>NW_008246060.1:8563417-8577573 GCF_000691975.1 Corvus brachyrhynchos
AAGTACTGAGTTAGTTATTGGCAATAGTCACATTGCATTTATAATGAGGTCCTGAGCCCCTGTAGTTAGTAAAATTTTCATGGCACCTAGGCAGCAATTAGGCAGACTAAATGATTGAATTCCAATTTGAAAAATCACATTTCCTTCCTGGGATTTCCCAGGAAGTTGCAGCTGGGTAAAAAGTGTCCTTCACCTACTTGAATTCTTGTACGGTCATTTTCATGACACAGTATTTTAATTGCAGTGAAGAAATGGGAAGAGCTGACAATGACACACCCAGCTGCAGGGCATCGCCCATGCAGGGACAGCCAAAGACAGTCACGTAACATCTGCTTCAGGAAGGGCAGAATGAATGACTGGGTGAGGAGACCCAGAGACCAAATTGCTGGGGATTTTATAGAAGCTAGAATCAAACTGAAATAAAACGACGTTTCGGAAGTTCCAGTCTAATGCTTGAGAGATCAGCTGGTATTTTACAAGCAGCTTTGGCATGTGACAAAGAATGTGTGTCAGACCCACACTGGAGAAGACTGGCTATCCATAAAGGCCCATATTACACTGGGAAATACCAGTCTACACCTAACAAAATATTTTTCAGATATCCTACTATGAAAAGGCTCACAATTGCAGTGTGGGGGTTTATTCCTTTTTTTTTTTCAGTGAAAAATTGCATCTGTGAGGTTTTAATTAAACATAGTCACAGATTGAATAACTCTGCTTCTT
The DNA here is from genome assembly GCF_000691975.1 of Corvus brachyrhynchos. Taxonomy (NCBI): domain Eukaryota; kingdom Metazoa; phylum Chordata; class Aves; order Passeriformes; family Corvidae; genus Corvus; species Corvus brachyrhynchos. Next base: position 8,564,141 of record NW_008246060.1, read on the forward strand.
GTAACCTGAAACAAATCAGAGTGCTTTAATATTATTAATGGTAGTGTGTACATTTAGAATTCCTCAGTGTTGGATGCTGAAGTCCTACACATGCATTGTCCCTGGAGCTTCAAGACATGAGAATATCTACCTTAGGTATCTTAAATCATTATCTGGGGAGGAGGGAAGATTAAACATCAAATTACAATAAAATAATTTAGTTCTTGTGTGCGAATGTGATAGCTGATGCAAGCTAGCTGGAAATTAACACATCAATAGAAAAATGGCTGACAGAAACTTGGAAATCACAAAATTATGGAAAACTGTGGTTTTCAAAGGAGCCTAAAAGTGTATAAAATTCTTTGGGATTTAGGGCACCTCATTCCCCACCAGAAATCCCAGTCTGGGACAAGACTGTGCCCATGGTGACAGACCAGGCACACAAACCACCCCTGTGTGTCACTGGCTGCTGGCAGAGATGGCAGAGGAGTTCAACAGTACAGTTTGCAGTATTGCCTTCCCAATACACCAGCTGGAAAAGAAGTGAGGACTCCTCTGTTCTGCTCATTCTGGGATCTTCTTCCCAAGCAACACCACTCGTTATTACTGTATTTAAGGCAGCAGTGCCTGGGAGCTGGAGGGGAACGGGCACTCACTGCAGGAGATGCCATACAAACACCAAGAGCGGGATGAAGCCCACACAGAAGCAGCAATGGTAGGGTGAAAATAACATTCCACCTCAGTGCATCAGAGGGATGGACCACTGTTAATGATTCACCCCTCTGTGCTTTTGGAAATCCTTCTTGAAGAGAGGTGGGAAAAAAAAAAGGGGGGCGGGGGAGGGCAGAAATGCATGAGACTCTACAGAGATGAAAGAGAAAAGGGAAAATGTATCTGTTCTAAGTATTTTTGCCTGCCTTATCTCATTCATGTTTTTGTTACATCTGCCTTGTCCAGTGACCTCAAATAGTTCAAATTTAGATTTATGCCCATCCTTAGCTACTTTAAATATATGTGTGAAGTAGCCTCTTAATAATCTTTTTTTAAAGGCAGTATCAGTTTTGTTCCTCACACCAGATATGTGCAAACCTTAGAGCATTAACCTTTTCTTGCTCCACATTTTCTCACTGAATTCTTTGCATTAAAGATTAATTTCTACGCACCTAACTTCAAAGAGAGAGACCAGAAATTAACACTAGCCTTAATGCTTTCTGACAGAGTTCTGAAGAATTAACCTACAGCCACTATCATATTAGGCCATAGAGATCGCTAATCACAAAGTTTGCCTAATTTAGGGGAGGAGAAGACTGTTTAATTTTGGTCTCCATGCCCAGCTGTTACAAAGAGACATGATTTGTGTCTGGGAGCATGTAAGTGTCCATATTCCAGGTTAAGAGGAGCATTTTGATGAGCTGTGATAACATTTTAATGAAACTAATTGTTTTTGCAGAGCTGTGCGAGCATCTAATCAGATCTTTCCACTGAGCCTGGCTTTCACTTACTCTTCAAGGTAGAGGTAACCATTCTCCTGCGCCAGCCTCCTTGCATGCACCTGGGAATCCTTAGCTGTAGTGCCGTAGGATATAACCATGGCACCGTAGTCGCGGCACATTTTCACCCTGGCCGGAGCTGTGCTGGTTGACACGATGACAAACACGGGAATACGGAGCTCTGAGGCATGGTAAGCGACAGCCATGGAAAAGTTATTGTCCGAAGCCACGATCACCCCTTTTCTTTGCTGATCCTAAAAAACAGGGTTGCTTATTGCACATGATATAGTGTCACATAGTTGTCCCATATGATCCTGGATCATTCTGATGATCTGCTTTCCTTTTTGCCCTTTACTAGCTGATTGAATCAGGATATTAGGGTACAGTGTATGCACGTCTGGTATGATCTCAGGATTTACACACAAAGCTAAAACAGCACAAGATCAACCCCTGTGCCTGCACTCCTCTGGGTTCAATTCTTGTTCCATTGGAAAGAGCTGAAAAACTCCAACTGATCACAGAAGAGCTGATATCTGGTCCCTCAGAGCCAATATCTCTGCTCTGCCTGTATGAAATTATTTCATTTCAAGCTTCCTTTTAATAGAAGATTTAATTTATATTGTTACGAAAGGCAGGAATAACCACTGCTCTGGGCTGTTGTCTCATGCCTATTACAACAATTATTGCTGCAGAGACTCAATAACCTCCTATGACAAATGATAAACAAGCTATTCATGTAAGAATACTGAAATTCATTACAAAATCAATTGGTGGTCTAGATCCTTGTCATCACTCATTGTAATTCAATTTCATCATCACCCATTAGTTTGGTGGTTTCAACATATCAGAACCACAGTACACATGAAAACACTTGCATCTAAATGGCACAGGAAAATGCTCGTGTTTCCATTCTGCAAGCTTTTGTTTCAAACATTAAGAATTTCACCAGCAGATCAGCCAATTGTAAATGAAGTAGTATTTTACATTCAGACCTGTGTTCACATGCTGTGTTCAGTAGAATGATTCTAAAGACAAGAAGCACTGTGATTCCATGGAGATTAGAGGTAAGTTTATCTCCAACTCTGCTCCATTTTTGTGAAGCAGAACTAATCTAGTTCTTTTTGAATGCTGACATTTTGCTATACCTGAGGCAATGACATCAGAAGGTAAAGTACACCCCGTTCCTTCACAGATCCCGTGTACTGGAGGAACTCCTTCTTCAGGTAGATGTCCATCCCATACTGCTTGGATAGCCTAGAATACTGGAGTAGATAAATAATATTATGGCAATGTATCTGCTATTAAGAAAAATCTCCCACACTCCATCAGCTGCCTGTTGAGGTGTGAATTCTACTGTGTATGAGCTCTAAGAAGTAAAACCTGTCATCTGTTTCTTCAGAAATACATGACAGTGTGTTGTTACCTACCAGGTCCTTCTGGTCTATAGAAGTGATTTTCAAACTCACAGCACCACATGCCATTAAGAGCTCTGAAAATAGCACTTGTTTGGGCCTTACTGTTCAAATACAGGCATTAAAAGAAATATTTTCAATTATTTCAAAACCCATGTTTCCAGCACTAGCCAGAACTGGATATTGAATATCCAAAAAATAAGGTCATCATCTAATAGATACAAAAGCCATCAGAAAATTCCTCCTTGAGCCCCATTATGGCTCTGCTGTGGTTTCTGCCACAGATTCACTACTGAATGTCATCTATTTTGCATCCTAAGGCCAGTAGACTATGAGTGAAGACATCACTTACTCAAAGAAAGATGGAAATAATAAAATAACTATTTCCCAGGACTGCAAGTGTAAGCAGCAGCTGTTTGGAAGAGCTTAGTGTTTGGAACAGAAAGGATGCCTGAGCTGAGGGGAATTAGCAAGCACATTACATGTGATGCAGTGCCCAAATGCATGATTTTTAAAAATTTTTAATGGAAAATATTTGTTAAGTTTTACAATAAGACACTCCCAGCATGTATCAACATATTAATTTCCTATTATCATATTCACTAAGCCAAGAGTTTTACACTAGACAACTCATGAAATAGAGCTGCAGAAAGCCTGTGGGTGCCAGCTCCCCAGGCTTACTGCAGCTCTATTTCAGAATTGGCTCCATCTCCTCTATTGGCTGCCAAAGCAAATGAGGCCCTGGTGATTTAGGGGATCAAGTCCTCATTTAAGATAAGTCACAAAGTGAGACAGATTCAAAAACAGCATGACAAAATATTTATCTCAAGCAATATCTGGCGGTGTCATACATAAAATGTATAGTGTATACACTAATATGTACTGACATGTTTTTCAGACTGTGGGATTTCCAAGTGAATTTATGTAAACTAAATATATCTGAAACAGATACTTGCTTTGAAGTATTCAGTTAAACTGCATGTTTCAGGTGAATGTTTCAAGGCTTTTTAGTGAATTTACAAGCATATGTTAAGTTTCTCACCCATAGGTGGGGCCAGATTCTCTATTTTGCTTCTGAAAATCGTGACATAAGATCTACCACTTGCTGCTCCTTTGCAAATCTGGCTGCAGAATTGAAACAATGGAAAGTGCTTAGTACACTAATAGGATAATAGTTTATATCCTAAACATCCTAATCTATGGAGAATGTCTATGCAAAACAGAATAAGAACACTATGAAAGAAACACTACTAGTTCTTCACATACCATACTTGTTTTTGTAGAGAATCTTGGATTCTGGAGTGAACAATCAGAAAAAGGATTTAAGGAGATGAATGCTGTGAATAATAAAGTTGCTAAGTCTACTACACTTAAAACTATGTCATTAAGTCACTCTTTACCCCCCAAGGTGGTGTACTTTAGATTGATATTTTTCTTTAATTTTGATATTCAGTATTTTAAGTTATCCTTTTCATCTCCCTTTAACTGAGGCTTTTTTCATATAGCCTAAATATAGCAATTACTTCTAACAAAGCAGGCATCAGTGCTATTTTCAGCTGAACTGACCTGATGTGTGACCTCATAAGACCCATTGAACCTGTAAGATTTCCCTTTAGTCACCGTGATCTTATCTAAGGACTACAGATACCACGTCTAACATACAACAAACAGCCCAGCCTCCCTCTGGCCTCCACAAAGCTAGCACAACAGCCCTTACATCTCCTCCATCAGTAGCCCAACCAGGTGTGCAATTTAATGTCAGCTCCTTGTTCTCTTATGCTCACTACCTCTTTGACATGTTACAATTCACTCATGATGCCATATCTCAGCTCCAAGGCAAACTCCTGTCTAAGGAAACAGGATACTCCATCCATGGTCTTACTTGCAGATTAGGAATCACCCTGCAAAGTGTTTCTCCCTTCAATTAACTGACTGGAGTATAGTCACATTCTCCTTTTAATCTAAATAAATGTCCTTGAAACGGGCTCTCAATGACAAGTTAAAGGTTTTCTGTGTTTTTCTTGACACCACTCTGTTTTGAGTCAATGCATGAAATGCACTAATGACTTCTGCAGGAACATTGCTTTGAACAACAGCAGTCATAAGCTATTTTCACATTAAAATATACAGGTTTTTATATGGACATAGGTTTTCCACTATTCTGATAATTTTAAAAGCATAGTTCATTAAAAAAGACTAAAGAAAGTGAGACTGTTTAGCTTGACACACCAAAAGGAAAAGAGATTAGCCACAGAGTGCCCAGAGAAGCCTTCTTGAAGAGCTCCCAGCAGTAGAAATACACTATGAAAAAGTGTAGAAATACAGTACAGCTTGCCACTGTACTTCTCTTATGCTTTAGCAGATCTTGTACATTGATGGGAGTATCTCAGTCATTTCTATACTTAGGCTGATCGACAGGTGCACATGTTTGTGTGTGTCTGTCTTACCATCCTTATTTTGCTGAAGACACCTGTGGCAGAAACACCTGGTTACAGAACATATCCAGCCCTTCCTGGTTGGCCTGACTGAAAAGGGAAATCTGTACCTTCAAACTCTCCAAACAGAAGGGCTGGTTCCAAACCAGACCCTCCCACAAGAGTGCTTACCCAAATGCTGGTAGTCTGCCACCTCCAACTCAGGTGCTTTGTGGCAGGAGTTTTTCACTGGGAGCATGATACCACAGTGCATTAAGTCTATGCCTAATGTGTTTTAGCCTTTGTTTACAGGTCACTGAAATCTTTGAGGATTTAAGTTAGTGTAAACAGGTAAGAAGAAAATTATTATTGACAGTTAAATACAACTAATATGAACATGAGTCTTCTTACACAGATCTGTCTGCTGCAATTCATAGTCTTCCTTCATTTCTGATCAGCTTTCATAAGGAAAAAGAAAAACATTGAGAGAATGCAAAACCATAAAGATTCCCTACCATGCAGGGGGTTTTCTGAACACCACACTGGATTTTGAAGGCTGCTGCACTAATGTCTTCAAATCGAATCAGCTTGTTACAGCTTGCCAGGCTGGTCCTACTGCTCGCCTGAGGGATGGAGGAAAGGGCATCCCTAAGTAACTCCTCATTTCGGCTCACTATCTTCATTTCCCAGGTCTTCACATCCCCGTTCAGGTAATCCTCCTCACCAAAATCCTTCAGTCTCTCGGGGTTGATAGAGGGTGGCTTTTGCCCAATAAGGCCATTTCTTACGGGCACATTCTTACAGCAGCGAAGATCACAAAGTGCTGGGATATGTTGTTTCTTTATTTTATTGTCATCCCTGAAAACAAACAAAAGAAACTTGTTAGAAAAGCTTAGATCATCAAAGGATTTAAGCATTTAAGAAGGATGCACGTCTCAGTTACTCCTTGCAAGCATCAAGCAGGCAGACTGAGTTACTACTGTCATATTACCTAGATGTAGCTGCACTGACAGATACTCTAACCTTCCAGCTGTTAGAAAAGCCACAAATAACCCAGCCTGTGGGCAAACTGTAAAACTGTCCTACCCAAGAAAATAAGAAATATATCATCTGTGTTGTCTGGACAGCTAGACCTTCCTTAATACTCAGTACACAAGGGGCAATGATCCTGGTTCAGTGCTTCCAAAAATTTTAGAATAACTGGAATTCTATTTTCTATATGCAATTCTATCTTTCTCAAAAAAGGCAAGTAGCTGCTGCAGACCATTCCCATAAACCATTAATAGCAGTAACAAATGCCACTACATTGTACACGAGAGGTCTGCTCTCTGCCCTTGCATACTTGCAGAGAGTACTCTTGACAGCCATCAGCTGCCTCGTGACAGGAAGGAAATTACTTTGATAAGGGATAACAATTATATCCTCCTAGAGAGCTAAAGAATTAGGTCTCCTGATCTGTGGGTTAACATTTCATAGGTAAATACACATGTAGATATGGCAGAAATGTGGTGGCACAAAAATCTCCTTCCCCAAGAAACTTAGGAGAGACAACATTGCTACAAAAATTTGCCAGTTTTGCTACCTTCAGCTGCCTGACTCTCTGGTCCATAGCATTCAGTTCACAAGGAACAATGTATGGTAGTGCAGGATTTTGCAGTCCTGTTAACAGATAAATGCAAAACTTCTAGGAATTCTTGGAATTTGGAGATTATTATGGGAGAAAGGAGCATTAAGCAGAAGACCAGTGATTTGGAAAGGAGCTGATACCACCCCTGGTCTGTGGCTATGATTACACATATGGTATAAGCTCCTCTACGTGACTTACTATTAATCTATTTGGTAGAAATGGTTTTCTAAAACAAACATGTTAAATTATGTCAGAGAATCCAGTATTATCTCCAACAAAAATTATTTACCTTTTTCCTAAAATAATTTGGGTCTAAGTTTTGCAGTTATCCATCAGCAGGGCTGGCTAAAGCACATGTTATACAGCAGTGATCAGCACTGTAATACGCTTTGCAACAACTTCCAAAAAGAATTTTTAAATATTTAGAAATATCTGTTTTTTGAGCAACTGCCCCACTTTGGGCAGTATCATCCATTTCCTTAATGGTATTAATAATCTGTGCCTGTACCTCTGCTTCCTATTACACTTCCAATTTTTCCACTGAGGAATTCACATAACAATAGGGGCAATACAAAATGTTTTATTATTCGAATCAAGTATTATACCAATAGCATCAATCATTCTGTATATCTTCACAGAAGACAATTTTTGTAGCAAGATCTTCTCTCTCCAAAATTAATGAGAATGCTAATTTTATAAGATAAATAAATAAAGTATATACATATTTGTAACCTGTTTATGTTGAAACTTGTTGATTTAAAGTATTCTCCCAATACTGTATCTTAAAGCTGATACAGCCTAACAGCAGGCATTCTGCTTTCAAATCAAATAACTTATCAAGTAGCTCTATTCTACACTTTTCTGCACTTCTGCTCCATTTGGGTTAGATAGCTGGAACACTTATAAAGATATTAAGCTTCCAGTGTTAATTTGGGTGCACATTAGTCTGCTTAATGCAAAGCTGAGACCCAGATCAGACTGCCTCCCCAGGAACTTGTTACAGCACAGCCCCCAGCAGAAACAACAGCAGCAGCATCCAAGAGGCCACAGCGCTGTTAGAATTCATTCCATACCTCCCTCCTTCTGAAAAAATATTTTCCATATCACAGACTCCCATAACCACTCCAAAAGGAAAAACAGATACATCTTATTTCTGAACACACTATCTAAAATATTTAGCAAGCATTAGCAATGAATTATGTTTCTTACACTGGAAATGGGTTAAAGGGGCATATGCAGTGAAAAGAGGCAGATCAAAAGTTCGTGATTTTATGGGTCAAATGTTTTATCCAAGTGGCATTTGAGATGGAAGAACAATTGTCATTTTTCATTGCATCTGTTGCAATCAAAAAGTCCATTAAAAAACCCAGCCAAAGATGACCACAGGAAGTTTATTGATGAAGCAGGATTCTGTGAGAAAGTAGAAGTGCATGGTAATGCCTCACCACACTAGTGTCATCAAATATTTGCATCTGCAAATAGAGAGACCAAAATGGTATATTGATTTTTTGCCCTAGTCTTAGGTTTCCCTTTCTTGGCAGGAAAAAAAAGGAGGGAAGTAAATCCGATTCTCAGTCCTTGATGTGCAGCACTACTCCCATGAACAGTGAGTATCTGATCAAGACTCCAATGGAGACAACACCTTGTAACCATTGGAAGAGAGGAACAAAACCTGTAAAATATGTATAGGCTTCTCAGGTTTGAGCTAGGTTTAGAGTACATCTGAAATATTACTGTCTCAATATTTAATATGAACACTATCATACATTTGCATCTGAAAGGTCATCAGCCTCTTTAACAAGGGGATATCATCATTCTACTGTATACATGTATTTCATGTATTTATTTCAGAATAACTTTGATTCTCCTTCTACACCCACGTGTTTCATTTACATGAAAGAAAATGACATTTTCCCATATTGAGCCTATCTGGGTGTGCCACAGACCCTCCCAGAGCTCTCAAACTCCCAAGGTAAACAGTGGGCTGAGGTTTGATCACATATCACAAATGGGCAACTAATGACCCTGTTGGGTCAAAAGTACTTCTTGCCTCAAAAACATTTCACATGCTTGGCAGAGATCTGTATGGATTTCTTTTACAGGAACAGCCAAAACAGGCAGCAAAGCATGCAAGTACTCACAAAAACACAGCATGTGACTTCTCAAGCACAGTAACAAAATATAGCCCCTACTCCAGCAATCATGTCCACCAGATGAAGATCTGAGCCAATATAAATACAAACCCCAGCATTATAAAACACTGTTCCTTTCCAATGGAGCTTTTCCTTTTTTGGAGTTTGTCAAAAGTTTTCATTGAAAGGTCTGTTTATTTCCAGACATAAAACAAATACCCAGCTGGCAAGCTTTGTTACATGGTTATAAATTACAACATTTTACCTTTAAAGTGATTAGTAAAAGCAAACATGAAAATACAGTTTATAAACCTACTTTTTCAAGAACAGCTGCTCAGCATAACTGGAAAAAAAGAGAGAAGATCCATATGCAGGCATTCCATAAATAATTAAGGCACAGGAAAAAATATAATTTGTTTAAGTAGATAGCTTTACATTAAAATCTCAAAGTCAATGCAAAGACAGTGTGTACCAAAATGTACTCCTAAAATAATAAAAAGCACCAGCTTGGAATTAATAATTTTTTTATTTCCAGTTTGGTTTTTTGAACATACTGATAATATTCATCAAGTTAAACAGCACTAGGTAAAACAAATTTTCAAAAATAGTAATAGTAACAAACTAAGAAAATAATAAAACCAGCAAAAATAATTTTGGGAAGATAAAAAGCAGTAATGCAACTATACCTAAAGACCACAATTGCTGCCTTCGTTAGACAGAGAAAGGAGTGTCCAAGCAGTTATCCTGCAAGGATGGACAGTTACACGTCCCCATCAGGTGAAGCACGTGCAGACTGCCTCCCTCAGGACCCATGAAACAGACTAAACAGATTAAACTGAAGCACTGGATCGCCTCAGCTTCTAAAACTGAAGGAGCAAAATCTGCAAAATCACGGATGTCCAGGGAATAGCAAATTGTGAAAGACTAGTCACCACTCTGCCCAGTATAAATGTTAGGGGGAGATCACATGAAAGTATCAGGTAGAAAATTTTAAATTTCCCTTCTTAGAGAAAATAATTATCTTGCAGAACTCATTGCCAGAGGACTCTATGAAGAACAACTATGTAAATGGGCTCCTAAAAAAATTGTGCAACTAAATGTGTGTTGATCACTACTTCCATATCATTCAAGAATTAATCTGTGGTTCAGGAAGCCCCTGAGCACTTGGCAAACTCCATGAATGCATATGAGAGAAAGCATCTTAGGTGGCTTTTATTTTTCTCTCAGCTCTATTACTGGCCACCACTAGAGAGAGGACAACAGTGGAGGATTGCTCTTTGGCCTGAGCCAGTGTTGTCATTTTGATTTCAGATATACCCAATGTCAGCAGTTGGCCCATTTGGCAGCTTTTACGCTTTCAAAATGGGTCACAACAACATGTTTTGAGGCAGACATGAAGTTGGAATTATGGACATACATTCCTCTGTACTGCTTCACAGATGGAAATTCAATTATCACAAAAGGAAACTAATCTTAATATAAGACTGAAAACTCAGCCTTTCTTTGTCATTTCTACAGCAGCTTTTATTATCTGCATTCACAGTGATACACATTCACTATTAAGAGGGACTGACAGTGTTGCAAAATGCGGAAATGTAAAAATTTTCTTAAGAAAGGATGCTCTTTGATGCTTGATCTTTGTATATTTCAAGACCAATCAACAAGAACAGAGATTTAATCCATGGAACAGATAGCAGCTAACAAGTTCTAAGTGATGTCCATGTGCTAGAAAAGCAAATTACTCGTTAGTAGAATTACCTTGGTAATGTTTAGGGCTTGACATGCTTCAGTGAACTCAGACCTCAGAGGAGGTGGTTAACAAAGTCTGGGGAGAAGGATGTTCCACTGATAGTGGACACAAAAAACGCAGAATTTATGGGCCCCAAGGATATTTTGCAGAATTCCCAAGATAAAGAAGAAACTAACAAAGCCAACTCAGCAGCTGTGCTGAAATCAGCTCCAACTGGGCAGAAGGTGATTCTGGCAGGGGCAGATCCCGACCACCAACACAAGAAACCACTGACCCAAAAGAAGAGAAAGACTGAGCATTGAGGACTAATTAGCATGAGAAACAAGAGAATCATTAACCAATAGAAGGTAGAATACCAATTAATAAGAGAACTTACAGCAAATGAAAGCTGATTCCTTTGTTAAAACATATAGATAGTAAAAAGCATTGATAGTTGGTGTGCTCGATTTGTGGAATCCACAGAACACTTGTGCACGTCTCAAGTATAATGAATGGCTCTCACTGTGTAATTATTGGTTTGTTGCACACCAGGTAAGGAATCTGATTTTTGTGGACAACAGTAGCATGGTACAAGTTCTGTAGAATACTTTAGCATCTTTATAGACTGTGCCATGACAAGAAGTTCCAACTCCAATGCCCAGCTTGGGCTAAGCAGTCTCAAAATGTTAAACTTGAGTTTCACTTCAAACTCATATGCACATGTTCTCTACATGTGGATTTTTAATTTTGTCATTTTTTCATGTTTCTTAAGCTTATACCCTGCCTTATATGTTGCCATGATCTTCAGGCTCCCTGAAGACCTTCCTGGAATACACTGACCAAGAGACATTGTTAAGACACAGTTTTAGACACATTTGTCATCTGCTTTCAGGTAACTGGGTTCAGATCTGATGCCTGCAAGTTCAGAATATTTATTAAAGCAAAAGGTGACCCCTTTAAAGTCACTTCTGCCTCTTTCCTCAAAGTGTTGAGCAGAGATGGATCATGCACAGGGGGCAAAGCAGCGGGAGCAGCCTGCTGCAGGTAGCAGTGTGTTCGGCTTATGACTGCAATGTGACTGAGGCTGGGATTTCCTCTTACAGGAGTGAGAAAGAGGCAGTCTCAGGATATGACAGAGAGGGCCCTTTCCCTCATCCAAATCCCTTTTACCCAGAACCTCTCCAGCTCCATTAATCCTTCTAATTCCATGTCCCAGCGCTGTCTCCTCTGACCCTTTTCGATGCCTGAGCCTCCCAGACCCCTCTGATACTTTCCTCGTTTGTTGCAATCCCCTTTCCCAATAGCTCCTAAACATTCCTGTTCCATCTCAGCTCCTCTTCTACCTTTTTACCCATCCCCAAATACTGCAATAGTAGCAATTTTTTAAAGCATCTAAGCAACTTGTGCAAGTGGGACTTTATGAAAGACAAATGGTAGAAAAAAAGAGGCTTGCTGAGATAAAAGTGTCAAGAAGCATCATAACAGATGTCATCTTCACTGCCAGGAATTCCCCTGTATAGTGTCTGAGTGCCCTGCACACCACTACAGGGTGACAAGTAAACCCCTGCAGGCACGGGGAAGGAACACATTAGATCTCTTCGACAATACATTTAAAACGCATCAAAGACAACACTGCATTCAAATATGACTGTCTTGAATTGAGTATTTTGTGTAATACTAGTACTTAGAAACACCCATTCGAGACTGTATCACTCCAACTAGTGGCACACACAGGATGGAAATATAAAATGCGTGTCTGGCATTTATATGCCTAAACCCTATGCAAAGTAATTGCTCCTAAATCACATAGGAATCACCACCACCTTCCCCTAAACAGAAAGACGTGTTCAGCAAATATTAGCTCAACTTTACTGATAGAAACTGGGACGCAGACAGATCCAGTGACTTGCCTAAGACTTCCGCAGGACTGTTTATCAGAGTGTCTTAAGGACAAACAGATCAGGGCTTAGTAACCAGCCTGCATGACAAAAGTGTAAGCACTGTGACCACCCAGCACAGATAGGTACATAATAACCAAGCCTTGAGACTGAGCAGGCTTTTATAACTCTGCTCACCATATACAGGTCTGACAAACCTGTGTGATGCTGCACCAGCAACACACACAAAGAAAGCTCAAGCTCATGTAGGAAACAACCAAGCTGTTTCATCACCTCTGATAAAATCTCTCCTTACTTTTAGTAAGTCAGATTTATCAGTGCCTGAGCCTAGCACTGTATCTGCCTCCATCTGTGGTCATAATCTATTGCCATTCTTCTCTACACACTATGCACATGTCATTGCTTACTGCTGGCAGTGGCAGCTGCGTGGCAACTGCTAAATAGATAACACTGGAAAAAGCAATCTGAAAGCAAGAAGAATTCACAAGGCCACCCATCATGGAACTGTTGAAGAAGAGGTAACCAACTGTCCCTCAAACAAACACATCCCTCTCAAAAGTTCTTACAAGACATTCACAGCTGTGAATGTCAAATGATCACTATCCAACACTGCACACAGTTTGGCAGCTAAAACTCTTCAAGCAATTAAACTTTTTCCTAAGTTGAATGTATTCTGAGTCTAAAGGTTTTCTGCTGACTAACACATCTCCATGATTAACTCGTAATTAGGAACAAATAGCACAATTCAAACT
>NW_008246060.1:8577646-8579647 GCF_000691975.1 Corvus brachyrhynchos
AAGAGTGGTCCTGTGCTGAAAGGAGATTCACAGTGCACTGCATAACAGGTCACATCACGGGTGACTTTGGGCAAGCCCTTTTTTGCAGTGCAGAGCTGGGACCTTGTCTTCCCCTTTATTAACAGCATCAGGCCTACTGAAAAAATTTATGTTTTAAATGTTAGCAACATATGCAACAAGAAGAAGCAGAAAATGAGAATTGGCCCTTGTTTGTACCACATCTGGCAAAACCAGAGCATGATCTTGTTAGTGGTGTCCAGATAATAAAACTGAGGGAGAAACAAACCATGGAAAAGGTTAAGAATGGGGTTGCACAACACCACCATTCCATGTGTGTGCACAGCCTCAGCTCATGCTACACAAGGGCACTAGATGACTCTTAAATTCCATCTGCACGATCCAAGCCTGAAAACAGGAATTTAAGATCACCATAAGCACCATAACAAAGACAACCACAGAACTGTAATAACAGGATCTGACACGGACTATACCAAGATAAATTTTCAGCAGTCCATTGGCCTGTCTAGGGCTATTTCTGATACTGTATTCATGAAGAAATAAAAAAAGCTGAACTCCACAGGCTAAAAATATTCAGATCTCTACTTCTTCTAGTGGATAACTCCAAGAGCAACTCATATCCACAGAACCCCATGAGATTATGGAAAATTACAAACAATTTCCTGGGGTTTCTTAGTTTGGTTTGATTTTTTTAAGAAAATAAGGAAAGGAAAAAGAAAGCATTACCTATACAGCACAGCGACTAAATAAACAACGAGGCGAAGCAAAACTCCAACTACGACACCATAAGGAGGCAGAAGGGGTCCAGGGATTGTCATGTCCGTGGGCCTGGCCCTGGGTGAAGCCCGAGGGCTGACCATGACCCCTGAGGGGGACAAAGGAGCACTCTAGCTCTAAGTCAGACAGCAATGTTCTCCAACCTTTGCCAGAAAGGGTCGTAGTCTTCATCTTCCCTGTAGCAGTCCCGGGGACTCCTGTTTTTTAGCACCTTGAAGTAGATAAACTGTGCTGCAAAATTCATTGTAATTCCTTGTGCAAAGCAAAGCTGGGAGACAGCTGGCAGGGGACACACTTGCCTGTGAGAAGTGTCAGCCCTGCACTGCCTGGGTGGGAAATAGCAGGCAGTGTGCTGTAAGCAGCTCTCAGCACTGGCTGGGGGGGAAGTGCCTTTGAAAGAGATGGCTGCCGCTATTTAAAGAGATTATTTCAGAGCCCAACCTGTCCTTGTCAATTTGAGTCAGGGCCTGGATTATGCTTGGGTGACGCCTGTTAGCAGGACGCTGAAAGCTTTAGTTACTTACTGCTTAGCTGTGGACCATGATCCCGACCTGCTGCAGGGCCCATGACTGAGCAGCAGGACTCTGGTAGGAAGAGCAGCAGGAAAGGGACGCCACGTTTGGGGTGGCTGAGTCTCTGCAGGGGTCCTTTAAGGCAGCACCAAGGGACATGGGTCCTCATGACTGAGGCACAGAGGAGATAGCTCAATTCGTTCAGATCTTCTCTTGGCAAAAGTCCCTGTAGCAGAAGAATACAGGTATCTAGATCACAAAGAAAAAGAAAGACCATCTAGAGGAAAGACAGTAACAACAGAGAGCTATATCTTTATCGATAGATATCTGTTATATCTTTCTATATATAGGGGTTTATATATCTATATATAAATATATAAGTGTGTAGGTATATATATATATAAATAATATATTCTTGATGGAGTGCAGTCTCCAGGCTGCTTTGAGATGGACCAGGTGTCCATTTCCACATAGGAGTGGTCCCTCAGTACCCTCTGCTTTCTGCTGAAAGCATACAAAATCCTAATCTCCAAGATAGAGAACAGACACATCATAAAATCTAACCCAAGCTGTGACCTAACTCTCCCCAAAGGATATAATGAGAAATACTATATTCTGATTTATATGGGAGAGTCAGAATAAATGATCAAATAGTCTTCTGGGACCTCTGGGAAAGTCTGAGCTGTGCTGGTGG
>NW_008246060.1:8579674-8623935 GCF_000691975.1 Corvus brachyrhynchos
CAGGCAGGCCCATGTTCTCTTGACTTCATCAGTACTGATGAAGCTCCAGATTTGCCATTTTTTCCAGTTTCTCACGCACAAACCCCTTTTATTCTTCCCTTTCCAGGTGGTGGATGTGCAGGCTGTGGTGGTGCCATGTGCTACAAGTGGCCACAGCCCAGCAGCACACTGCTGCCAGGAGCGATGAGACAAAATGCACTTGGCTGCTGCCAGCACCGGCTGCCAATTTACGTTCAGGCCAACTTCACTGGTGGCTTGAAGTGCAGAGAGAAGGCAAGTGGAGTTACTGCTTTGGTCACAACACATCTGAACTGCAAGGGTGGGCAGGAAATGGAACTTTGAAGCAATGAAAACAGCAGTTTATCAATCTTTCAGGTGTCTGAGAGTCCACACCAATGTGCTCAAGTCTTGACATGAATTTGGTTCCTCACAAACAAGGCTCTGATCTGTGATTGACACTTGCAGACCATGCTGAATGAATAAAAGGACTTCTGGGACCATTTGGTCAAGAAGCTGGAAAAAAATTTGCTGAGCTGTTGCAGGACAAAAGTACATGAAGCACTGAATTGCTATCCCTGTAAAGCACTCCCAAGCAAGCAGCCCACAATAGAAGAAGGATCTTTGGAAATTTCTGCTGCAGATTTTGGCTCCTGTCAAACATTCTTTCAAAGCCCTTGCCACTTCCAAACCTGTTCACAGTGCTTTAAGAAACACCACAATTACCACAGGAAGGAAAAACTACCTTTCAGCTTTGATTTTTTTCTTTTACATGGGTGGAAGGAAGGGATAAGTAAGATAAAATTGCATTGCTGGTAGTGTCAAGTTGTATCTAACACAATTGCCATGAAACTGTCAAGGATGACAGTAAGTTACAGATCACCCCAGATGACATTTCTTTTCAAATCTAGAGTTTCTGACTTCCTTCCTGCTCTTTGGTGGGTCCTAAGGGAAGGAAGCCAATGCCTCAGTGCTGCATAGCTTTCCAAAGGTTTCATTTACAACTTCCATACTGCCACCACTCACTCTTTGTGTGTTTCTGCAAGGAAACCATCGTTCATATCTGCACAGCTTTAGGCTAACTGAGACCTCAGTAAAACCAGCCTTGGTCAGAGGCACTATATACATCTGAAATGGCAGTTTTTGGGAAGTGGTTTTATCTACACCATAATAAAATATTATCTTGTACTTAGATAATTTTGAGTCCAAAGAAAGAAATATACCACACACTTTAATCAACAGGCAGAACTGAAATTAAATACTCACTTGTGTAAAAAAAAAAAAAGCAGTGATTAGGACTGGAAAGAATTGGAAAATCCAAGTCTCCGAAAAACAGTTTTATACTCATCAGGTCATATACAACTGCCAGCCTTCCTCTCTCAGTCCCTGGTGCAAAACCCATTAAAAATAGCATAATGTGGAGAGGACCAACTGCTCCTTTTTCTAGAAAACCTTTTAAACAAGGTTAAGCTGCACTTTTCCTGAACTGAAAAATAAAATAGAACCATTTTGCTGTCAAAATGGAAAACAATGCTTCATTCTCTTGTAACCAGAGAGAACTCAGTTTGGACAGCACTGAGAAAAATAGCTATGGCCATTGTAAATAAGGACTTTATTGAATTACAGGACTTGAAAGATTGTTTTGAAGGGTTAGCAAAGCTTTTCCCTAAAAAACACTAAATAAAATGAATAACATTTCCAACCCCAGTGAGAACAGCATGGGTGGGAAGTGATAGTCTGTCCAAAGCAGAGAATTTTTTACAGAATTTGATCACTTGCAGAAGAGGGAGGAGACAGTCTGCAGTTAAGCCAAGAAAAACAATAAGTTTCTCAGAGAATAGGAACTCCGAAAACCAAAATGATAATTGAGGATTATGCAACATGTTGATGCAAATATGGTGGTAAACCACTGTGATAATCAGTATGGATAAAGAAATACAGACAACTCATAAGGAATTGGCAACTAAAAAAAAAAAAAAAGAAAGAAAGAAAGAAAGAAAGAAAAAAGAATAAACACCAAAAAGCTTCCCGTTTCCTTCTTATTAAAGATACTAATTTAACTCCCATCTCAGATTCTTCATAAATCAATATTCATAGAGCAGATCAGAGTTCCAGCTCACATGTGTTTATATTTTTGTTTCTATTTGTCAGAGAGCAGCTGACCCATGGCAGTAAAATGTTACATTCCCACTTGTTATCTTTAGGGAGCTCAGAAAAGGCTGAGAAGGTAGATTGAAATCAGTGGAAACAGATTTAGCTTCCTCAAGCTGTACTTCAGAGACTGAAAGAAAGGGCAGGCATAAATTCAAAGAACATGTTTGCTGGAGCAAGAGGCAACAGGGAAGCCTGGATGTGCTTTGTCTAAAGTTATGGGACAGACTATATCTGTTTACGTGGGACAGACTGTATGTTTAATGCAAACATTTTGCAGAAAGGATGTGATATTTCTCAAGACAAAGAGCAAAAGTTTACATTAGAGCCCAAAAATCATCTCCTCAAAATAGTATCTATAAGAGGTCTAATACTAAGATGCTGAACCAATAGCATCAGATGAGGAAAAACTGGGAACTCCAGCACAAAGCTTGTACATTGCTGTTACAAAAAAAAAAAAAAAAAAAGTACATTCTCTTCTGCTGACACTAAATAACTGATAAGAACCAGCAAAATATTTTGTGCTGCTATTTGGGATATTAGCTGTAACATCCTGCTTGTCTCAGTTGCAAGTGGTAGGATAATATTTCTAATACATGCAGAGGCAGCGGATTAGCATTGCAGATGCATGAAAGTACCCAGTGCTTTCCCAGCAGTCTATTCTAAGCCACCTCACAAAATTATATTAATGAACAAAAATTGTATCCAGTTATCTCTGAATAACATGAGATCCCTTATGTCACCCCTGACTCCAGGGTTTTTGTCCATCTGGGTCTAAAGCACTGGTCACGCGGGTGTGTTCACACAGAGTGGAAGTGCACCGGCTGAAGCCCGTGCAGGGAATCACTGAAAAGCCACATTTGACTGTCTATGCAGAGAACAGCAACTGTGATCAGCAGCTTCACTTCTGCTCTCCCAGACACATTAGAATATCACAGTGTCACCATATAATTTCAAAGTGCTACTGCAATAATTTTTTCTCACTAACAGAGAACACCAGGCATTCAAACTGCACGTGAACGTGAGCTGAAACACAATTAGTTTTGGGGCTTTTTAACAGACTTAACTCTCAAAGGGATTCTGATTTGCCGCAGCCTATAGGTAACTACTCACGATGCCTTCAGAGACTTTAATTGCCTTCGAAGATGTTTGACATGGCCCTGCTTAGACACCCAGCAGCAGTGAAGAACAGATGGTGGTGTCTGCTGAACGCAGACCAACGCTTTGCCGGGGTGCCAGCCCCCCCAGCATCGGCACGGACTGAACTCTGCTTCCCCACCAGCCCAAGCATGCTCAAGGTCAAGTACGTAAGAGTCGGGGGCTGTTACTGCGTTGGAGACACTCACTGATCCAAATCCTCTTCACTCCCCTCCCTAATTAAAACACTGAACTCTCAGTTGCAGTTCACGCTGTGCTGGAGATCAGCTCACCTGGGCTGTGCCCAGCGCTATCGCAGGAGAAGGAAAACGAAGAAGCCGCCTGAGCCAAAGATGGGGCAGGAGACAAAGCGGCCCCTGGGGTAAGCTGGTGGCCAGAAACAGGTCACCTCAGTGACACCCGTGAGGCAGCTCCCCAGCTGCCAGGGCCATTCACACGTATTTGCTGCCCGCTCCCCACAGCTCTTCCCCTGACCTTCTGCTGGGCTGCTCCCCGCATCTCACCTCGTCTCCGCCTGCTCCCACGCTCTCCTTCCAAAAATTCCATCAAAGCTGCGCAATTAAGTCCCTCCCAGTGATCCCAGCAGAATACTGTGCACCCTGGACTGCTATAATTTCTTCTAAATTCAAACCATAGGCTTTTGCTCCATCAGCTTCTCCTAATTCACTTTCTTAATGACAAAGAGATTACTTCAGAAATATTTGTGGCATCCTGATGATTCAATTGACTCCTGTCCTCACCTCTGCTGCTTCTTATTCCTCGAACACATGCAATGAGCTCTCCATTTCCCTTTGACTTTTTTATCGTCTAATATTCTATTTCCTCTTTTCTCAGTGTTAAAGAGATGTTAGATAGTCATCAATGTGAAAGTCATCCCTTCATTATTGTGTAGGTGGCAAAAAGTAGTATTCAAGAGGATAAAAACAGATAGCACTTACAGAAGTAAAAATACAGAATGACATAGATTAATATCTGCATTAAGACATAATATTTCTGTTATTCTTACAAAGAGTTCCAGTGGTGGGTCTGAATTAAAGAACAGTTGGGACAGATAATCTAAAGCATTTTACTGCATCTGGACAAACTATTATAACAGATTTTTTAACTTACTCTGAGCCAATTGGTCTCTTAAGGCAAGGAAGGATATCCTAAAATCTGACATTGGAAACAGCATCCATACTATCGTGATTTCCTACATGATTGCTGCCTCAGGTGATAATTCTCACTCCTACTTCTTTCCTCCTTACCACCAACTAAACTATGCATGCAGATACAGCAAACTAATAGCAAGTGTAGCCACCATCAGCCTCCCTCCTAAACACATATGGAACCGATTGCACTTTAATGAACTCATTAAAAAAAAAAAAATTTAAAAGGGGTGGAGGACAATAGTTGAGTTCACATCTGTTTTCTAACAATTGGAGTTAATGTCCTGCCTCCAGAGTCTGTAGAGTGTGCTAATCTGTTCATTTGTGCATATGCTCACAAGGTTTTCATGCCTTGGATCAACTTTTAATAGAAATTTTTTCTTAGGCACTTCTCTTCCTTCTTATGGTTACACTATTTCCCTATGGCAACTACCACAAATTCTCCTATTAAGTAGTGGCATTATGAAAGTATTTAAGTTGTCTTTTAATGCAGTTTTGCAGATGGAATTAAAGATGTGAGAAGCCAGTACTATACAGTAATAACTAGCTGTACTGTTGGGGAATCTTGTTGGACAGGATCCATCATGTGATTAACTACAAAGGCAGCAGGATGAAAAAAATTCATACACATTCTTGTTCACTCTCTGCCTGGAAACATGTATTGGAAGCATGTTTGAAGAAAAATTGCAGCTAAAGATGTAAGGGATCTGTAATAACAAAGGAACTACTATCATCCTTCTACAGTATTGTATATTCACTCACACACGTATTTTAAAAGGAATTTTACCAGGGATTTTTACTGCATTGGCTTTAAAATTATACACATACTATAAATTTTCAGAGAAATGGCAGTGGAGTGATTAGCTTGGCTTCTCTCTCTTCTTGGCAAATCATTCTTCCCCTTGCAAGTCTCCATGACCTTGTGGTAATTAAGAGAAAAGGAGACTAGGCTGACTAGCAAACAAAAAAGGGATTTAATTCCAGCTGTTTCTCTGTTTTGTTAGGTATCTCCACTCACATGGCAAATATTACCTATATTCACAGGCTTCACATACATGGCTGATGCATTCCCTAATGGAGAAAGGTACACAGCTGTGTGTTAAGTAACAGACTTCTGCTGTACTGCTTTTTGTCATGACTCGTGTTCAGCAAGGTGCTGCTCAACACATTAATAGCTTCTCAGATATTAGCAGCTCCTTCATGGAATTAAATTGTGGCTTCAGTTTCAAGTAATTATCTCATTTAATTGGTGTGGTTTGCAATACCGATCTGCTAAAGACACTAGCTGAGTAATTCTAATTTGGGAATAATCAAGTGCTTCCCCCGTGAGTATTATTTTCCCTGAATATTATCCACCACAGACTCACAGATCTATTTCACATTTTTATGTGACGCAAATGGGTGGACGTAAAGTTACAACAGCAAAGGGCCACAACCTTCTGCAATAGAAAACATAGCAAATATCAGATCACCCTTTGTGCAACACAAGACTGGGAGTCAAGAGTCTATTCCTGAATTACTAACTTAGCTGGGAATATAGTTAATCCTTCTTTCTAAGGACAAAGATTTCTTTTCACTAAAATGGGTGGGCACACTGCATATCATATTTCATAGGGTTCCTGAGGCAAGGCCAGGCTTCATAGAACGCCTGAAATCTGTCAAATGAAAGGATGTAACAACTAGTTAAAAATACAAAACAAACAACATAATTCACTAATATTCCACATGACCCACCTTTTCCTTCAGCTTTCTGATTCAGTTTCCTTGCAGATCATTGCTCAGGAAGCTGAAGCCACAGACTGAAAACAGCCTGAAGCCATCAGATGCTTACCTAATGCTGGCAAACAGAATCCAGCCTAGTGTGCTGGCACCAAGATGACACCAGAGAGTCAATTCCTGTAGCTGACTCACTGCTGGCTTTAGGCGTAGCACAAAATGTATTGTTTTGAAGAAGGCTGGATCAGAGCTGTCTGCTCCATGACACATACACTTGTTAACTTCTCCAGGGAGGGCAGAGACAGAGCTGATCCTCACAGTGCTTCACACTATGAACCATGCGACGTGGGTTCTTAACTGCATCAAAGACTATGCTTTTATGACAATAGCAGGAGAACTTGATGCTTTTTGATGTCCCCTGCAAATCGAGATAATAAACACGACTACAGGTTGATATACAACAGACCAGAGAGGGGCCTGCACTGGCACAGAACATGAAGGTATTCACTCATGGAAGGCTGCAGCCATACGACCTGTAACTCTGACAGAAGCTGTCCCATGACCAACAGAGGCATGGAGGCTCCATGGAGACTCCCAGGGACGTGGTGCTAAAAATCACTACTATCAGAAGCTTTAAGTGGCAATGTCTACTTCATTCTAATGAAATCATCACTGCAAGAGGCCCTTCATCTGTTCACCAAACAGAAGTACTGTTGCAGAGCAAAATTCTCCTTCCCTGAGAAGCAGCCCAAAAGCTGCATACTTGCTCTGCTCAAATCAGCCTCTCCAGGTAATAAAATTCTGCTTCTGTATCTGTTCAACAACTGTTCCAAGCCAGCAGTCAGAAACTGAATGAATTCCAAGAGTGAAAATAATTGACCTCTTCCAAATGGATCACGAAACAAGTCTCAATTTACATTAAGTATTCAATAACCTCCAAGTAGCAAGAACTTCTGGTCATGAGCAGCTGACAGAAGTTAGGCCTGTGATGAGAGCCTAAGGTACCTCCACAATCTCTAATCGACACCAATCTTCTCCCAGGGGCAGGGAGGCAGACCACACAAACCTTGCACAGATTTCGTCATCCACCAGTGTTAAAGCCAGGGTGGATATTATACTCTTTCATTTCCTTCTCTTCAGGGTAATCCTCTCCCTACAAGGATTGGTTTTCTACCATATTTTTGTCTCCTGAAGTAATCTCCACTTAATTTTCTGTGTGTCTCACATAAAGTCCTATTTTCTCCAAGTGTCTGCTCAGCTATATCCTTTGTCAGCCCATGCTGCAGGATGTCATGCCCAATAACAATGTGATTTTTTTCACATGGCACATATGTCCTCTGCTGACACATACCCTTTATTTAGTCTGCTCCTTCTCCCTATGCACTCTGCAGTTATTTATTGCTTTTGCCAAGCATTTAGCTAGTCCAAGAAAGAGATACAGAAAGACCATACCAAAAACAAACAAAAAAAAAGCACCTCCCAAAATAGACTTAATCCTTATGTTTGCTCTCCCTCCCACCAAACTGCCTGCTGGCATAAATTCACATCCCTGTTCACTGGTATGCTTTTTTTGGCCACCGGTATCTTGGGAACATCTCAACAGCTGGATTTTGTGCAAACCTATATTCATATGATCTCATTGTGTTCTCATATATGGCCATTTCCAAGATGAATGTGCGAAAGAATGCTTTCTCTGATGGTAATCAGATACTGACTAACTTTTCAGAACACAAATATGTTTGCATCATATTCTTTCTTCTGCTCTCAAATCATCCATCTTCAGAAAAATCTGCTTTACAATTTAATGGGTATTATCACACCCCCAGATTTTTTGTACTTTTGTTGCTAGTTAAGTTGTCTTCTCTTGCAACTTCCCTCTGAGTATTTATAAATAACAAATGTAATCTGAGGTAATTAACCAGGATGACCAAAAATCTCAGGACAGGTAGTCCTACTGAAAAGCAGAATCCCACTGGACAGAAATATTCCTTCTGGCTGCATTTCCCTGCAGTGGAAAAAACTTCTCTCTGATTACAGAAACAACCCCTGGAGGATAATAGTAGAGAAAACCCACACTATTTTGTTTAGTTCTCCATGGCTATCAGACCAGCACCTCACTATAGTCAAGCATAACACAGTATGCAAAAATATGCAGCAAGTGCCTTAGAGGGACAGAATTGTTCCAGGAGCCTGAGAGCAATTCAGAAGGAAGCTCAAGGAAATGTGCTGTAAAGGGGGTGAATGGCCTCAGCAAAGGTGGTCTGGAATGGAAATTGCCATCTTTTTTCCAGTGTGTTGAAAGGAAAACTGTTTCAATGGATGTTCATTGCTTTTTAGTGTGTGACATAGAGGATGGAAGAGAGAGCTTGCAGAAGGCATCCATGCAGGCTCCCTTTGCAATACAGAGAATGCATTGGGTGATTCTGCTTAAAAAAGGACAGAGGCAAAGGATAAACACTTTCAGAAAGCAGCAGCGAACTATTCATAAATATTCTTCTTCTGCTCCCCAGTTCCCTCTCTTCAAAGCACAGACAGCACATAGATAATGTCTCACTTCAAAAAACACAGCCTACCACATCAGCATCTCATATTGAAACACAGGGTAAAACTGAAGGTAAACTCACTGTTACCTTTTGCAGTTCCTCTCTCAAGACCCATTTATAAAAAAATTAAGATTTATGTACGTTTTCAGCAGGCATAATCAAATTTATTGTCAAAACAAGAATTTGTAAGAATTATAGTATGCTACATAGTGATTCAAGCCAAAACACCCAGAAAAACACTGCCAGTCCAATTTTCATAGTTCATTTAATTTTTATTTCATAAAAATGTTAACTTATTCAAACCAGCCCTGAGGACTTAATAAACACTGAGGTTGTTCTATGCCTCATCAAAACTACCAGCTAAATTCCAGTCACAGAATCTCTGTTACTGAGGCTATTTTGCCTTTCAACTGAGCTTACAACCTAACCTGCTATGGAAGTCACTGAGGATGATTCTACTTTGAACTCTGAGATAGCATCCCTACAGGATCATTTTCAGATATTCAAATAACTTGATTTTTTGACTGCTAGGGAGGTGGTAAAGACCAAGGAAATCTGTTCTAGTTTGCAGGGGTTTATTTTCAGTGGTTAAAACACTGTCTATCCTTGACAACAGCCTTTAGGATTAAGCAGGATGCCTTCGTGGCCTCTCACATTTTTCTTGCAGTAGTTTGAAAAAAGATAACTCAAACGAACGTGAGGAACAATACCAGGAAGGAGATACCTTAAGTCTTTGAACACCAGCCTAGAGAGGTCAAAGACTGATGCTTATCCAGTCAGCACCCAGAAACCTGTTAGACAAACAATGTTCAACCAAGATCCTGCTAAAAATCCCACACGTTGCCAGGCTACCATGAGTAGCACTATTTTTGCATGTGATGTTACCAAGCCCAACCAATTTTAAAAGCCTGCCAAACTGAGAAGAGCTCAGATGGCTCCTCAGGTGATCCTATTATACTGTCCAAACATAAAGCACCACAGACAGTTGTCACCTCCCACAACACTGCCACACATTGAACTGCCCAAGAAAGATGTTTCTGCGCTCTTCAAAAAGAGCATATAATAGTAAAAGCCCTATAAGCTCACAAGAAGTAAAGATACCATGTTTTCCAACACTCCTGCCTTGCCTGCACCAGATGAAATTCCACAGGGAAAGAAACATCCAGCACCCCTTCCTCCTTTCTCCCTTCCTTTCCTTGCCTACTTGCTGTATTTACAGGACCCAAAGCTTTTCATCACATTCCATTGTAGTCTGTGTAAATAATACAAGCGTAAAAAAAATAACTTTGGGGAGCCTGGGCCACTTCCAGCTTGCCCAGATAGCTGGGCTGTGCGTAGAGCTGGAAGGGTGTTTTTTAAAAGGAGGGAAGCAGAAGAGAACAGCTTAAGAATCTTGGCTCAGCCTGGGCATATTTCCGCCTAACTCTGGCTAAACCTCAGCACGAAGGGCTGGACGAGGAGTCGATAGGAAGCCGGGGAGGGAGGGAGGCTCTGGGGCTCTCCAGCACAACTACGGCAGAGTCCGGACAGGCTGAAACCATGCTTCTCCTTTGGGCACTGGCATTTATTCTAGTCCTGCAGGAGCAAGACATTTTAGGTAAGTGATTCTGAACTTGCAAAGCAGAAACTATAGCTTAATCTTAGTAAGGTCAAAGCCTTTGCATGGGGTGGGAGGGGGAGGCAAATAATTGCATACTCTATGGATTTTATGTGAAGGTGACACAGGTACATGTCAAAATTCTGTGGGCATATTGTTTTTAAGAGGAAAAACTCCATTTTTGTGACATTAAAGTCTGTCCTGTAGGCATATTGTTTTAGTAGAGATTTTTTACTTCTTACAGGAGATACTATCACTCTACCGTCAGAAATTCAGAACCACATTGAGGTGCTGCAGACAGTGCCCTGAATTTCCATAACTACTGTACTGGCAGCTGTATTAACATCACACTAATCCATTCAGAAATGAGATTGAAGTTCAAGGTGATTAGAGAAAGATTCTCCTTTATTCAAAGGCTTCTTTTTAAATTTCTTGGTAACAGCATCACATTTTTATTTCTTCTGCCTTGGAAGTACAAACAGAGAACATCTGATAAGCCTGCATCTGAATTCTACTTTCGTTAACAAGAGATTAGTGCTGAATAACCTGTAATCACATTGTAGTGTGACTGAAAGCTATTCAGTTTGGCTAGTTCAAGGCTTTACAGTCCCTGTGTAACCACAAACCTGGCTTCCCAGCCTGTTTGTACTACATCTTTTCTGCTAGCTGAGGCTCAGCTTTATTTTCTCTCTGGTCCTACTTTCTTGACAACACAATGGTTGTATTTCATGGCAGGGTACTAAGATCCTATTACATTCAAAACATTTCCTGAAAAACTGTTAGTCCCTTCTGCCCCCAAGTCCTAGTCACTCTTCTTTGCCCTGACATCCTCTTACTTAACTGGCTTTCTGATGTTTATCTCAGTGATGAACTGAGATATCAATGCAAAAGCAAGAGCACTCTAATTTGTTTCCACTCCACAAGAATTCACTATCCTCTTGTGAGTTTTGTGAGCTTCACCAAAATAAACGTGAAATTAAAGGAAAATTAAAAAAGGCTTTGTCTATTCCCCAAAAAATGTGGTTTTAACCTCAAGTCATTCACAAACTCAGATAAAATCCAGTTAATTAGAATAGCATTTGAATAATAACTGCAGTGGAGACTAGCACCCAGTATCATGCCAGGTGGCAGCTACTCTGTCAGCAAATCATGTTTACTGTCTTCATGGTGTACATCATGCAAGATGAGCGATTTTTGTGTCTGTCGTGATCCGGGGAGCACCCTGACTGACTGAAAGACCATCCCCACTTTCCCTTTGCTATCTTTGACCTGGGGAATCTAACTTTTGATTCTCTTGCAGATCCCTCCATCCTAACTCCTGTGGGTTCCTCTTAAAAATTATTCAGTCAAACTAGAATTTATGTTTTAATTCAGCTATTAATATTCAATAGCCAATCTCATATTCGAAGAGCTCAGCCTCCAAATTATTCAGGAGAAGAGGATGGCACAGGGGCCCTTCTGGATGCAACCGTATGCTCCTGCCACAGTTCACAGTGCTTTCCTGCTGGTGCTGGGTTAATTTGTGGGATGCTGCTCAAATGCACCACATAACGTAGTCTGGAGCACATTACCTGCCCCATCTAAACGTGTTTCCATTCTTACAAAAACATCCAGGCAAATCGTTCTGAGGGGTGTGGCAGCCCAACAGCAAAGAGTTTGCTCCATGTTTATGCGTGGCAGAGAGGTGACCTGGAGTTCTCCGGTAAACAAGTACCTGGCAAGCAGGCTGGCCCCCTGGCATGGGCCATTAGGGGAGCGCACCAAACGCTGAGCGTTCTGCCAGGGAGAACTTCCAGTGCAGGCACTGCTGCTCCACACTGTGGTGTGACTTGCTTTTAAACAGCAGAAGGTTCAGTCGGTTTTATCTACAAGTTAAAGTAAACCAAGTGTATGAATGTTTTTCTTCATTCACCTAACATTTTTTGAATTCTCAAAATCTCTTGAATCCTCTGATATTCACATGCAATATCGAAGCTGGGAAGATCTATAAGCTAGACCATTATCTAGAAACTGGAAAAAAAGAATCCTTTCAGAACAGCTAGATTCTGCCCCAAACTGACCATTTGCATTCTCACAGAGGAGCAGTTTTTCTCTAGGAAATTTAAACCACTCCATTGTAGAATTAAAGCCACAGTAAAATTTTATGATAGGTATCCTATCTTAGACCAGACTTGGACTCATATTTCTCTACTAACAAATTAGTAATGGTTTAATCTATACTCCATATTATAGGTATTTTCTGTCCTTATGGAAATCTATCAGCATTATTGTCTCCAGCACAAGGTTTACAGTCTTTGCAGAACACACCTCTGAGCTCCAACAAGGAAGGAGAAATAAAGTTTGTGACAACAAAGTGTACCCAAAAATAACTGCATTTGTTAAGATTGGGAGGCATCTGGAGATAGGGTTCAGTACACAAGTGAGCCTTTTATAAAGGGATTTTACACATCCATAAAGCCCTATGTTTTCTTATGTTTAGTTAAAAGGAATTTAAGTTCTGTGGACTTTCTAACCCCCAAGTGCAAAGCAAAAGTTAATATCAAACTCCTCCAAAAAATCAGAAGTTTAGAAATACAGGACTCCTGTTGTTTATCTGCAGGGTGTGGCTCTATTTATAAACACAGCTGATCTGCTCTGCTTGAAGCAGTTGTGATTCCTGGGCCTGAATGTCAGGATCTAGTGTGTATGTGTGTATGTATCTCCCCTTCTCTCACTGTTCTACTTCCTGAGTTGTTTCAGAACAAAAGAACTGTCTGCCAAGAGAAAATACATCTTCAAACAAGTTCTTAGATTTGTTTAGGTATTAGAAAAAAACCTAAAATTATGTTATTTCATTGTACTTATTTCTTTCTACTACCATGACTTAGACATATGAAAACTACACAATCACAGAGCTAACGAGTAAGTCACAGACTCACCTCACCCACTACCCATGACCATAGCTTCTATTAATAAACACAGACTAAAAGCCATGTCCTCAGAAAATTGAAAAAGTCTTTATCCTGCACAAGCTGGATTCTTTATGTATACTAAAACTCAGCTCCTTCCTAAACAGCTTCCCCTTCTCTATGCACAAGTATTTCCTATTTCTAGCTATAATCCTCCTAACACTTAGGCTCAGTTCCCATAACAAATATATATTCACACAAAAATAAACACATAATAAAGGCAAACTTTTCTGCAGCCCAAAGCATCATTGTAAGATACAGCATGAATTAGAGTAACGTACCTGCAAATTATGCAGCTCGTGTCTCTTATCAGTCTCAGTGAGAGAAGGGGAGATACAGTCCCTGGAGCCATTTTCCATCGCAGCAGCAAGTGCAAGAGGATGGTCTCTGGCTGCTTGTTCAGTAGACCAGCATGCTGAAAACACGGTCCAAGCCAACAGTTCCCTCACAGGAACAATTAATTGCTATCCTTCTTCCTTTGAATGAAAACACATAAAACTTAAGTGCTTTTTACAATCATAGATATGGTCAAATAGCAGAAAAAGGAAAGTAGTTTTCCAAGTAGCGATTTTGCTTCTGGCACACAGCCAGGGCAAGGGCTCAGAATTTTCTGTGCCTTAAAAAAAAAAACCCACCCACTGAAAGCACAAACTATCCCTGGCCTTGTGCACTCTCTGTCCACTGCTGGGTAAGTGAGAGATGGATCCCCTTATGAAAGGAGGATTACATGGATCACAATAGCAAAAGCTCCCTGTAAATGAAGTGGTTCTACACAGTAATATATGCTAACTATCTACTGAGGAACAATTTCTATGAGGTCCCATTTCTGGTTTTGCACATCTCACAAGCACAAGTGATGCACGGTCGGACCAGAACACACCGTGACATCTCACAGAGAGGTGCATGGGACAGACTAGGCAGAGATGTGAAAACTCATAGGCTGATACCTGACCCACCTTCATTAATACATTCCATAACCTATGAGATTACCCCTTTGCTCCTTGTCTTTCAGGTAAAAAAGAATATAAGTATAATCTTAACTGATGTAGGATCTGAAATAATATTCATAGTAGCACATTGTACATCTTGATAAAGAAAGCATGAACCAGGTCTGCAATTTTGGAACTTGACTTTCTGATATGGTTATTTAGCTTCTAAAATTAATATTAAAACTAATTTCATGGAAGAAGCTTACTTCAGGATGTTTCCCTTATCAGAGGCTCATAAATCTTGGATACCGGAGAAATCCCTTGGATTTTTTCCCATATTTGAAATCTTCCAAGACATGGCATTTAGGCAGCACTTGAAGTATTCAGTGAATGTATAAATTACAGATTAATCCCTAATCAGGCATTAAAAACTTCCTATGTATCTTCTTGAAATAAAACCAAACCAAACCAAAACAAACCCCGATACAAACCAATCTTCCCACAACGCCTAAATTTCAGATCTTCCTATATTATCAGTTTACTGTCTAATATACAATGCCTACTTTCCATCTCCCACTTTGGATAGATCATATTTACCCTGAATGAAATTTGCCTTGTCGTTCTGCCATAAAAGCTAGAGCCTAGTAAAGGTGTGTGTACATTTAAATATTTACATGTATATGTATATATTTGCATGTAAATATAAGCAAACCCATGCAGTTGCCTCCAGTGTGAAGCACAGTAACCTATAGCAATGTGTAAGTTGCTAAGAAGTTTTATACATTCCTTACAATTCCTGCAGTCTTTATTGCAATCACTAAAGGTAAGAATTCCCTTATCTTTAAGGAAATGGAGACTAAATCCTAAAAAGAGGCTCAGAGGTGTCTAAATCACATATAAGCACTAGTGTTTTATGGATTACAGCCAGAAAGATGCTCTATGTCCAGTTAAAGATATGCTTCTGAGTGGCTAAGAACTTGAAGGGAATCAGTGCATTAAAAAGCATTTTCAATACAACACTTGCTATCCAAATCATTTAGTTTTGATGTCCTAACATTAAAATTGAATATGTCTTGAGTTATATATCACAGCTGAAAATGAATTTGGGCACACTGGTGATAATGAAACCAGTAGTACTTCCATATACCAGGATGCCAACGTAGTTAATTAAGGGCTGACATAACTGGAAACTAACTTTGATGCTTTGAAGAACAGCCTCCAAAATTAAATATGACTAACAGCTTAACATAGTCTTTGGTCTGAAAGCACTAGCACCGACAGTTATTAGTATCAGTTCAGGTTCAAAGCAATTGAATCATTCCTGAATTCAGCTGCAGGTTATCTTCACCAACCACTTTTGAAAACTGTGCGATTTCTTGAGCTAGCATTTCAAAGTTGCATGCAAATTTTAAAGTGGAATCCAGCACTTGTATTTAGAGAAAAAAATAATTTAAGCAAAGATCAGCAAATCCATTCAGAGGTCTGTTGCATTCCTCCCAAACTGGTTAGTGGATTCACCATTTGAACTTGAACCTCCAGTTCATGACCTTTTTCCTGTTGGAACATAAATCGTTACTATCCCTATTCCTTTTCTCATCAAAAGCTATCCAGCTACCTTATGCTATATGCTCTTGAAATAAAATTGTATTGCTAAACCTAAGGCAGTGCAAACAAAAACACACAGTGCGTTTTCTTGAAGAGTTAGACATGTTCACCTTTATGCCCCTTGCTCTATCGCATGTTTTTAGGCTTCCTTTTTTGCTATCTGGTTCCTGTTTCAACCTCACATCTTTCACTTGGCCTGTGGCTTGCTTTGTTTTTCCCCTCCCGCCCTACTGAGCACAAACAAGAACCTGCAGTCAACTTTCAAAACCACACTGATCACAGAATGAGGCAAAAGAAATTTTACAGGTTTTAAGATCAGTGGGGAACATTGCGGTCACTCACCTTGACCTTCTCTGTAATGCAGACCAAAGAACCCAACCCAGGAATTTCTAGATCAAGCCTGTAACTTCATTTGGACCAGCAACGTATCATTAGGAAGGATACTTAAAAAGACCTACCAGATCTGTGTCATCACGTACTTTAGTTCTGTCAGTCCTAGTAACAGCAGGAGATGACAGCAAAGAGGCAGTTGCTCAGGTTTATTCTGATGCTTACCATTAGCAACTACTTGGATGATCAAAATGAACCATTTAACAGCCATCTGGGTAGAAAGAACCCTGACAGTCCTAGAAGGGAACTTATCCAGGGAGCACAGAGAAGCAACACCTTGCAGGGCTGGGGGAATATATCAAATGTACAGGAGGCAGAAGATCTTAACTGAGAGATATTCTTAATCTAAGGCCCCTGCTCTTAATCTGTTTAGCAAGGCTGTTTTGATTCTTACTTCATTGCTCTTTCTCTCCCTTTTTTTAAGATCAAGTTTTGTACGGTCAGGCTGACCATGACACATAGATCTTGCTCTTCATCATGCTACTTCTTTCAAACTTTAAGCATGTTCTTCTATTAAACAGATCCTTATTAGCGAACAGTTCAGAGATGCTCCATTTTCCTGCTAGTGTCTGACTGCATGACAGCATAGGGTGGTTGGAACGACCCAGATTTATGGGCACCATCAATGTAGCACAGAGGACTTAATCAGAGGGGAAAAAAGCATGAGTCATTTTCTGATCTTGAACACGAGAGTTCTGGTTCTTGATGGGAAATAATCACCCTATATATCAAATAGAAGGGATTTCAAGAATTTAACTAAGCATCTCACTTGCAAGAAACATCAGGTAGAAATTTGCAGATGGGACATTAACTGAAAGGTAATGTTCTCTCTGCCATACTGAAATGTTACAAGTGTCTGGGTGAAATAATCTATTAAGTTTCAAATGAGAGATTTAAGACATTCAAATATGCCTCCTACACACTTGACTAAGCTGTCACAAGTTGCAAACACCCACACATTTTAAATATGTAATTTATACGGCATACAAAGAACACTTCCCTTTTGAAAGTGTTTAGCTTCAAAACTTACTACCAAAGTTTTCTGTACTTGTGCATGTTCTTTGAAACATAGATAAGTAAAAATTCCAATTTACATTTAGAAAATACTTCTTCAGTAACTTCACAAAGAAAGTACCTGGAAGTATCCTAAAAGGCCATTAGTCTTCTGCTTACATGGTTTGCAGCCTTCCATTCTTCACTTCCTTTACAAGCTGACTGTTACTATTACATGAAGTAGAGATGCTGCTGGAGTACGGTCAGTGCCAAAGGCAGATAGTGACCCTTTCTTTCACTGGTTGCAATACAGAGAAGGGCAGTGCTCATAAGCAACATTCCATGTGCTCTCTTTGAGCACATGGAAATTACTGCTTTGGCTGAATTGCCTGACCATAGTGACCCAGACATGTGCCATATTTACAAGGGACCGGATGTGTCCTGCGAACAGCCCGTCCCAGAGATAAAGCTGTGGGTTAAGAGCTAAAGCCAGACAACAAAGTGTTTTGGGCAGCAAAAGCCTCAAGCCAGGACTCAGAAAAAAGAAGAATCTGCACTGACAAAGCACTGGTTTCCCTGCCAGCAGCAGCAGCCACCCACCTGAAAGACCCTGTTCTGGCATGGTGGAGAAGGGGCAATTGCAAGAGCCTGAGCAGCTCTGTTCTGGTGTGAAAGTCACTAATGAGACATGGACACGCAGGTCCTGAGAGGGTTTCTGCTAGCTCAGCCCTCAGCCACTCCATACTGTGAGGTCTACAACTAGACATGCTTTGGCTTATACTAACCCTTAGCCTTGCTAACATCAGCTATCAGGTGCTTCCTGAGATACTTAGGCTTGGCCTGTTTGTCAAATTTTTTAGGCACTGCACTAATTCTGTTGTTCTGAGTGACATCTTACAGCTCTGTCAAACTAGGACAAGACACTTTGTCCTCCTCAGTATGCCCATTACAGCTAATAATGCAGCAACGTGCTTTGAGTGGTGGAAAGCTGTCTCCCTCCGTGTCAGGAGAGGAACCCACCACCCCAAGGAACCAAGCGCTACTGAGTCCTGTGTCTCATAGCAACCCCTTTACCTCGTTCTCTAGATGTACACAAAGCTGTGCAGTGCTTGGCTAAGCTCACAGTAAGATGTGACAACCTTACATTGGCTATACATACCTCTCATGGCACACCTGCTTTGAACAAATGCCATTCATCCATCATATCTAACCTCCCCACCTACAAACACCTGCCTAGAAAATCAGCCAGCACAATTTCAGTATCTCCACACTGTTCCAGTCATGATGGAAAAACCATGTAAAGCAACAAAAATTTTGAGAGATAGCATGGTTCACTTGACCACTAAGACGGTAACAACACTCATAAACCACTACCACAAGCAGCAAAGAGGAAAAAAAAGGCAACTGCAAAGCAGCTGGTGTTGGAGCACCTGCTGTATTTCAGCACTCTAGTAAACAGGTAGGTGAAGTCTTTGGGTTTCTGTCCTAGCAGCACCACCTTCTGGTGAATGCACTAAAGAAAACCCCAACCAAATCTTTGCCAAACCAATTTCCAAATAATGCCCAGTAAGTCAGGTTACATTGTAATCCCTCCTCTCCATCCTCCACCCTCCAATTCCAAGAATGCCATTCCAACTCAGAGTACATCTCTCATCCCCCTCAAACTGCAATGACCCTTACTGATACATTTGCCATCACCTGACACCTCTGTTTCGGAAATCTTGACACAGGCTTGAGATGAAGCACTGCAGCAGTTCCAAATCACTGCTCTGGCACAGCAGTACTGAAGACAGAACTAGTTACTGCTCTCATGTGTCTTACTGTTCATTACAACACAAGCTCAGTTTTGTCTTTGTTACAATCAATGACAGAATGAGTTGCTGCTGCTTCCTCATTATCATAGCTGCTTCAAGCATCAAACAAGAGCAAAACCTAACTTTACATGCAGCAAGATACACTTATCACTTTAGCACAGTTTAAAATATTCCGCTACAGTTCTCTGCACACATGTTAAAATTAAATGTTCCTGAATGCTGCACAGAAATTATGAAAAGGAAATTGGCTCCACTAAAGCATGGATGTCAGCAGCTACTGACCTTTCATGGAGCACAGCCAGCAGACTGAAAAGTTCAAAGAGCAAGAGCTCATGAGCACTGAGAGATAAACACAGATAACCAACAGAGATATGTGACTTTGTACATAGCACCATATACGAGTCAGCAAATGATACCAGCTGTACACATTTTTATTGTTTCCCTTCCCATTGCAAAGTTAAGACTGTAAGGAACAACTTTCTGGCACAGAGGAATCATCAGCCATCATTCCGCATCCATTTGGACAAGCTAGCTGCTCTTCAAAGCTTTACTGCACCAGCTGCTTCTGAAAGAAGTCTTAGAGGAATGATTGTGTAAAGCAGATCTTCCCAACAGTCAGGTTTTACACTTAAGAGAGACAGTTACAGCCTATAAACTTACCTTACACAGGTAGGAAAAAAATAGATTGTGTAAAACAAACACACACATAAACAAAACAAAACCACCCCTGGCAAGAGAAAAACACCTTGTTCCAACCAACACGACGCGTGCAGGCAAGGAGACATTCACAGCACTGGGGCAATAGCTGTAGTTATCGGAAAAGAGGTTCACTTCCTACATTTGGTTCATAAACAGTGCTGTGTAGCATGCAAAATACCACTTCAGCAATCAGAAAGGCAAGGCCTGCTATTAAAAACCTCCTGCTAATTACCTGTGTCTGTTTTTGCAGCTGCTGCAGATCCTGTCAGTATGGTACCTGGAAGTTTGGAAAGAGGAAGCTGGTGTAATGAACATATGATCCACGAACGCTTAGATATTATTGAAGAGGTAAGAGGGATTGTGCTGGCTCCTGAATCTCACCAGACCTCTGCCCTATCCTGTTGACCAAAGAAAAAATGTCCCTTCTTGACTTTATCTAGTCAACGTTGGACTTTTTTCAGATGTCATAGTTTCTAACTGTCCATAAAGCCATTATCACCAGAAATACGTAATCTTGATGAATTCCAAAAAACCTGATTAATAACTTATTATATATCAGCCTTTTCTAAAATGTTTATAACTGTGCCTTTAATCTAAAAATCTCAGAATCAGTATTTTTAAAGTTTCACATTGGCTTTTGGGTAGATGTGAGTTCTGCAGGTGACTCCGACTGAGGAGTTTCTGCTCACCCCTGTTGACACTTAAGAGCTACATGGGCCCTATGACTGGGATTCTAGGAAAGGTGCAGTGTTTGAATTGTTTTCTCTGGTGTCTTAAGCACCCAAAAGTACCTGCTAACTATTCTCAGCTGGATAGTTCCCAAACTCCATGCTGTGGTTCTCAAATGGCAACATTACCTCTCTTCTGCTCTCCTCCCAGCCCTCTTCTTTCCACCCCATCAACTCCTCTCATTGTCCATGCACATTCTTTTATTGCATATAATGGTGTCTCAGAAACGAGAAAGAATTACAAACAAATTAATGCAAAGCTCCCTCCAAGAAGTCAAATTATTCTTTAAATAGGGGTGCTGTAATTAACTCTTGCAAAACAAAGTGCTAATACTTGGTGCCACTAGAGGCCAGCAGAACACCAGAAATGTTTAAACCTGCAATGCGCAATACAGACTAAATTAGCTGTTAGCATTACAGGACATTAGGTTTGCATTTCTGCAAACACGACTGCTGCAATTCCTTCCACTTGACTCTTTGACTGCTTCCTTTCTCCATTTTTCTCCCTTGTTTCCATTAGAAGGTAATAAAAACAGTGGAGCACCTAGAATCAGAAGTCAAATCACTGCTCAACATCATCAGTGAGACAACATCGAATATCCCCACCGCTCCAGGAACTCCACTTATAGACATTTTTGATGGTCAGTATCTGGTCAGGTATAACCTAAGCTGAAAAAAGCATTACATATATTACCACCAAATATGCCTTCTTTTCTCCTCCAAGATGTGAACTAATTCCTTCATTCAGTTCAGGGTAGCTAAGGCCTCATAACTGAGGGCCTC
The DNA here is from genome assembly GCF_000691975.1 of Corvus brachyrhynchos. Taxonomy (NCBI): domain Eukaryota; kingdom Metazoa; phylum Chordata; class Aves; order Passeriformes; family Corvidae; genus Corvus; species Corvus brachyrhynchos. Next base: position 8,600,874 of record NW_008246060.1, read on the forward strand.
AGGACCCCAGCTCTGGGTCCAGTTTGGAAAATCAGGTTTCAACAACCACTAAAGAGAGGGATGGGAGAATAGGAAGCAACCCACCTTAGAACGGCAGGACAGACGAAGTTATCTCAAGGTCCCTTTCAGTTTTAAGATTCTGTGATTCTTTAGCTTCACGTATGACTAAGTAAGGGAGGGCAACAACAACCACAAAAAAAATTGGAGGTATTACCATTTTGGTATCTTAAATCCAACTTTGACATTTGTAAGCCCCTTACACAAAATGTGCTCCTGGATAAACGTTTTTGGAATAAATTAAACCATAAGAGAAATTATTTGGATGAGACCACCTATTCTACTCACCTTCTTATAATGCTCTATGCTCTTCATTCTCTGCCCAAGTACCAGTCGTGCATTTAACAAGGTGAGACACTCCCGGTGGAAAACAAACCACTTGTGGACAGATACAAGCATCCACAGACATGTTTATGAAATCAGCTTTGTCAGTGCTGGGCTGTTTGTTCATTTAAGGTAGCTGTACCTGGGCACACTACAGTGCACTTACTTACAGTGATGGAAGCGGGCTCGAAGTAGACAGCAGTAGAGTTTACGCTGGTTTTTGGTTCTTGCAGTAGGCTGTATGGATCTGGTCACCATGATTGATAATTTCCTCACCAACTTTGTTATCCATTGAAGTTTCCAGTTTTCTATGAGGAGCAGTTAACAGGTTAACAATTAAGTTACTCCCCTGCAATGGAAGGGGGTATTCCAGTAAAAGTGAAAAGTATTCCAGTGAAGTGTTGCAGTGCATTTAAAATAGAAATCAGCACACAGCACATCTACAGCCAAGTACTACTCAGATGGATCTTGTAACAACTGCCAAAGTGCTCAAGAATTACACATTAGACCTTCGATGATTTCATGAACCAAAGTGACAATTCCCCACTTTAGAGTAGCAAGATTAATGTTTTAAATGAGATTTATCCACAAAGACTGATCCTGATCTCATAACCAAAAATAATTACATCAGCTCTTCTCTATACAGATGCCAGCTGAGCACTGTGAAGACAGAAGACAGCTGAATGTAACAGTGTGGTTGTCATAAACAGTTGCACTTCTGATCATTTAATAAGCTTGTGTTTCCAGAATTTGTGCAGGGTGAACAATCCTCAGCTGTAGTTTGTCTTCTCTGTTGCTGTGCTTTATAATAAAAAGGTATTTGCTTTTAGACACTGTGTCAAACTTTGTATTCTAAATCTTTCAGCAGCCCTACTGTATCAAAACTGCCTTTCAAATAAAGTATTGTCAGTAAGAAAAAAAGATCAGGTGGTCTGCAGGATTAAAGCACAGTAACAAACTTCCCTTAACTTAGAACCTTCCTCCTTCCCTTGCAAAGAAGTGAACTCTTGCTGCTATTGGTTTCAGCCAATGAAGATACACTTCCAGCTGCAAATTCCTCTCATGCTCAGATTGTCCAACACAAGTGAGTGTATGGTCTATCTTTGGACACAGGACACGCTGCTGCCAGTGACCAAAATGGGAGTCCTGTCTCAAGTGCCAGTCAGAATCCATCATTTGGACACACGGCTACCATATTCTATAATCTTTATATTCCTCTCCCTTGCCATGCTGACAACGCAATTCAGAATTAAATCCAGGACACTGCCTTTTTCTTTCAAGACAAACAGCAATACAACTTCTAGGAAAAAGGACTGCCTGACCCTTACACAACAGAGGGAGCACGCTTACATGTGTGTCAAGTTAGGGGAGTTTGCACGTACTTGATTAACAAGCAGCCTATTTTCACTGACATAGTTAGAAAACCTTTCCCCTGCTTTGTAGTTTTTACCTTTACGTGTTTTTATTTTGAGAACAACAAGCTGAAGAGATGTCATCCATGCCAGACAATTGCTCATTGTCAGCACAATTGCTGACAATGTACAGACAATTGCTCATCAACAGCACATGACTCCCCAACTCTTAACAATACAACAATTTCTGAATAATCCTGTGGAAGAAAACTTCTGTGGAAAAACTGAGTTACAGAAACTGAGTCACCACTCACATACATCAAAATGAACACCAAAAAGCAGTCTGCAAAGACTTAGCTTTAATTTCATAATCTCTTCTTACATACATACATTTAAGGCACAATCCAAAACCTTTAAACATTAATGACAGACTCTTTACTACTGTCAACATCACTACTGCCTTGTGACAGTTTGCCTTAGCAAGAATGAAATGTGGAACACATCTTCCTTGAAAAGAATCAAGGAAAGAAAACAGAACTTGACAAAACTTCTTTAAAACAGTCTTAACTAGACACAAAACCTCGAAGCTGCTATCTCCACATATCATGAAGTGGGCTAGCCTGAAACCAACTCTGTATACAATATATATATAAAACTTGCATTAAAATGGCACTCAGTGTTTATACAAAATAACACCTTAAATCATACAACTGTGATTTCTGTTTCATAAAACAAACATTATTTCAGCATGATAGAAGCAGAAAAGAAATAATGACCTGTCATTCATGGATTGCTGAGGGTGCTATACAGAATCCTGAGCAGATGGCACATAAGCTTGGTATTTTGGGGGGAGAGGGTTGGCATTTATTACGTACTACTTTTGAACTGAAGATATATGCAATATTATCTTTTTAAATGCAATTGCTTTAGAAGAAACAGGTCATTACATATTTACTTATGGAGAAAAAAAGGTACTTTGCAGCAAGTACATGAAAATAGCAGCTTTTTTAAGAAAAGCTCAGTGCTCCATTTAGTCATTTCCACCACACAACTTGAGCAGGATTTTCCGGTAGTCTCCTGAAGTATCACCCTGAAAAGCAACCCAGAAAAAGAAAAGTTGAAGAACAACCACAAGAGATGAAGCCACAGCTGAAGAACTAAGAACTTTCTTTCCAGAGACATTTTTGCCTCTACTTTTACAGAAATAAGCAGCAGAGTTTATATACGCCTAACTGTGCACATGCACACCCCATATTTACTGAAGTCAAGTTTTGACCGGGTTTAGTCCATTGAATAGGTAGGCCTGTTCTGCTTCTGAATGGTAAATGTGAATGCCAGATCAAAAGAGGAACGTGGGGGAGGAAGCGATACAGAGCTTTTCCACCAACATCTCACTGCCTTCTACTCATACACTGATGGTTACAGGGCATGCAACTACTGTAGAAGAAACATTTGCCACATGCAATCCTTCAGAACCTCTACAGGATTCTTTCCAAACCCCACCAAGTTACAGCCCCTCAGCATCAGCAGAAGGAATAAACAGGGGCTTAACAGGTTTGACACCCTCATTATAAGGTAAATAAAAGTGGCACCACTCACTCTCCTCCTCTTCTTATTACCCTACCATCAGCCAAGCATCCTCTTGACTGTTGCTACAGCTCTATAGCAGTAGGAGGGTGGATCAACTGCTAAAGAATCTGAAGTTTAGCGTATTTGCAAAATCTTGTACTTTCAAGAGAAAGAGGAGGCAATCCTTCAAAAGATTTTTAGCTTTGTATTCTTCCAATACAGAGATGAAGTAGAGCACCACTGTTACTCAACTGGAGGACTGAGTGGTTCCCACAAGATCACATAAGGAGTTTGCAATAGAGGGTTCTCTGAAACTCCTCTAGACCAACTTCCCTTTCCTTCCTTCCCTGTTAGCTTCCTCCCCATCTCTAGCTCATCTAGCCCCCACACAAACCCAAGTGCTGTCAATCCTCTGGCCCTCCACGCTCCTGGCAAATGCAGCAACCCAACACAGCCAGCCACACTCAGTGCAGGTAACAGCTGTTCAGCACAAGGATCAGTGTTCTGCCAGCATAAAGGGTGTCATGGCAGGGAAGGTAAGGTCTCCAAGGCTTACAGTGATATCCTGGTAGAGAGATCTGCCATACATCCGCTTGTACTCTGCACGTATGTCCAGCAGGTCAACCTCGCTGCGCGATACCATGATCCGGATCAGAGTCCTGTCCTTTGTTCCTGCTCCCTGGAACAAACAAAACAGCAGTATAATGTATTGAAAAGTGTATGATACAGCACTAGTAAAAAAACATAACCCCCCCTGACTTCAATAAGCTTGAACAGAATTTGGCCTATCATGCTTTAATAAATTAAATTTAGTGGTAGGACACTAATCTCTGCACAACAGCTCAAAGCAAAAAAAAAAGAGGGGGATTGACAGAGGTACGGGGGGTCAGGACAGTCTGGTGAATTTAATGGCCTACTTATTCATTTCTGCCAGAATTGCCTACTTTAAAAGTATCAATTTCAGTGCCCCCTGACTTCAATAAGCTTGAACAGAATTTGGCCTATCATGCTTTAATAAATTAAATTTAGTGGTAGGACACTAATCTCTGCACAACAGCTCAAAGCAAAAAAAAAAGAGGGGGATTGACAGAGGTACGGGGGGTCAGGACAGTCTGGTGAATTTAATGGCCTACTTATTCATTTCTGCCAGAATTGCCTACTTTAAAAGTATCAATTTCAGTGAGTTTTAAGTGTATTTGTGTTTCACCAAGTGAAGATGTTTGGTTTATGTATGGTTGTACTCATTCTCCTGTTAAGTTGGATCAAATTAGCTGGATTTTTCCAGCCTTTCATAATAATAACTGCATCCTGTTAGTCATCTGACCACTGAAAAATGTAATCCCTTCAGCTGAACAGTTCCTTCCCAAGAGCTGTACAGGCATTTTAAAAAACCCCACGCTAAGTTTATGTAACTTGTCACAGACACCTACCTTCATTGCTTTCTGTAATCTCTCTGCAAAAAAAGCTGGTGTGTTCTTGAGACACTTAACTGCAAAAAGAAACAGTATTACAGAAATCAGGCATTCCTCCTCAGCCAGAACTCAGCAATTTTTTGAGTTTATCCTACATAGTCACATGCTTTAATTTTACATAAACATACACTTGATACAATGCAGCTTCCACTCCTTCCATTAGCCACTGAAATTATTTTTAATCCAAACAGTAGCTGCAATACAGTTAAAGAACCTACACTGCATGGCTCACAGCAAACATTTCTGTCACTAGAAACCATCTAGTGTGAAGCAGCCATAATGAACCTTTGAATTCTAATGACCACACTCTTGTTTATGAAGGGAAAAGAGGGGATGGGGAGGGGGCAGAAGACTTGAAGGAACACACAGGTAGTGGTGCTCCTAGCTTCTTAATTCTAAAGTTTTAGGCCATGCATCTACAAGGTGTGACAAATTCAAATCCTGAGCTAGTACAAATTGAGAAACCACCTATGATAGCAGAGAATCTTAGGTGTTTCTTCTTAAGGCCGAGTCATCACAACCCTTACTTTAAAGTCTTATTTTAGCCACAGAATTCATCAGGACTCCTGAAAAATTTTTAACATGCTCATTTAGTAATGACTGGATGTAATATTTAATTAGCACAGTTCATCAGAAATCTGAAAGAGCAAACTCTAAATCAAATTACTGTCATGTTAATCAGGATAATGAGAGAATCCTCCATCACTGATCAGAATTAAAATCTATATATTGATGCAATGTTGTTTACAAGTAAACAATCATGCAAACTGTGGCAAACTACAGAGAAAACAGACCACACTTGACATTTAATAGCACAGTAGGGTATCAAAATCAATCACACAGAATCAAAGGTGTAAACCTAGATACATTTTTCATAGCAACACACATTCTGTATAGGAAGAAGTACTTTTCTGAGTAGGAAAATGTAGATGAGAGAGAGCAGTTCACCACACAACTGTCAATGGTATGTACAGTACTATTCAAAAACAAATGACAAAATGAAATGCATGTTTCTGTATCACTGTATTTAGCTAACACAACACACTAGCATTGTACAATGTTTAAAGATGTTGTAAGTTACCAGTTGTACAATCCAGAAAGCTTTAAAGAAAGCAAAATTAAATATTTTCAATTAGAAAACCCTTTTTCCCGCAAATAAGGTTCACAGAACAAATGATGTTAACATCACTGACTGATACAGATATGTGTATATACATATAAATAAAAAGCCCCACAGAATCCATTTAATAAAGGGAGTTATTCAGTGAATATTAATGACAAGCCCTGCTCAAAAGGCTACTGACTTGCTTGCAAGCTATAGTCTCAGTTGTGAATCTGGATCTACATGGAGACCTGTCTAGTCACCACAAAGCTCCATGAAGTCAAGAGGGTTCTAAACTCTGAGCAGTTTCTTTACCAAGGCAATCTTTTTCTACAAACACTGGGAAATATATCTTTTCCCTAAGCTTGGTTTTCTAACAATACTTTCTGAGGGGACAAAGTTTGAATCCTGGAAAAGGTCTGCAAATGAATCACACAAAATGAGCTAGATCCAGTTTTGGTCATTAAAAGATCAGTATAGTGACAATGTGGCAAAGTAGAAAAAGAACAGTAGTTACGTAGCTCCCATATGCACAAGACAGGCATGAAAAAGTGAAGCTTTTAAAATTGATTTTCATTTAGCAAGATTTTGTTACAAACTTCAATGAAAAAAATCTGTTGAACCAAATAGCCTCTCCTATCTCATTTCCAAGTGATGCAAAGTTCATTTTTCCTATTTTGGTAGGAGTTTTTTGGGTTTTGTGTATGTGGGTGGTTGAAGGGTTTTTTGGTTACATCACTACCATATTCAAAACCAAACAACATCACTTTTAAAGCAGGAGCTCTAGATACTGCAGTATATTTACAGTAATAAACAGAAAAAGAAATGAAGATGTAAAGACAAAAGACAGGAAAGTGGTTCACAATTACATGTATAATAAAGCACTTTAAATAGAACTACTGCACAGCAACTTGAGGCCTCAACCCAACATCATGGAAACGAATGACTGCTTCTGAAGTGACTGGAGGTAAGAGTTTTCACTGCTCAGAAGTACTGGGGGCAATTAGAAACAAAGATTTAACAAAATTGTACCCACAGGAAATGTGGAAAAAATAACCCCTTTGCAGTCAAATTTAAGTTGTCTTTTTAGTAAATAAAGTTAGAGGTAACTAATTAGAGGGTTAATGCTTGTATTTTGCTGGATTTCCAAAATTGTCCCAAACATTCCATTCTCACTGACTCAGCGCAGTTGGTACAAGTTCTCTTCACTTCTTAAAACAGTGCCAATTATAGTCAATAATTCTCCCCTCATTTTAACATGTGAAATTTAAATTCTGCAGAAGCCTGAAATAAAAAAACTTTATCTGTCATTTTGAGATTAATTAAGTGCCCCACTTTACTATTCACAAATGACTTCACAGAAAGCGTCAACATAAAAAGCAGAAACTGGAATTATTACTAATAAGAACATCCTTAGCTGAAGTCACAGATGCCATCTGAGGCAGCTGTAGCAGAACAGTTCCAGGTCTCCAGACATTTCACGACATATGCTTTTCTCAATGTCCCGGTTACACATCCTCTGGTACTCACTGAAGACTGTTAATGGAAAAGAAACATTTCAGGAGTCAGCTCAGTAAAAAGAGGTGGCACTAGAACATGCTGGATGGCTTCATTTCAATGGCACTTCTCAGCTGGATACTACAGTGTACTCACACAAGTTTTAACACCTCAAGTACTAATACTGTGTTATCAACCATTTGCATGTTCTCATGCTCCTTCTAGCTAGATCTGTCCTTTTCGTTAAAGGGCTAGACCAAGAAAGCACTGTAAGAGAAAGAGTGGCAACTTTTTTAGGAAAGCTTTGGGTCTCTAAAAAATTAGGAAGAAAATATTCAGGTTCTCATACACACCCCTTTCCTCCACATAAGTACTTCACATCCCAATAGCACATTGTAAAAGTTCTATGTATTTACTGAAACATTTCCACCGTGACAGACTGATGTAGCCTTACACTAGCAAGTAAAAGGGGAAGGACTGCAAGTGTCTTACACACACAAGTATGCAAGACTGAAACAATTCTAGTTTTTCAATTCTTTAATGAGAGGATCATTTGAACAAGTATGACCTCCACCTGCTCTGATATTTAAGAAAGGTGACTTTTCCTCAGCAGAATTCATCCTGCTTTTCATATCTCATTGGGTTCATTTTACAGATGGAGGAAATTCAGGCACTGAGCAGTGCTGTATATTTCATACACAGAATCAAGTTACTGTTTATGTAGGACACCGTACCTGCTCTAAGGTGGGCCCTGCTTCTTGCACACAGAATGGCATTGAATTTGGATTCATCAGTTCCTAGACGGTTCTCTCCAGCTGCATACAACTCCTGAACACAGAAGGGAATTCACACTTCATTACTCAGAAAACTAGTCAGGCTGAACAACTGCTACAGATTTCCATCCTTACAGCCTCTCCTCCTTCTATACTTATTTCTTAGCCTATGTACTACTGCAAAACGGGAACAAGCAATAAATAGCAACGAGTTCTAACCTTCCTATAGCATGGATTGCTTGCATATGCTTAAGTGCTCAAACACAAGAGCTCCAGATTACTAAAGGAAGGGATATTGTTCAAAAAGTACCTGAAAATTGTTCTTCCTAACAGTCCTTGCACTTAGCTTTTTTCCTACACTTTTAAGTGTTTTTTGGGATGTTCTTGTGTTTTGGCTAAGGCACACTATGTAGAAAGTAAATTACATTACTATTTAAATGACACTAGTATGCTAAAACAATGCAGGGTTTTCCCTTTGCTACGTGGTGAAATGGAACATATAGAAAAAGAAATGGGGCAAGCATTACAAAGTCCAAGTGCATTATTTGCTGCAAAAATCCAGACTTCCTTAAACAACACGCAAAGGCTAATGCAGGTATTGAATAGATTAAAATTTAATCCACACACGTATCACCTCATATCTCTTTGGACAATTTCCTTAGTAAGCAGCACAATCCAACACTTGCAAAAGCCAAAGACCTGACAGAATGAGAGGTAAAATATCCTGCGGACTGTACTCCCAAGAGCTTCATCTCTGTATTGCACCTACATGGCTCTAATGCTGCCACAGCTTTTCACATCACTTCCATCCACTGAAACATAAGCACTGCATCAGAAGTCACAAGGTGTCCAAAACTAACAGTAAGCAGAATCCACACAGTCAAATTTCAGTGTATTAAGTTGACTATACTCAGAAATTATGAAGCATTTCTACTGACCTGCACATCTCTTTGGACAACGGACATGTCAACATTTGTACTTTCATCTCTGTTTCCCTGAAAGAATTAGAAGATCCAGAAGTGTTACTGATGAGCTTTGATGGGCTGCTTTTTCTAAAAGTAAAAAAAAACAAACCAACAACCAAAACAAACAACAGCAACAGAAAATCCACACCACCCACAAACACACAACAAACAAATTCTAAAATCCCAGCAGGCAAGTACCTGAGCAAGTGAAATTAAAAGCCTCTGAAAGTGTCCAGACGTGTCACTTTTTATTGCTTCCTCCAGAGTTTTCTTAAATTCTGGAAAAGAAACACAGTCATGAATCATCATACAACCCCGCTCATTTCCTAAATTCATACTATCAGTCAGTGATTAAGTAAGAAAAGAAAGAAAATTTTGATGGAACAAATCAAACCTGCTTTATAGACCCTGTTGAGTTCTTGAATATGCTCATTACTGCGGGAAGCTAAGATTTCAATGAGACAATTTTCATCTGTGCCAACACCCTAAAACACACACAGGAAAAACAGATTTCAGATTATTATTTTTACAACCTAGTATAAAAGAAATATAATCAAATTATATAGGAAAAAATTCAGAATATAACCTTGTATATGAAGTCAAGGCAAGTAATCCCAAACTTTTAAATGGCAACCAAATGTTTTATCAGCTCAACCATTTCCTCTATCTTATAAATTTCTATCTTCTACACAAACCTTTATAGCTTCCTTGATTTCGTAAGCATCAAACATGACAGGTGTCTTCATCATTGCCAAGATTGTCCTCTCAAAGTTACCTGACAGCTCAGACTTGAGATCCTTGATCAAATCCTAATGAGAAGCAAAAACAAGGAAAAAATGCATAAAGACCAAACCTGACAAAAGCAAGCACCAAAAACATGCATTTTACTTAGAATTCTTTATGCATAAACACCAGTAATGTATGTTCAAAGTAAAGCTATTCCACTTAACACTAAAACCAGTATAATGGAATGTGTACACTGAGGTCATTAAGGTCCAATTAAATAGACTGCACAGATCAAAGAGTCAAAGTAACCATTTAGCAGAGAAACTGCTTACATGCTTCATCTGCAACACTGCATGAAGAAGTCAAGTGTAGGTAAAAAGCAGAACAACTCTCAACTGCCTATAACTTAACAACCATCTTCCCCCTAAAGCACCTTGCAATCTTTTCTTCCCACCACTAAGTCTTCTGACTTCCACTGAAGGGATGTAGGCTCTTATTTCTTCTTCCTTCTGTTCTCACAAGGCATTTACCTTTCCATAAGCTGTTTTGAAGGACAGGATTATCTGCTGCCGCTGCTTGTTTGAACGACTTCCAAGACAATCGATAATCGCCTGCTCATCGGTTCCTGTACACGCACACAGACACCACAGAATGAGCATCACCTCGTGAGGATTCAGCTTTCTGTCTCTATTTCATCCTATTCTAACCCCAGCAGAAGGACATGTGTGCCTTGAATTCATCTACAGTATCTATTCTTGCGTACAACCACAGAACTTTGAGCTCTACTCCCAAGCACAAACACAGTAAGAATACAAAGAAAACCTAAACCAAACTCATGATGTTGTTTATGCCTACATGAACTCCCAGTAATACTTCTGATAACCAAGGACAATCGCATGTGAATTATCCCACGCAGTACACACATAGCAATAGGAAAAGATCCACGCTGAATTGAGACGCAATTCTACTTTTAACTGAAATGTAAATCCTCAGACTGCTCACCTAATCCCTTCATGGCCTTCCTTAAGACTTCGGCATCCTTCAGAGGGTCAAAACCTGGTGCATCAGTGATTGTACCTCGGTTTCCATGCTAAAATGAGATCAATAGTGTTAAATAGCATTAGTGTTAACAGCACATTAGTGTTAAACAGTAAAATACTGTGGTTTACTCTTAGGAAAGATGATCACTGTTACCAGTTTTCTTTTTGTTAGAAAAATAAGAGAGAAAACTCAAACCAACCCTGCCTTAAGCAATTTGTTAACTTCTAGACACAAATTACAAGAAAATGCAAGATCAAGAAGGTTTGCTGACATTAAATCTGCTTTCCAATTAATTAAGGTTCGATGATACTGTATATACAACTGGCAATACTTGATAAAGTTAGGAAAGGCAAGATTCATCAATCTGAATTCATGTCGAATCTTTTTTCTTGGATACCATGATAAAACGTAAATTGTTTCAAGACATATGAGCCTATACTGGTTGCATTTGAAAACGTTCCATCTCTCTCCTTCACTCAAACTTCTTTTTATAACTTTCAATTTTATGATTGGTTTACAGTTACACACACAAAGAAAACGTAGAGGAACGTATATACAGTCACATCTCAAAAGAAAAGCAGTGAATGCTCTTACTCTTACAGGAGTGACTGCAGGCCCTGTAGTTCCTGAGTAAGAGGGCATAGATGGGTTCACAGCTGGACCTGGTGGAAAACTTGGCATGGGCTGCTGCCCTGGGTGAGTCGCTGGAGGTCCTGGATGGTTCATAGGCTGCTGGCCTGGCACAGGGCCACCCATGTATGCTGGGTAAGGCGACATTCCGGATGGTGGATTTCCTCCAGGTGGAGCATACCCTCCGTACGAGGGCTGTTGTCCTGGCGGAGGTTGCCCAAAGCCACCTGGAGGAACTGGTGGAAAACCCCCAGGTGTGGAAGGATACATGCCTTGTGGTATATTTGTTCCTCCAAAGGTCCCTGCCAGGTTGGATGCCTGCAATGACAACAATAAAGCAAGAGACAGGAAGGGGTACAAACAGCTGAGTTTCAGTAACATGTTTAATACAATACAACCTCCCTCCCCACCAACACAGATAGATAGCACTTTATCTGCAAAAGATAGCAAGCAGGATGGAAAAATATGCCTAAAACTTTATACCAAATAACCCCTTCTTTGTCCATGGCTGCCTTGTGTGAACACAAGGGTGCACCTGGGTGCAAAGACTTTACTCTAAGCAACCTTTGGCTTTTATGATGTGTTAGGAGTTTACAACTACATTTGGAAAGACCTCTGCAGAAACTGCAGTGAAGATACTTCACATCAAAATCTTACCACTGAAACTCTCTTCTAGAGAGAAACCAGAAGTGACATTTGATGATTGCAGCATTATCAAAAACTAGTTGCTGTGGATATTGCTGTGTGCACCCTAGATAGTTTGTTGCTCAATTTGCCTGCTGGCTGCCAAATCACTTCATTTAATCACTGCCTCAGAAAGACATCTAAAATGCAAATATCTTCCTACAAACTGTATTCGTTATGCAGCATAACAGATTTCTGAAGACTAAAGTTGTCAGAAGTGTCACTTGCTTCTGCTCTACGAAAAAAAATCACATTGGAAATGTCTACATTTTCTTCAGTCAATGTAAAAGGTTTTTACCTCCATCTGTTAAACATCAGTGTTTGTAAGAGACTGTTGATCCCATATTCTTTTCAAGGACAAATCACTGATACCTCTAATTACACAGCCATTTTCCTTACTCTGATTGGTCAAAATCCAGGTAATAGGCAAAATCCAGACTGTGTTTGCCCATGTGAATATATTAAGAGTGGGTACGGTGTGTTAGTAGTTCCCTATTCCTCTACACAGCAAATGCCAAGTTCTATTAGTTTTATGTCCATGACTTTTGAAGTTAGACTGTTAACAACATTTAACTAGTGCTCTGTTTTCCTAAAATAAGAAATATCTTGCAGCAACCATTTTCTTCAATAGGCAATATTGAATGCTCAACACCTAAACAGATTAGACATAAAGGCACAGAATTCAAGTGATGAACCTCTTGGTGACAATGCCAGAAACACAATTTTGTACTTGAGGACACCAAAGTGAAACACATTAAATGAAAGCAAACTCACCATTCCAGCCATGTGGTTGGGATTGAACTGGTTGGCATAGCCAGCCACATTTTCCAGACCAATTGGAGGTGGATTTGAAGGTGGATAGGCAGCTCCACCCCAAGGATTGCTACCTGAAATCAAACACAGATGCACTGAAATGAGAAACTATGCTTTTTTAGTTCTTACTGCTTAAATTTCTAATGTAATTTTCAACACTACCAGGAAAATCAACTGAAGAGGTGCAGGGTAGCAGTGCAACTATTGAGAAATCTCACGGGATATTTCTAATCATGTTAGTTACCACTGAATCTGTAACTTCTCACTTAAAACAATTCTAAACCTGTTTGAAGGTTAGCACTCAAGACTGTTAACACCATACCTTGACTTGAGAGCACGTAAAGTACAAAGTTGTCTGGGTATTCCAGTAGGAAGATATTATTAATTCCACTTACTCTGCCAATCTGAGAGATGTCCACAGAGCACAATAGTACATTCACAGACACCCAGGTCATAAAACTTGTCTGCACACAGCAGTATGGTCTAACTTAACCCAGAATACTTTGCTGAGAAACAGGCTTTATCCTCCTAGCTAGCTGGGCTTCTTACTGTACACCTTCCTGAGTTAGCTTGCCCAAATCCACAGTTCACCATACCCACATGACTCCAGTCCTTTCTTTCTACCTTTCAACAGTACTAACAACCGAAATTCTGCTTGATAACCAAGCAGTGGTTGAGGATGCCATCAGCTTTGTATTATTATAATTGCTACCTTTTTTAACAGCTCTCTCCCTTCTGTATGCAAGCACCTGCCTAAGAATAGTGAATTAAGGATAATTTCCTATTTCTTCAGGGAATACAGTTTTAAGCTGTATGAATGATTTTTTCCCATGCTCATTTGTCTCACCACTCACCTTGAGGACTCAGTATCGACCAGACACTGATCCTTGTCATTTATTGGATTTTGTCAATATTAAGACCATCTTAATTTGGTCAAATTAAGACCATCTCCTAATGCTCTGTGCTTTGAGATGAATGAAACTGGATCTTACTATATGAGCACATGGCAGAGCACACATATTAGACAAACGAGAATCCCCAGCCCAGATAAAACAGGACTTAACAAGAGAGTACAGAAAGCTTTGGTGGGTCAAGGAAACACCCTGCAGTCTTGTTCTTCATCCATGCCACCTCCCCACTCCAGATAAATACACCACTGTATTTAATGTTTACTCATCGGAACAACTTACCTGGGGCTGGTGGATATCCACCCGCTGGGGGATAGCCCGGGTAACTCATTGCAAAGATCTGAAAAGTGTGTGTGATACAGTTATTTTCTGTAATACTTCACCCATTACACCACATAACACTAAGATGCAACATGTATGCAGTAGTCAGTTACCAAAATTTAGACATAACCTGCACACTTTGTCCCAGCTCTTCCCTTAGAAACCTCTTCCCATTTCCTTTTGCTGGACTAATAAATATGTTCAGATGACTGACTCTGCTACTGCTTAGCTCTCACACTATTTTTCTTATTTGTTCCAGTTGCCACTTACTGCTTACTTTGTCTATTATGTTGTTAGGGATGTATGACTTGAACATGCTTCCTTTATTGCACTATTAAAATCTCCAGAAGTTTCCAGCCTATACAGAACTGCCTTATCAATCAAGAGTAGAAAATCATCTGACAAAGAAGCTATATCTTCAAGCGAGTAACCACAAGAAGTTGTTAGAAGGCACCGAAATGCAAACATCTGCAGAAGTGCAAGGTCAGAGTAAGAAGCAGAAGGGATACATGCTTACAGCATTGCCATAAAATATGAAGGGGTTTACTGGTAGGATAAGATCACTAGAACAAATTGGATCTCTCAAAATGGATAGTGCCTCTGTCAGCACAGAAGTGCACAAAGTCATTAGCTGTCCAAAGCAAAAGCAGAGGTCAAAACAGAAGAACAGCTAAATGAAGGACAAAATGAAAACAGGCTTACAGAATATAAAGGCCTTATTTTAAACAGAACAACTACCAGGAAGAATGGTAAAAGTAACTATGAAGAAAATATCCATAATGAGTGTTCACTTTTTGAAGGTTATTTTTAATGACAAGTCCCAGTCTATTTTTAGAACTGCTGTGTAAATTATCCCTTTTTTTTCCCCCCCCCTCTTTCCCCTACAGCACCACCTTTTGCATCTGGCATGTATTGCTGTGTTTTGGGTTTCAGCTGTGGAATTTTGTTTTGGATTTGGTTTGAGTTGGCAGGGGTGCTGTTCTTGTGATATTGTTTTCATTTTGCATGATCACATTAACTTCCCTTTCTGGTTTGCATGGCTCTATTGAACAGCAACAGTGAAATAGAGAAAAAACTTTTTTTGTGGTTTTGGATCTTTTTTTAGAAGGAAATACAATTAGGAAATCTTCAATTTACTTAAAAACTGTTTGGACTTCATGTTGCACATACTCATTTAAATTTAAAGAGAGAGAAATGAACTAACGCAAACTGCAATGAACAGAGCACACCAAAAGTTATAACCCTACCTTACTTCTGCTCCAGTATGTAGTGTCTAACAGAATCAATAAAAAAGTGAATGCAGCTTCTCAGCACCAGAAAAGCAATCACTGCTGTTACCCATGCAAAGACTGACCCCAAATCCACGAGGCAAACACAAAAAGCAAAACACTTATCCCCTCTCTGCTGCTGGAAAAACGAGCAGGCAGCTTCCTCCCTGCTGGCGCTTGGCCACACAATTGCCAGAGGGAGGCGCCGGGCTCCAGGCCGGGACGCACAGCCCCTGCCCACGCTGCCAGCTCCGGGCAGGTACGAGAGCATGGAAGTGCAGAGAGGCCAGCAAACAAAAAAAGAACATTAAAAAAACTCAACAGAAGGCAGCCTGGCACACTTCAGAGCCTCTCTAATTTAGAAACGGGCTTTACATAATAAAGAATGGAAAAATAAAAAAGAACAATTGTTACCATGTCACTCAAAAACCAAGCAAAGAACCCCCACAATCTAGAGTCTCAGCATGCATAATGTCAATGTGTACATTTTTATATACAAATTATTACAACACTGAAATTAGTATTATTTCTTCAGGTACAACTATAATTATATTTTTATTTATTTTTTAGCTTCACATGTAAATACAATAAAGACAGGGTACTCAAAAAAATTATAAGATGCCTTTTCAATAAAACTTTAGGCTTTTTGCCTTATACTTGTACTTTTTTTTTTTTTTTGTCATAGAAGGTGAGAAACAATGGGGTATGTCTTGTTTTTCTTAGCAAGGTTGTTTTCTTGCTTTTAATCCCATATAGAACATTCATTTCAAATTAGAAAAAACCCCAAGATTAGAAGAGCGTTTTGGCAATGAAAGCTGAGGTTGAGAAAAAACAGCTAACTTCAGCAATCTTAAAAAAATGTTACTTTCTTTATAAAAATGTTCCACTTGCTTCTTTTGAACACTGTATTTATCCAGGGCTTTTCCAAGGGGAAATTTTCCCAGACTGGTTTGATTCCAGGCAAACTAGATCTGCAAACACACCAACTTCTCCAGTTCAGAAACTTCTCTGATCACTATCTTTTCTGTAGCTCGTTTGAGCCTCTGTTGCCAAGTTCTCTAACTTCAAAAATATTAACAGAAAAAGTTAACTTTCCCAACCATTCCCTGAGCCCTGCCTGCATTTCATCTTCTAATCTTATCTTCCACACTTTCTCCTGCTACATCCACAATATTTTACTAAAATTGTTCCTGATGAGCAGCACTTGCCTGCTGACAACAAACAGGTGACACAGGCGAGGGAACAGAAGATATGGAAACCCACCCTGCTATTCAAATATTGCATGGGAGCACACAGGAACAGCAAAGTCTCTGTTTGCTCAGTCATCAAAAATGTAGAACATAAGATGAGGGAAAAATCCAAACAACCAAACCACACACGGAAAGAGGGAGTGCCTTGAATAAAATACAGACCAAATACTGTCAAGGTCCTCTCCCCATTTCCAGTGTTCAGTCCTAGAGGTCCACCTCAGAACTCTAAATAAAGACCTTAGGTTTTACTCCCACGGTGAACATCACTATCGTGCTTCACACTGCACACTATGAACCGTTCAGGCTCTTGAGCATTTTCCTGCTGCTTGGCAAAGCTAAGAGGGAACAGACCTGCTCATAAAAGATTGAATCTGTGATACACTTTCAACAGGAATCTTGAAAATACGCTTCTGGAAGATACAGCACGAAAGAACAGGACTACAACTCGAGAATTTTATAACAAAAATTCAAATTACGTAATGATAGCAGAAATAAACAAGAAAACTCCAAGGCTGCCAGAAAACTTCTGTTTTAAGGTGCAGTAGCAATTAAGCTCAGTCACTGCATTCACACCCATTTCTGGAATTTATTTAGTGGCTGCTCTTCAGGCTCCAGCTATGCCATGGTATAATAATTTGAGGACAAAAAAGGATGAAACACTATACCCTTTATTTGTTCAAAATAATTTGTTTAACTATGCCCATTTCACAGGGAACACCGAGTAAAGTTAAACCCTTGACTTGACTCCTCGACAAGGTTAATTACCAGGATATAGTAGACAAAGCAGCCTGAAGCTATAAATTACAGTACCTGCTCTGAGACTGATCCCTGATTGTGAAACCAGCAGAACAGAATTTATCACCTTACAATATGCTGTCGTTTTTCATCAGATATGAGCTGAGGCATCCACCACTGTGTTTTTCCAAGACAAGGACAAACCACAGTCAACATTGAGCTAGCTAACTGCTATTTTACCAGCCTGAGCAAGATTTGACTCACGCACTGCAGCATACAGGTTGTTCTCTCCTGTACCAGTTGTAATATTTTTCATCCTGACAGATTAAAAGTCCTGCAATTTTGGTTTTTCATTAAGTCTTCTGTGTATGTGACTCCTGTCTAGCCTGCCTTTCACTATGAATAAAACTAATTTAGTAGAATGGGTTCCTCTTCCAACAGGGCTGAGTTCACGCTACCCACAACTCAGGAAACCTCTTTTACACAGATCTTATCGCTCATTGTTCACCCTTACAAACCTTTACTGGACTTCATCCAACAATGTGTATTTAAAGACTAACACGTCATCCATTTCCTACAAAAAAAAGTTTCCTTAACAAAAAACCCAAACCAACTCCCAGCTGTCAATAGATGGTGGAACAGAAACAAACTCAAATAGGAGTTTTTTTAAAAACTATCCATTTGAATGCTTGCTAGTATTACAACTCAGGAGCTCTGTCAGTTTTGATGATCCTTCTAATTCAGTATCATAATCTTTTTTATTACAGAAAATAATCTAGCACTTTTTGACCTGCTGGGGCAAGGGGCAGGGGGGGTTGAGAGGGGGAAGAGCAAGAAAGGTAGCACTTGCAAGCTTTAGTCAAAATAAAATAGAACTAAAGAGAGATACTATGTCCAACAAAGAAAACCTGAATTGGAGGACACACCCAAATAAGCCACAACCAAGCTGTAAAAATATTACTAAGAACATTCATGGAACTTTTCCAGTGACAGAAGCCCTACATATATACTCAGGGCAACAAGATCCAAAGAATTTAGTTGAGCTGAACAGGCTTTCAAGATCTATGTGCAGCAAAAAAGCCTGAGTTAATTCCAAGATGTCAGTTTCAGTTTGGATCCCCACTCTGCCCTGATCCAAGTGCTTCCTTTTGTAGCACACTCCTTCAATATCCTCTTTCAAATATATAAAATACATAGTCAAAACATTTATGACAATACAGATGGACACCTTCCAAACAACAAAACAAGCAAGAAAAAAACCAAATCAAGTTTATGAGATGTTTGAAGAAGTAATGGAATGAGGTTGTTCTATTTCAAACTCATAACTTGTTATAGAAAATCATTTGTTGCAAAACAAATAATACTATGAATAGTCTGAACTATGTTCTTAACTGACTAATGCCCCAGGGATTTATACTCCTCTATTTTAAATTCCGCCATGAAAGAATAAATTTTTACATCATTAGTGCAAGTCAGACTAGGAAAATACCAATTACTCCATGAACTAAAGCAATAGTGTAATAATAATATTCAGTACACTAAGATAGTTACTAAAAAAAAAAATCTGAGTGTTCATTTCACACCAGCAGTTTTTAATTGGTTGCTGTGCCCGAGCCTGAAGCGCAGAGCCAGGGAGTGGCCCCACTGCAAAGGCAGAAGCAACAGGAACAAAAGCACGACAAAAAGTTTCCATCAGGTCTGCAGCTGTTTGGGCTGCAGAGGAAGCCAAATGACACCAGGCTCTTCAAGTGACAGCTCCCAAAGTCAAGTACACTGGCAGGAGCCACATGGGACCTTAGCTAAACTCCTTTGGGACATACCCTACACTGCAACAAAACAGCCTTGGGACTCCCCAGATGAACAAGAGGTGCAAATACATCAACTTTTTCTTAAAGGTGATGGCTTTCATATTTTCTGGACAGGGAAGGCTTACACATTCAGCTGTCCAGCAACACTGGGATGATTACTACCCCTCAGTGAGCAAATGGACACGCCTTCAATTCATTCAGTCCGGGCTATAAAGAGTAAGTGACTTTCAGCTGATTAACTCTTTCCAGGAACAGAATTATTAAAGGACCAATTTAGAGTAGTCTAGTAGAAAAACAGGTATTTCAAAACAACCATAAACAAGGAATGGGAAAAGAAAGCAAGACTAGAGCCTTCAAATCTAGTCTGCACTTGAGATCAGCAAGCTTTAGTCCTTAAAGCTCACTACTGAAAAGTAAGTATTTTTCCCCCTAAATCCTAACATTTGTAAGATACATTTATTCTCCTATGAATAATAGAAAACCAAGTATTTTTAAAACACTGCCAAGCATAGCCAATAACCAGTTATTTGGACTATAGATAAGTACGCTGTTTACAGAAGGAGTACGAATTCCCAAGCTTAAAGTTATCTCTAGCAATAATAAAAGGGATATTCACCCTGTCTACTTCAGGCAACTTAAGCACCTAATTTAGAGCAACTCGCTAGGCCAAAGTTCAAAATCAGACATGCTTTTATACCCAAACCAGAGGTCTTTGGGATGCAGGAATTAATTATAGTGAGTATCACTTCACATACATGTTGACTATACGGCCATAGTAAAGTTTAGCACAAGCAAGAGACCTCAGAAGCATTAGAACTCATCTGAATCTTTAATATAGGACTGTTGTATTTGACAGTTTTTAAGCCTGCCAGAAGTCCAGATCTAAAAGCCCAAACTGAAAGCCCACTTCTCCTTCTGGTGAACACTTTCTCAGTTCCCTCAAAAAAACCCTCACCACCCACACTTTGCAGTAAAAGAAAAAAAAAACCAAAACAAACCTACCAAAACAAAAATTCCAAAAAACTTTTAACCCTCCCTTACCGAGTAAGACAGTATATTCTCTCTCAGACAACACATAAGGAAAAAAAAGAGACAACATCTGGGAAGAACTCGTTTCCCTTTCTTTGGAGATCTTAGACAAGAACATTGCTATCGATCAGACAGCACAGTGACATTCTGCACTGTACAGGGAACAGCCAGGTACTGGGCCTGTGCAGGGTTGTGTTTGTTTTATTCAGTTGCCACAATCTAACAACTGGCACTGGTCCACACTCAGCATCTGTGACAGCTGAATAGTATGGATACAATTTCACACACACAAACAAAAAACTAGACGCCAAGCACAGGCAGGATTGGCTGCCTGGTCATCACAAGCACATGATAGAATTGTCTCTTAGAAGGACACCACTGAGTCCCAACTCTGACCATAACTGATTCCAGTTTTACCCCATCCAGGATCTAACCTCTTACCAAGATTTTCTAGTGAGCACTGACAAAACCTGGAACAAACACAGAGCAACAATAGAAGCAATACACAGTAAATACTAATTGTTGTCCTTTGGTTTGCTTATCTACTTTTTACATTCTTCCTAGCTTGGGGAACGGCCTGAAGGAAATTCAGGATTTGCATCAAACACACCTGCTTTCAAATAAACTGGCAAAAGCAAAGGGACAACCTTAACATCAGTGCGTGACAACTCAAGTTTCAAATAGATCTAAGTGCTCTCACTGAGGGGTAAAACATGCAGCCTTTACCTTTCCTTTTTTTAAAAAAGTCTTTTGCTACCTTCAAGATAAACTCAAAATGAAATGCACTACCTAAAGCTGACAAGTCTCTGTCCTTATTTCCAATAGTTTACATAATACACTTTTAAAATATGTGCAATAAGAAACATGGTTCAAGGGAGTAAACATAAATGTATGAAATAAACAAAAGAAATGCCACTACTGCCATTACTCAGTTGTATATTTAATGTAACGGAAGCCTCCAACCACAATTTGAAGCCGATAGAGAAGTTTATATGAATTATTACACAAAGCCTTGGCTAAAAATAAGTGAAAATTTCAATTTGTTCAAAAGCCCTGCTAATTCTGTAGTCACAATTAAACCATCTGGTGTTTTCAATTATATCTCTGCTTTAACTACAGCATCTTTTCTTTTTCTCCCTACATTGCTATCACAGAACTAGAATTAGGTCAGCTCTATCATGGCTCTGATTAATGCAGTGTTATTGAAGAGACCCTCTGGAAGCTCCATTTTCCAAAACTTGCTAGAGATCTAGGAAACAGCATCTCCTATAACCTCCAAATCAGACAGACTACTTAGCTGAGCTTTTTATAGCAGATCAGGTTATGTATTTTAAGTTGTTACCTAACATTATGCCTTTACAATTTTCACTATATAAATACCCCCATGAAATATCTCCATCCCACTGCTGGTTTTGTTACATCTGTTGTGACATCTTTTGTGACTTTTGACATTTCACGGAGTTTTCAGTCTAGCAACTCAAAACTTCTGGGAACTACAAATAATAAGCTAAAGAAGCGACAAAGCATGTGAATGAATGTGATGGCTACTCCAGAAATTTTAAGTACAGACAGACATTTTGGCCTCTGACCTTATACTAAGGTCAGGCAAGACAAAGGAACATAATATCGTAAATATTGTTGACATAAAATCATTAGGCACTCAGTAGAAATGCAGCGGGTACAGGGCCACAGGCAAACATGTAAGCAATGCTTAGTGCAAGTTATCTGCTGCATCAGTGGGAGGAGAGTGATCCACATGACTCTTAGAGCAACTCAAAAACCAGGAAATTACAGAAATAGCCAAGTTGTTGGGAAAGCATTTATACACTCAAGCTTTACAGCAGCCATACACTCCACACTGGTTTTGTATTGTTTCTGACGTTACCATGGACGTTCCAGTAAAGCACTGACTCACTCCACAGAAAATAACTGCGTGCTGGGGGAGGTTTCAGGGAAGGAACCTCCCAGCTCCTACAGCAGCTGGGCTTTCAGGTGCATAACTCTCATAATCAGCTCCTTCATCAAAACACACTGCACCAGCACTTTTCTTCTCTCTCGGCAGTCTGTTTTCTCTCCACACCTTCACCTCCACACTTTCTGCCCCAGTGCATCTGTCTCCGTTCTAGGCTGAGCTGCCTTCCTTTGCTTCTGCCACTCCCTTCAGAATGTTATCTCTGGACTATTCCTCCTTAACAGGAAGAAGCTTCCAGGAACTAATATAAATATATTAAAAAGAAAAATATATTCCAAAAAAGTACTCCTTTACTGCCCAGAAACAAGATGGGGGCAGGAAGGAACTGCTTTTCTGAATAGGGAAATGTTTGTGCTGTTTTCTGTCACACATATAGCTACAGCATAGCAAGAGTTTCATGAGTTCTGGTTTTAAGACAACTAAAGTGACTTGAAGACACTTAAAGACACTTAGGTGTCTTAAAGTCTAAAGACATTTGAAGTAGATATGGTATAAGAAAAAGTAAAGTATACTACCAGCAGTTTAGAGAAAGGAGCCTTCGGGCGGGGAAAAAAAAAAAAGCACTGCGTAATGGCCAGCCTACCATTTTAGGCTGCTTTCTCCTGATAACTGTACACATCAAAATTATAAACTCAATATAAACTACAGGCACAGGCAAAGGACCGAATTGCAACTACAACAGCAAAACATGCCCTCTCCCCTAAAACCACATTTCCCCAGGAAACAGGCGTTTCTTTTTCCCAAGCGCGGAGCTGCCGCAGGCCCC
>NW_008246060.1:8624285-8631678 GCF_000691975.1 Corvus brachyrhynchos
GCTTCAGCGAGAGGCCCATTTTATAAAAAACAATACACACGGGGAAAAAGGTAACTCCATCCGTCACGGGGGCAGCCTGGGCATCCCCCAAGGGCACGGCGTCGCCTGAGGGACCGGGTGACGTGGGCACGGCAAAACCAAATACGGGAAGCTACAGTTCAAGTCAAGGTTGTAAGCATTCAGCACAACATTGGATTTAAATCTGAAACCCCTGACTGTTCCCACCAGGTGAGTTAGGTCTCACCACGAAATTTTAGAAAACATGTTTTCCAGACAAGGTGGTACAGAAACCCGCATTCGGTATCTAACATACTTCTCCTCAAGTAAAAATCCACAAAAAATCGAGAGGAAGGAGATTGTTTATGTTGGCCTTTTCTAGTAACAAGCAGTAATAGCTAAAGTCTTCAGTAAACATCTTTTTTTTCCTACACACATTCTTTAAAGATGAGTGAAGTTGCTCACATGGAAGCATTTAGAGAGACAAACCAAGACAATAAAAATAGAAGAAAAATAAAAAGGGCTAGCATTTTCCAATTAAATTTCATTTGCCAAGACACTAATCAAAATAGCAAACACAGCATTATCTAACTGAATCACAGCATTATACAACTTGGATGGGGAATGAGCTTGACTTTGCAGCTGGGAAGTTTGTGAACAGTGTCCAGAACCTCCTTTCCAACACTTGCTTCCCTAATATGTATGCTTTGTAACAGGCAATTTCATTTAGAATGAAACTGATTAGGATAGATGCGTACACGCTTCTTAAAGCATCCTGTTCAACCAGCAACAGCTTTCAGTGGAGGAGCTGGGTTTTTCTCCTCCATACAACTTTCACATACCACAATGGCCAATCATTGAGATACAACAGCTGTGATTGAACTAAAGAAAAGAAATTACCAATTTTTTCCCTTCCATCATCAAAATTTTAATTGGCACTGCAGAGGCCAAGGCTGCACTCATGGGTAAAGCTACATTTAAAGTAGTCCAAAGCAGTGAATAGGTATATTTGAATATAAGAATGGCTGTGGTGGTTTAACCCCAGCCAGCAGCCAAGCCCCACACAGCCTCTCTTCCTCCCTGGCCAGCAAGATCAAGGAGACAATGAGGAGGATAAAAGCCAAAAAACTCAGGGGCTGAGATACAGACAGTCTAATGGAAAAAGCAAAAGCCATGCACACACACAAAGAAATACAAGGAATTAATTCTCCACTTCCCATGGGTAGGCAGGTGTTCAGCCATCTCCAGGAGGACAAGACTCCATCACACATTACTTGGAAAGTTAAATGCCTTCACTCCAAATATCCCCCCTGCTTTCATATACTGAGGACAATGTCATATGGTCTGGAATATCCCTTGGGGTCTGCTGTCCTGGCTGTGTCCCTGCCCAACTTTTTGTGCACCGCCAGTCTCCTCTCTGGTTGGGTGAGAAGCAGAAGGGCGTCGGCTCTGTGCAAGCCCCGCTGAGCAATAACAAAAACATCTCTATTATCACTGCTGTGTTCAGCACAAATCCGAAACATAGCCCCCCATTAGCCACTGTGAAGAAGATAAACTCATCTCGGTCAAAACCACCACATTAGCTTATTGTGGTTTAGCACAAATTATAAATTTATACCCAGATTATCTTAAACTTCACTGATAAAGATGTTTCTGACTAATAGGCAAAGCTAAACATCAGCACAGGTTCTGATGCAGAGTGCAGCCTGACGTTCACTACACAGGCAGATGGAGAAATGAAGATGTGCCCAGAGTAGCTCATGAGGAAAGAAGGCCAGGGATCTTTCTCCTCTCAGTCTGCTGGTATTGCTTCTCTTGGAAGCTAAACCCCTCTCAACTGTGTCGGCCCAAAAGGGCCACATTAGCTCTAACACAAGAGCTCTGTTGACCAGAGTAACTTTGACTGAAAAAGGTAGGAGCCATTCAGAGGAACTGCTACTCCCATCAGATGGGGACACAGGGACTTCTACAAAGCATTATTTCTTCTTCCAGCAGGATTTGAAAAATAACGAACTCATGTTTCTACAGATTCAGTACTGATATTTTTTCATATAGAAAAGTCCTTTGAGTATCAATGCCTAGACTGGAAGGGGTGTATGAGGAAGCTTATACTGCTGCAACCAGCCTGGTATTCATTCCAGACCAGGTTGTGCTCACTTTGAAGTCAATTGAAATCTTCCATGGGTTTAACCAAGGTCTAGATTTGGCTCACTTGTATGAATCCCTCTATTTATCCAGGCTCAGTGACTGGAAGTCTCACACCTTTGATACTGCATTCATAAACAGAAAACTGGACTAGCTATGGCAGTATATGGAATATTCTTCTGACAAAGAAATCATTGTATGGAAACCTCACTGCCTGCCATTTTCAGACAGTCAGAGACTGAGACATTTGCTTAACATATTTTGTTTCTGGAAATTTTTCCACAGGAATGATAACCTCTGAGCCCATGCTTTTTGGGACCTCTGGCTAGAGCAAAACCATTTTCCTGCAAAACCTGCTACGGGCAGCACATGTACTTGTCAGCATCCACTTAAAGTTCCAGGAAGCCTACCATCATGTTTTAATGTCTTTTTATTTCTCAGACTCTTGGGTTTTAATATTTAATTCTAAGGACAGAATGCCCAAGCAGCATGTACTATGCAACTGAACAGAGGTTTACTTTTACTCATATAAAAAACTGTCACTGTACTGGCATTTCAAACCAAATGCATACAGACAGTGATGCCACAGTCAGAAATGAAGTAGAAACGAGGCCTAGAATCCTTGGTGTTGGCATAGGTGAGAGTTTGCCTGTCATCTCAAGCATAGTCATACTGCTTTCTGATACCGTCCCAATACTGATCCAATTGAAACAGAGAAGCCTTTGTGGGACAACCCACAAAAATCGCAGCAGCATTTCCTGCAAGCACTGCATTTTCCTAGTGACCCTTCCAAGGTTACAAGCTCCAGCCTTGTAGTTTTCCAAGTAGATTTGTGCCATTATAACACACCAACCAGAACTGTGTGGGGAAAACTAGTACAACAAAACATCCACACTCCTGATTTCACAGGTATTGTCTTCTTCATTTTTCCATATTCATTTTACAGCATTTCATTTCTATCACTAAAATATTCCATTGTTGAAAACTCAAAAAGAAAAAACCTGAGTATTAACACAGTAAAAGTAAGCAGAAAGTACTAAAGAAAACATAAAATCTGCAAGTATTGTCACGCAGTCTTTCAGATAGTCTAGGAACCTCGAGTACCAGTCAGTGTGTGGTACATTTTTGGGAGTTCTAGCCTGGAACCCAAATGGTCCAGGTTACCCCAGAGGTTTCCTGCATGAACTTGATCAGGTTCAGATCTCTGAAGATACATATACATACAGATTACATTCATTTTGAGCCCTAAGGAACTGATATAGATAATTTATTAAACTCTCTTTTGAGAAAGGGAGTTCTCTCACAGTCATGCTGGGTTGTAGTTCACTTTTTTACAGTTCTTTTGGTTGATAGAGATTTTAGAAAGACATTTGCCTGAATGCTTTCACTCTGCTTTAGCCACAAGAGACATTTATCTTCCCTCCTTGGTGTTTTACTGCTCCTGAGCATTCTGTAGGTTTTATACTTACTTTTTTTTGCATGTGGTTTCTAACTCCATCAGCTTACCACTCTTCTATGCACCTGTTTCCCTTCTTCATAACTGGGCCTTCAGTTAAACCAGAAAACAACAAGTTAAACCAGTTAAAACAGATCCCTGCAAGACAATATCATGTATTTGGATTTCACCAACTTGTTCCTCCACAGGTTCTTTTTACCCACCAGCATATTAGACTTGAAGATAACAAGCATTTGATAGTAACAGCATTATCCTCAGTCTGTGTTACACTCCTGAGAAAATTTTACTGCTTAAAATCCATTGCTCAGAGGCAGGCTTAGCTAAACTGACTTCTGCAGTCCAGCTCCATTTCCCCTGTGCATTTGTGTTGCAATAGGAGACTGCAGTGTTTAATGTCTGCACTACCACCAGTCTGGAATAAAGGTAATACAGCCTATGGCTTGACTTGCTGTATGCTGAGGAAGGCAACACTACAGCCATTTCATAACTGGGTCAGAACTTGTGATGGACTGTAAAAACTATGTTATCAAAGGCTATCTGCCTTAGACCTGGGTAGGTCTTTAGCATTAAGAGATTTTTGTAAATAATTTTCTTGTGTGTATCTTGCATTTTCCCCCAAACCACCATGCTGTGAGCTTTAATCTGTGAGGCTGTCAATCTGAGCATCTTCCATTGTTACTAAAGGCATTCAAATTAAATGAATTGGTGTGTTGAGCATGCATTTGTATGTAAACCATTACCCTTCACTTGCAGCAGAATATAGCCTTGAAATAAACATCTTCATCAAGGAGTAACAGATGGAAGTGCTTTAGTTGCCATTTTGTATTAACAGAAACTTCTCATTAAACTCTTGAAGCGTTACAATTGGACAGATCTGTGTCAGGCGAGCTGACTTTGGTGGGCTGACACTTTGCCACACACACTCACAGAAGTCACTAGTTCACCCCTTTACAGATCAGATCTTCTACCATTTGTCTAGATTTTCTGCTTTGGGTTGTATCTTGTGTAAAATTGAATTCTGAACCCCAATCAACATTTAATTCTAAGTAACAGAGTTAGCCAACAGGAAAAGGAACTCACAGATACAGACTGAGCTGGCCCTGGCACGCACACACTTCACCTACACCTGCAGAGTTTAAGCTCCCAGTATGGAGAAATAGATAAATATCTGCTAGTATTTTTAAGTACTGCTGAATGCAATTCAGTTGGTTGACTGGGAGCTCCATCTGAATGGATTCTGGATGAGTCATTTATCCCTATGTGTCAGCTGTGGCAATTTGTAATACCATTCTGAACTGTTTGCTTCATTATTGTAAATGACGTTCCAGTCCCACAAAGTTTCCGGGTGGAACTTAATATGATGTAAACACAAGTAACTACCTACCTACTTTTTTTTTTTTTTTTTCTTCTTCTCCAGGAAGTAGAGAGCAAAGCAACTCGGGTATTCAGCAGTATCAAAAATTTTTCAAGCTATTAAGAGAAGCCATTATTGTAGGGTTAACCAAAAGGTTTTATTAAACAGTGATTTAATGATGATGATTAAACAGTTACTAAACAATGACAACAAGGGGGTCAAACACTCTACACTACTTATCACACTTCTAATAATTAAGCTAGCTTGTGTACAGTATACTTTAGATTTAACATAAAATGTCATTTACCTTGCTGTAGATACCAGATGCCCAGATGGTAAGGGATCTCTTGACCGTGAGGAGTGGCCTCAGGAGGCACTCCTGCTCCAGGGGAGATCACCACCATGCAGCCACTGCAAGGCTGGAGTGCTCAACAGGCTCTGGGTCTGCATATATTTGTAGTGTAAAGTGGTTGGCTTGTAGTAAAACTCCTCTCTAGTGGCAGCCATAGAAGTTTTAGATTTGTCTGGTCTCAGTTCAGGCTGATCCTGTTAACTCCCAGTAAGACCCAAATTGTTTGGGTCCCTGAGAAGACATAGCTTAGCATAATTTCTCAAGGTTTGCAAAGCAGGGCTGGTTTCAGCCAAGCCTATTTGTTGGTGGTGCTGATTCTGGCTTTGACACCTTTTAGCTCCTCCCATCAGGTCATGCATCCACAGCTTTTCACATTTACTCTCCTATTTACTAGAACTGAACCCTCTCCTGTATCTTCTGTTCTGCTCTCCTCACCTTTAAATCTTATGTCAGAATACACCATATTGAACTATTCTTCTTTTCCATCACCTGCTATATGCCCGTGTTTCATATTTGTGTGGTAATTCTGTGGAGAAAGGAGTGCCTATAGCTTATACATATATTAAGTATGTCAAAAAGAATGTGGAGCTGAAAATATGACTACTCAGTAAACATCAAGATCTGGGTAATTTTAGCTCACTATAGGCCTAGTATGTGACTTTAGTATGTCCATTCTTCAAATTTGCTTCCCTAACACTGGAAATAAATACCATTAATCTAGCCTCAGTGTGATGATAAAAATCAAGAGAACTACAGAAAGATAAATTTCCTACATGTACAACACTTCTTTGTAATTATTAGTCAAAATTGAAAGGCTGAATAAAAAATTCTCAAGACTACAAAAATCACAGTTCAAACTGTATTTAAAAGTGTTAACTTTTCAGAGGTTCTGATCATTAACGCCTGTGGGGGTCATCTGTGCACAGCAAACTCTGAGGGGCTTTTTCACCTCACTAATGATGCATATCATTAGCTCCTCAAACCATGCCTCCAGCTGCATCCTGCTGTGGCAAAACAGTTCTTTGAGACGTAACTCTTGGAAAGTAATAAACTAAGTCTCATATAGAGAAGTAGCATAATCTTCCCACGACTCAGCCCTGATTCACCAGGAGCCTTTCCCACATTCAGGGAAAACCATGTCATTCAAGCCATCTTTAGCACAGATGACCTTTTAAGCAAGATTGCTCAAAATATTTCGCAACTATTAAGAAAAGCAAGCACTGAAAGATTGCCTTTCATAGGTGTCCCAGCCCAGCCTTGCAGGTAAGCACCCTAACCACAGGCTGGGGTTCAGATCCTGAGCTGGACAACACAGTATTTAACTGAAACTGAATAAAGTCAGGTTTGTGTTCTTGGTATTGACAGCAATGAGGCAGCATTTGTGTAAAAGGAAGAAGGCAAATTCGGATCAGTAAGCATATTTCCAAGAAGCATTGCCTACTTAGCTGAGACTGAATCAGCACATACTTCTTTGCTTGCCTTCCAATTGCAGGGAGCGAGAGTCTCCTGGTGGTATGGGAGTGCACAGCGGTGCAGCCTTGGGTGGCCTCGTGGTACAGGTCTCCCCAGCACCCAGCAGCCTCCATTCCCTGCAGCTCTGCAAAACACGGGCTCAGCTGCGATGGTCATCCACCCTTGCCAAGGAATCCTCTCTCCTTTTCTTGCCAGCTCAGTCAGTCCTAGGTGATTACAGCTGCCCTCAAATGGTTTTTGGTTTGCTTTTGGTTTTTTTGCTTTGTATGCCTTATCCTTATTTTGAACCCTGCAAACCTCCTTTGATTGAAGTTTTAAGGGAGGAAGCCTCATTGCATCCTGAACTAGACTTTCATTTTCATATTTAGAAGCAATAAAAAAAAAAGAAATTTTTGTTTTCTACAAAGCAGCTGCCATCAGCAAAGCCTATTATCTGAGGAGGCTTGAAGCACAAAGGAATGACAGCTCAGTCCTAACATTTAAGATTCAGAACTTCAGACTATTTTAATACATTCCATGATGAGTCAGACCCCTCTCCTAGAAATATGGAAAGGCATTTTTTCTTTTTTTAAATAGCTGTGCTACTTCACCTCAGAAATATTTAACATCCAAAAAG
>NW_008246060.1:8631805-8641321 GCF_000691975.1 Corvus brachyrhynchos
CTTCCTTCAATTTTCATTTGCTTATACAGCAAGGAACACAAAAATGTGTTAAAAGATTTAACAATGATGCTCAGATGTAAATAGACCAGAATTATGCAAGTGTCTGAGTTTACAGTTCAGCTGCAGATTGTAACTAGTTAGTTTTGTTTGTTTGTTTAATCACAACATCATTAACAAATTGCTGAGATTTCACAAAATTCAACTATAGCAGGAAGATACATGCACACAGTAATTCTTATTTATCTCACAGTTACCCACAGATTTGCCAACAGAGGGAGTCCTCTTCCTGTCTACCAAAGCTTTATCGAAGTGACGGTGTCCCTGCTGTGCAGCTATCATCACACTAACAGCAAGGATGAAAAAGGTTTGCAAAATAGAGTCACCTCAGGGTATTTAGCAAATCAAAACAAGGGGTAATATCAGACATCCAATCACTAGAAGTGCACTGGAGGATTCAAGTGGCCATTTGTGTTATTACAGCAATTATATCTATGGGCAGAGCTATGAAATATCTATGAGAGTAATTACTCTTAAATGCATTGAGAAGAATTATGCCAGATAAACATATAGTTCCCCTATGTCTGCAAATCAGTGTTTAACCGTAAAACTCCTTTGAGTTCTTTCCTGTTGGCGTACTCATAGCTTGTCAAACAGCAACTATTTAGGCTGTGGTTTGGACAAAACAAAATAATGTTTAAAAAAAGAAAAAAAACCAACTTTCTTCTACAAGAAGTGATTTCCTTAAAGTATCATGTAATTTTAATCCCAACCTCTGGGTTTTTTCAGTTTGATATATCCCAGTGAGTCTTCTAGAAAAATAAAAATACAGAACCAGTATTACCTGCGTCTGTTCCATCCCTTCTCCTCCTTTTACTGGGACCCGTATTTACACTGAGATTCCAGCAGCAGTCCTAAGCTCAACCAATTATCTTCTGAAATCAGTTCAGGGTAGGTAGACCAGTACCAAGAAAACTCAGAACTGCAACAAAATTGAGCCTAATTATTGATGGCAGTAAGAGTGAGATTTTTTTCCTCTTCATTTTCAAATGAGCAAAGTTCTTTCTTTTCTACTTCTTGTTAACACTGCAAACAGATCAGCTTTGCAAGTTTTGGACGTCTGGCCATTTTAGATAAACATTCCAACCTTTTAAGTGTTTACAGACTAAACTGTAGAGCTAAATGTTTATGTTGCACTGAATAACTTCAGCTTTGTATTTAACAGAAAGACTGCTAAAGTAATATTGTTTCAATCAGTAGGCGAAGACACATGCTACTGAAATAACCAAAATTTTAAAGGAAAGTATTAATACTAGTCTGTCCATAAATGTTTAATACATCTCTATGTATTAGGCTTTATAGATGGAATATATAAAACTGCCACAATTTTTACAGGGTTTCTAATTTTAAACGTATTCCCAGACACTTTGAAAAGAATTATTATAGCTTTTAGCTTCTATGAAAACTAGAATATAGCTTTTTGGGTTTCAAATAGTATGTTCCTCCCCTAATTCTAGTTTAATATTAAATAAATCCTTGGCTATGTATTTCAAGGAACATGGCCTCCGATATTGCTAGGAACTGGGCTTGGATCCTATTATTGTACTTGTGCAGGGCAAGAGTTTACCATAACATATGCAAAACTACATAGAGCAGAGAACTGGTCTGGTCCAGAAATTCTCTTTTCTGGACCAAAATACCTGTTCTCAATCAAACGTCTTCTCAGTTTTAAATAACAATGTAGCTTTCACCTGCTAAGATTAATTTGAATCATGTCTCTCTCTCCTTTGTATTTACATTTTTCTTACTCTTTAGGGACGGCAACAATATCTAATAGCATGTAAATCTGAAAGTATGTCATTCACTCCAAAATACCACCTTGCTTGCAAAATGAAAACAAGCTGGGGTCCAATATTGCTTCTAAGAAGAAGAAAAACAGCATGAAGAGAGTTGCACAGTGGCATCAGCTTGCAGGCTGTGTTATTCATTGCTCAGCTTCTCATGTAGAAACTTTCCACGTTAAAGAAATACAATGCAGATGAGGATATTTCTTAACTTCTGTGGTTAACTTGTATGTTTCCATTTCACTGTGAGTTTCAGCTGGATGTGTTTTCCGCAAGGTCAGAAGAGTTTGCTCAGAGATCAGCTCCTCTGGGGATCGTACTGATGCCCTTTCCTGGTGTTAAAATCAAGAGTCAAACACGGTTAGAAGGGGAAAAGGGATTTTACCTTGGTATTTATTTTAAGGATCCTTAGGTGCACACATCCAGGTTGAATGCACCGAAATGCACCCCGCCAAAATGCCCCCCCGAAAGATCTGGTATAAAATTATTGGTCTTACTAATTAGCAGATCTATCAAAGATTCCCCAATGAGAGGCTTGAATGAGCCCCCCTCCCCAGGGAACCATCCCTTGGATGGTTCTATCTTAGTTTGCAAAATGTATTCTGGAGAGGACCTTGGGGTCTGGGGCAGACTAACTCTTACCTATGAAGCTTCTAAAATGTTTAGTCTCCTAGCTGAACAAACATGTCTAAGAATGTAGGCAAAAAGCACTAAGAATACAGAAGTTGTAAAAAGGTATAACAGGGGTATAAAAGAAAAGGCAAAAAATCATCATGGCATCAATACCATTACACATTTCCTGTTTTGCACATGACAACACAGTAAGCTTTTTCAAAGACACAGGCTGTATGTATAAGGCTTCTGGGCAGAGTTACTACTGTACTACTACAAGAGCCAGTACAAAGGAAAGAACTCTTGACTCAAACCTTTCCCATCTTTCTACCAAGTCCTTCAGAACCTGAATTCAAGCCCACTGCTCAAACAAGTTGAATTTAAAGAGTGACCACCTCAGGATTTAAACTGGGTTTTCAAATCCCTAAGTGTAAAGTAATCCAATATAGCATTTAAATTTTGTCTTCTGCCCATTACTTAGGCAAGTCAATTTTCACTGTGTCAGAGTAGTTGCATTAGCACTTGTCAAGTTTGGTAACATGAAGTTACCTGAGACTCAGAACAGATGCACCCTTTCTAATAAACCCAGAGGTAATCAGGCAGCAGTTCCTGAACCAGCTGTTAAAAACTGGCATCACTATTCCTTTTTCACAAACTGCTTCACCTATGCTTAAAACAGCTCCTTACCCCAGTTTTCTGAAAGTTCCAAGTTATTTAGAGGTTGAACCACGTCAAGTGACTTACAGTAACTATGCTGTATTGAAGATACATTTAGTGTTCTCAAAGGAACTAACATCGGCAAGAGTTTTCTGATAATATATTGTATTGTAAAAGGATCTTTTAAAAGAGATTGCAACAGTAAAAGCATAGAAATTACATAGGGAGGTGTAAAGGAAATGACTACCAAGAAACATAGTTTTGGGGTTTTCTTATCAGTTCAAGTGAAGATGCAATATCGATATCTCAAAGTCCTGGTGATGATCTATGAAACTGAGGAGAGTGCTATAATTTTAAGATGGTTTATATTAGCCAAATATCACTGAAATTATACCTGAAGACTTGACAGAGATCTCACTTTTTCCAAGACTGCTGGAATCACAGTTCAAACCAGAACACTGCATCCCTCATGCAGGTTTCTATTGCTGTCTGGCCACAGAGCATCTTTGGAGCATCTCAAAGATAAGAAAAAAATTGTCTGAAATGGTCAGGTTTGTCCTGACATGATCTTGAAATAATGCCATTCTCCATACAGGAAACAAGCATAAAGGAAGACTTTTGACTAATCAATAGAACCTGATAGTCCTCAAAATTGGGACTGTTATTCATAATTCACAAAACTTGCCTGTGAGAAAACGCTTGCAGTATGTGGGACAGAACAGCAGGAGGGGATCAAGGCAGCCTTCGTTTTTGGGAGCTTCAGCCAGCAGGGAATCCCAGGCATACCAGGACTGGGATAGAGGCTGCTGTGCCCTCCCCTCCCTTTCTCCCTCCCTCCCATGGTGATTTCTGCATTATCACCCCAAAGGAAGCTCTGCCCAGGAGGAGCCTAGCTTGCCTGCTCCTGCAGTCGAGAAAGAAAAGCATTGACAAAGATGAGCCCGACACAGTGCATTGTACTGCAAGATATTGGTATCTAAACTTAACATTTGGGAAAACAATTCAAAGGAAGAATTAAAAAAAATACATAGAAACATCATCATTCCTTTCTGGTATTTCCAAGGATCCTGGCAACATAGTATTTCATCAGTAAGCCAGTAGCCTGTTCCAGCTTCAGAGATGGGCCATCTCACTTCTCGCACAATGAAAAAAGGTATAGAGAACAATCTGATGCTTGCTTGGACCCCTCAGTGAGCTCTGTGCAGGCAGATCCATAAACAGTGTGCAGGGGCTGCTTGTAAGAAATTCGGTACAGGACTGGAGCTGAATTCTGTGTTCTGTCAGCTGTTGGTAGCGTGCAAGACCCCAGCTAGTGAGCTCAGATCAAGCCTCAACAGGCACATGCTCACCTCTTACAATAGTACAGTCTGGCAATAGATTGTAAAAAGGCAAAGATACACATGCTATAAAACCTAATTACCATTGCAGCCCATGTCATGGCCTGCCATTGCACACAGTGCATAGCAAAGGAAGGGCTTCATCCAGGACTCCAACAGCTCAGCATGGTGACTTTCCACCCCTGGAGTACCCTGAAAAAGTATATCAAAGGAGAGATTTCTATCTATTTCCCTATAATGAAATATTTTTGAAGGAGTGAGATTATAGATGATAGAAATGGGGAAGACATACCATTGATTCACCTAGCTGTATTCCATGCCTAAACAAATCTGATCTCAACTCTGCATTTATGCATGCCCCAGCCAAACTACTCTGTATGTGAAAAAATATTCCACTGCCTTCATCTTTGCAGTCCCATAGTGTTCACCATCAACAGAGTAGAGGAGTTTCCCTTTCCTGACTACAACCTGATAGTCTCTATTATGCCACTTTTTAATTACTCACTTCACTCACCAATGTTTGAGTTCACCAAGTATTTGCTGGCATTTACCTTGAATTCTCTGCAGGGGGACTTTGGTTCTTTGAGGGTTTGAAAAAAACTACAGTCCCTATTCATGTCTCTGCTAATGTACTATATGATGTGCTAGCTCTGCATATATTTTCTAGTCTGTCCGTATTTTCCAAATATAATAACTGGGTACTGAATATCAGTTCAATGGCCAGTTTTGATCACTACCTTCTGCACCTACAACCCCAGCCTTGCATCATATGTATTTCCTTGCCAGAACATTGAATAAACTTGTGTATGTTATGACATTATTGCCACCCTCCTGTATTTTTTAGTTTCTAGCTATTCTTCCATAAAATAATGACAGCATTTAAGCTGCATGATCTATGGCAAAGCAATTTTGTTTATTTCTTATTCAAGGATCCTATTTTGACTGTTATGTCTCAGCCCATTCTAAGATTTACAGTTCCTCTATATCTGGTATTATCTGAATATTTTACTAATATGCTGCTCTTATTTTCTTTTACAATAGGCTCATGATGTACTTTCAATTAATGTATTTAAATCAGTAGTTCATCCATGTACATGAGAGTAAAAAAAAAGAATAAGCATTTGTTCCGTGTTATCTCCCACTATATCTTGCATTTGCAATCTATTGCTTCTAACCCTGAGTTTAACTCCAATTTT
Organism: Corvus brachyrhynchos; assembly: GCF_000691975.1. Lineage (NCBI taxonomy): Eukaryota > Metazoa > Chordata > Aves > Passeriformes > Corvidae > Corvus > Corvus brachyrhynchos. The sequence continues at coordinate 8,637,449 of NW_008246060.1, forward strand.
ATTATACTCTAGGCTTCTAAAATTTGTTTGAAGCTTATCAGTTGAAACTCTACAGTCCTAGTAGTGGAAGTTTAAGAAACAGTTTACTTACCAGCTGTGTCAAATTAGATTCTCACTTCTATGATCAGAAAAAAAAAAAGAAATAAGCAACTTAATTTTTAAAATCCTTTTTCTAGGATTTGGGGAAAGGTGTGGGGAAAACTTTAGTAGTGCAACCACTTTACTAGATACAAGTTATTAACACGAATGAATTACCTTCTTATAGATATATTAGGAGTAAGACATGATATATTTTTAAAATAATCTAGTATTCATATTAGCTACTAGTATCTAAGAGACTGACATGAGCAAATCACATGAAACCTAAGTTGAATTACATGGGTAAGAGAACTTCCTTCAGAATATTCCATTAAACAGTGCTTGATGTGTTTGAAGAAAGTTTACACTCAAAAGCCACTTGGATTTCTAGTCAGGAAAGGCCCAGTGAAGTAGAGGAGCTCTCCTCTCAAGATAACCCTTTGTCTGATACACGTGTTGCACCCTTGGAAACTGAATATGCAGAGGGATAGGAATAGAGTGGCAGAGAATGCCTGCTCAGAAAAGAGAAAATAGCAGCTGCTACTATTACTGCAATGCACTTGTGCTTGCAGGACAGCCTAAAAGTTGCAAGGGACTAGGAAGCACTACTAACTTAAGAAAAATAAAAATAAAACCTCTAAATCAGTGCCTAATTTTGTGTGTTTAATTTTAAATTCTGCTGAATGATCAGCTGAACACAATGAAACAAGGACAGGCTAAAGGGAAGCCACAGAAGATTTAGATAGGATTATGAGCAAGGTTCTAACTCCACTCCCAAAGTCAAGTGAACTCTTACTAATCCTGTCCTTAGTAAATTATCATTTAAACTGACACAACTACTGATCCTATTACTGCTTAAGTACAAAAGCCACTTTATATGTGTAATAATTCCACAAGCACTGAGATTTCCATTCAACAGGCCATCTAATATCTGCAGTTCTAGACTAGGGCACAGCACTTCTGGCAGGAAAAAAAAAAAAAAATTTCAGTCCCCAGTGTAATTGCACTAAACTGATAATTCACTGCTTAACGTGGTGTGTAATGAAAGATCGAGGGTAAGGTGAAAGAGATGACTTTCACCTCTGCTACAGTTTGATAGCAGGAAGATTCCTTTAGAACCTACAGGTTTATGTAGGTTGTTGGTTAAAAGGAAACATTGTGTGGATTTCTATGAGGCTTCTGTGAGAGGCAACAAAAGTTGTCCTTTCTGAGAAATGTACCCAGAATGAGAATATCTCCTGCTGGACAGCTTGGACAAAGAGCTGGGACTGCCAAAAGCTGTGGAAAGCTGCCAAAGGACAAGGAAGAAAATAAAGCAACAGAAAAGTGCTAACATTTTATAAGCAAAATCTTCGAGCAGAAATTCCAGCTGTGGAGCACAGTAGAAGATTTTGCACAGGAAATGGGGAGATCACATTATCATCAACATTCAAAACGTTGATTTTCAGAGAGGGCCCAGATAGACAATAAAACAAACGGCTACAGTCCTAGAACTCCTTTTAATGCTATGAATAGTAAAAAATGTAACATCTAACCTGCAAGAACCCTTATGGATCACTGTCTGCAAACTGCAGGAAATAGTTGCACACTTCATTCGCTAAAGTGGGATGCAGGCACATCAGTCTACAGACATTTTCAGGTAACATTTTGCTGACATTCAGCAACATCTGAGCTTTGTTCAATCATTTCCTGGATTAGAATAAAATTTGTATCAACTGTTGCATAAAAATGATAAGGCTAAGCAATTGAACCTCCTATGGAGGACTACTATGGTCTTGCAGCCACTCAGTTGTCACAATTATGACTTCAAAAGTAAACCCAACTTTTTCCCTCCATATCCAAGATAAATAGAAAACCTCAGAAAACCTCCACCAGCACATTTCCAGAAAATACCACCAATGACATAGTACTGGTGAAGCAAGAGACTGTTTAAGTTCTGTCCTCAAATAAACTGCGATTTTTCTTCACTCCAGCAAGCATTCTCCCGTGTGCTTTTACATGAGTTTAGGAAGGAATTTCAAAGGAATATCTTCAGGGCTTTTTCTGTTCTCATATAATCAGGCCTGACTTTAACAAGAAGTTACACCTGACTGTGGAAACTGAGCTGCTGCATTACTGCCACAGAGAGATTAGATATTACTAAAATTAAGAACGTGGAGCCACATGTCATGCTTTGCAGCATAGTTACTTCTCTCATTACAATCTTTAGCATAGACTTCTTCAGTAGTATGCAATTCAGTGTAGTTCCACAGAGTATGTGTCTATGCATTTGTATATGCATATGCATTCTGTGGTCTAAACAAATGTGGCTGTTACCATATATACCTGCTATATGAGTTATTATTTTAGCATTAGCTGCACATGACTAATGGAATCCTGCTTTATTGTTTGGAAGGTGCATATAAAATAATAAGAAAAAGTGGCACTGATTTATTTGCATGATTAGTGACAGCAGTCCTGTGTAAGGATTTCTTGATTACCACAAACTGTAAAGTTCAATAAAAAGCATTCAGTAGCTGGCACTGAACTCTACGTGGCAGTAATGTACCAGCTCAGTCTGTACAGCCAAAGCTTAAAATAGGTAGGGATTACATGACCCAGGCGTAAATTAGGAAGATATTAGGACTTGACCCTGTGAAGCATGAGAAAAAGAAACAATCTGTGAAACAAATTTAAAGAATTCATTATTTACTTCAATTTAAGGAAGGGTATGTCCCCCTCTCTCCTGCGCAACTAGCAAAAATTCCCCTGCATCTTTCTGAGAACATATTCGTGGTTGCTACAGTCTTAAAAATCTACTTATATTTTTGTGGTCATCCTGTCTGGCTTTGTAGGATCTTTTGGAAGAGAGCTCTACAATTTTCTACCCTAAGATATCTGATAGCTACACTAAAAATAGCCCCATGGCAATTCCTCTGTTGAAGATACACCTACTGGTATGTGTCGTGCTTATCATAGTTTAGAATCCTCTTGGACTCTCAAACTACTGCTGATGCCCCAGGGGTTGTAACAGAATGAGTCTCAGTGTGCTCTTTAAACAATCATTAATAACTTATGCCCATAATAAACCACATGAGAGTGTATCTATTTTCTGCACATCAAGTATATCAAACTCAGTGTTCTCTGACCACATGAGGGGAGGAGGGGCAAATCAGTGAGGAGAGGGTATGAAGAACATCTTAGCATTGTTTGCACAGCTGTGGTGTCATGTTTTACCGTTGCATTACATTTTCCAGTATTCCTGTCCCAACCAGTTAAATACTCCACAAATATCAAACAATTTACCTCTGATAATTCATTAAGAACCAATAGTTACAAAAGCTAGGCAAAGCCCTGTTTCTATGGATATCCACTCAGCTTAGAGAAATGTGAACTAGTCTCTCACTAGGGTTCTTCCTGAAAACCACCTATCAAGGCTGCTAGGATGTACAGTAGTAACCCAGGTACCTCACGGAGAGACCTCCAGAGCTTCCCTATGGCAGTTAGCAGCAGCAAATGCTGTTGCAGCAGGAAGGCTTCCTGACACATTTTGCTTTGTAGTCTCTTCATATACATAAAATAATTACATTCTGTGTGTAAAAGCTATCAAAGATTATAACGAAAGAATTAAAAGTCTTGAAAAAGTGCAGCTTTAAAACTTATCCAAAGTTCTGCTTTAAGGAAGCTATATAGCATCTAGGTACAATTCTGACTAAAACATCGCTTCTATCAAATTCTGAAGAGTGTAGGCCTATATTTCTGCACTGCTCTATGAGCCAGCACTTTCTCCTTCATTGCTTGAAAAGACATTCCTGC
>NW_008246060.1:8641339-8663077 GCF_000691975.1 Corvus brachyrhynchos
ACTTTCTACCTCATTGCCTGAAAAGACATTTCTGCTTTTTTTCAACATATAAAATGGAATTTCTGGAACAAGTAAACTGAATTAAAAAAAAATAGAATAAAAATAAATCAGTCTTCAGTATTCTATATTCAAACATTCCAATTAGTCACAGATATCTGCAGACTTGCTTTCATGTTTTTTAGCAGCGTAATTATTGCATAGATGAAGTTTCCAAATGGAAACCTACAGAACAACAGTCAGGTTTGGAAAAGTGTAGCCCATTTTCTTCTTTCAAACAGAAGTTTGTAAAAATGTGTTATTGAAGAAACAGGGAAACTGAGGCCACCTCAAAATATGAGCAAGAACCAAGCTAATGATACTGCTCATGAGTTAAATTGCCATGAAAAGTAATATGCACCAAAGGCAAAGAGAGGAATGGAGTAGGTAGGGTGAGGGGGAAGCATCTTGAAAAGTGAGAATATGTTTGATAGGATCTTCCCCTAAGGGGTAGAATATCACTCCTCTACCCTGGGAGCCTTTCGTTACTGCTTTCCTACTGCTGGCTTCAACCTCAAGTCCTGCTACCCATGTATGTACAGTCCTGGTCAATTTATACTCTAAGAGTTGCCTCGATTCAGCTTTTATAAACATGACAATGTTATAAACGAAGCAATGTCTGAAGTTAACAACTGCACGTACTGCAGTACGTCATTCACCTTCCTAGAGTTCCAGTCACTTCTTGCAGGTGTGGAACTCAACACATATTATTATTACCTGGCTTTAAACTGGTAACATGGAGAAGGTCTGTCCTCAGCTTTGAGAGTAGAGGTACAGGGAAACAGGAAAGAGAAGGAAGTAATTATGGAAGTCATTAAAGGATTCCGATTCTAGAGACTTGAACTTCAAGTTCTGTTTTGAATCTTTTTGAGAAGGCAGATGATAAAAATCCCTTAATTACCTGTAGAAAAAAACCACATTCCTGCAAGTCCAAAAAGGTACACAAAATAAGATATCCAAAAGCAAGTAATGCAGTTGCAATTCATATTAAAAGGAGTTTGGAACCAGCATGATCCTTCCATGTGCTCCAGGCAATCCAATTTCTTGGATATACAAACAAAAGCAGATGTGTTGATTTTTAGTGGGAAAGTGATTTATCTCTATATATGGTATCAGTACTAGAATACTGTGTACAGATGACATCCACATTTTAATAAGACCAGATGTAGTTTGGAGAGCAGGATAGCAGGAAGGAAACACTTCAAAAATTAAAATAAAAAATATCTAGAATTAATTTTTTATTTGGTAATAAAGGGCCTCAAATAATTTAATCTAACAAAATGAAAAGGGAATATGATTATGGAACAAAAGAGCCTCCAGAGAAATAAAGCACCATGTAATTAAAAAAACCCCAAACCTATTTGCCTGGAGTGTGGCATGGTGTCAGCAGAAAAAAAAATTAAAACCCACCCAAAAATCTGATAACTAGTAACTGAGGACAATTTTAATTTGGAGAGTGATTAAGCACTGGAACTGATGCCCTTTCTGTTGCAGGGGTGTTTTTCAGATCAAGAAGATGATGAAGAAGATATTTTTAGCCAAAGATACTAGAAAGATTATACATTTCTTGGCAAAATTTACTATCTTGCTTACTAGGGGTGTTCAGAACAAACATTTCCACAGTCTTTTCCAGCTTTCAGTTCTGTGAAGCGTTAGACCTTCTTCAATATATTTTGAGGTGAAGGCTCTTAAGTGGTGTTCTACACAAACTCCTGCTATCCACTAAGGTATCTAGTAACATCAACTGTATTTTTAACAAGGTTGCTACTTCACAGCAGTAGAAGAGAAGAAATATGAGCACACACAACAAAGCTGTTAAACCCAGTGCTAAAATGCAAGCTCAAGGGAACCGAGCCATGTTCCAGCCATGTCTGTAGGGCTTAGTAGTCAACTAATTAGTTAAGTCTTTTTGTAGACAGCTGGCAGTGATATAACAGGGATTTTTCTTCCTCTTCCATTCCAAGAAAAATTGAGTACATTGAATGGGAATAAATCACCCATTGATAAGATACACCAGAAAACACTCGTGAGGAAACTCACTACTGAACCCTTGATCAGCAGGTTTTCTGTGCCTGCACAAAGCTATGTACTACTCCAGACACTGAGCAAAATAAAAGAAAAAATTAAGAATATGTATTTGAGATTGGAACTAGGCAGAATTCTATCATGAAACCTCCTTACAGGTTTAAAAGCTCTTCTCCAAGAAACTGAAGAGAGAAGTAAGAGGCAAGAAAGATATATTGCTGAAGACCACCTCCCAAACACCTACATTTAACTACCAAAATACATACATTTGTGTTTTCTGGGTACAATACATAGCATTTCCCTTTTTCTTTTACTCACCATATTTTTCTAGTTACTATTTCTGACCTCTATTCTTCTGTTTGTTGGCTGGAGGATTGGTTTTTATTTGTTTTGGGTTTTTTTTCCCAAGGAGAACTTTTGACTTTTGTGTGCTCTTCACCATAGATTTTGTTTTTCAAACACCATGAAATTACTCAGCAACATCTGTCAAGACAAGGAATTAAACTGAAACTATTTAAAAGAGCATATAATTTTTGCCTCCTATTCCTCTGCAGTACAATCAATATTACAGTGAGGAGAACCTATTAGCCTGCTTTTCATATCACAATTTTCCCAAATCATGATCCCAGTAGGAAATAATCTGCTGCAGGTACTGCAGATGAAAAGAATCCCCACAGCTAAGTTGGCTCTTTTTTTTAAAAAAAAAGAAGTATTTGCAATCCATATGGCAGAGCTAGAGCTCGCTGACAACAACTCTGACTTGAAGGGGAATACCACAAAGCTGCCCTATTTCACCCCAAACCTGTCCAGTTGGATTGTCACCAGTGTACCCAATAATGCACAACAGCATTTGCCTTTTAGGCACAGTAAATATAAAGTTGATTTAAAACAGGAATGTTCCCAGTGACACGTTTTATGCTCAGTCTTCCCAAATATCTAACCTTATTTGAACTCTGTGTCCAGCCTCAAAGTAGGGAGGAAACTTTAAACTATAAAGGCACTTAATAACTTTACTCTTCCTCATAAAGTAGAGTGCAAGAGAAAGAAATAACTGCAAGTTCAAGGTAAGATAGAGAGTGGTGAACCGTGTATATCCTATCAACTCCAAACTGCATGATATGATCACTTCTGTCATTAGAAACTCCCCCCCCAGGAGTACAGTAATGGACACAGTGGATGGAGCTATGTAGATGTGACCACTCTCTCCAGGCAGGCCTGGTGCTGAGCTTGGCAAAAGAGAACAGAGGATAAAATGTCTCTAGAAAAATGTCCACAAAATCTAACCAAAAAAAAAAAAAAGGATAAAGGAAGTGAACAGAAAAAAGTGAAAGAAGTGGTTTTTCTAGTGCCACAGAGTAGTTCAGTGGCTGAACAAGTAGTAGGAATACAGTTTTTCCCAAGTCCCCTCTATTGCCCCAACCACAAGATGTGCTGCTGCATACCAGTGATTATTCTATGAGATCAAGACTTTACTGTGTATTGATTCACTATTTAGAAGCTGAAAACAGACAAACAGTTCAGAAGTGTAGTAAGAAATCAATGGATCACTGTTAATTTCCTTCCCAGTATCCATTGTTTGCTATGAGATGCTTCCACACAGCATTTATGGGAGCCCTCTAACCAACAATGCAACCCTTCTTAATCCAAGCAGTAACATACTTTTCAAAGTTTCATTTCCAAGAAGATACTTCAGCAGCTAAAAGGTTTAAGATTTCTTAGTTTGTCAAGCTCTTTAAGGGAGCTGGGGGTGAAGAAAAGATTGGTAGGTTCAGCAATGAAAATAAATTCCCCAAGGAAGAGAAGTTTCGGCACTGAATAGTAAGCGGAAAAATCGTCAAAACATCAGTTGTGAAAACTCAGACTGCTGAAAGTGTTCCTACAAGATCTTGTATTTATTTACAGACAGTAACACATCTGTAGTTATAAAAATCTTCTGAAATAGGTCAAGGTAGCCTTTTCCCTGCAGATTAGTTATCCAAGGCACAAAGAAGATAGCAGTAACATTCCCAAAGTCTGACTTGCTGCAAAACTAATAAAGCCAGGTCACATATTTTCTGGTCTTAATATGAAACTCATTCAAAACAGCAGGCTTTACTAACACAAAATGCTTTAAACACCCTGCAGAGGAGCAAAGGGTTTGTGAGGTTTTTTTTAATTGCAGCCATTTAGAAACACTGGCAATCGTTTATCAGAGGCCCATTGTAGTAGTACTGACCAAAATTCAGTTCTCAACATGTAACTACTGATTTATACTCGCCCTGGTTTTGCTTACGACCATAAGTAATTTGTATTTCTACAGCAAAGTAAAAAGTAAGAGAAATTTCTTCTTTCTTTGATAAAGGACACATCAGCAAGTCATAACAGGTAATTACAAGAAGGTTACACTGCATCAAGAAACATTTTACAGTGTGTGCTTAAGAGGTGTATAGAATAAGATGCAGCCAAACTAATTAAATGTAGAAATTTGTTGACTATCATCTACTATAGCTAAGGTTAAGAACAGGATTTTAAGAAAAGTGGTCAGAACTCCAAAAGACAAGTGCCCATGCACTCATCTGGTTCAGTCATACTGTAGGCTGTAGAGATGCTGTGTGACAAACACTGTTAGAATTACATGATTTTCTCTTTAGACTGGAAAAGTGTGGTCCTACAGAGTAAGACTAAGGTTTGTGGTTTACTGATTGGAAAGATCTGCTGTGTCACTGTCTATATAAGCTGCATTGTGGCCAACCCTTGGCCAAAGGATAAATATACATGGTTTCCTATTCTGCCAAGACATAGCCTCCACTGACATGTACACTTGAAAGGCTAAACTGAACTAACACCCTTCATCTCAACAGCTATGCAATTTAGCAACATCTCAGATCTATAGCTAAAATTTCAGACTTTTGTGTAGTACTGAGGAGCTTTAACCAGTGATTATTTCCAAGACAGTAGAGCAAGACCTGCAAAGAGAAAAAATTTAGCTCATGCACAGTCACATGAATAATGAATTCCCTTATTTATCCCTAGAGATTCCCAGGTTAACAGTCAATGCATAGGGGTTTCGAACAAATTCTGCAAGACAATCTAGCTTAAACTAAATCTCAAAAATATAAGAGGCATCAGATGTTGGACAAGATAGTCAAAGAAGAAAAACCATATGAAAGAAATTTGTCCTTGGCAGGATATATTTTTCTCTTAAAAATTAGAAACTTTTTTTTCGAGTCATATTTGTACATCATTTTCCCACAGATTCTGACATCATCAGAAGTTACTGAAAAGATGAAAAAGAACCACAGCCCTTTACACTGATACCACATCTTTTGGGTGAAAGCTGAAAAGGAATAGCTGTGTTATCTGCTGACAGATCATCAAAAGCCTTCCAGGAAATGAACTTACTGTCCATGTAGAGCGAGCAACAGAATCACTGGGTCTTGTTTAACCAGTGGTTAAAATAGTCAACTGGGAAGCACCACTCCAATAGCCACTTTTAAAGCCTGAAAACAAATCAATTGATAATTATAATAAAAAAGAAATTGATAATTATAATTACTGCTGCTGGAAAAAGTCTGAGCAACTATCACTTTATTCTTAAGCCAGATACAGCCTAAAGTAGGAGTCAGTAAATTCAGATATTTCAAAATACAGTTCTTCAAAGCAGAAGGTTCTCTGTAAGATTTTAAAGAAAGCAAATAACAGTTTAAAAAACCCCAAAACTCTGCTAACAATGCACGTTAAAAATTTAGTAGCTACTTTAAAATTTTAATTTGTAACTTTTTTCATGAAGCATCATGTGATAAATGGTGGAATCCTATACGTTTCATTTTGCTAAATGTAGAATAACTAAAGCTGGCTTTTATCAAGTGATGATTGAATATTTACCCCACACCAAACTCCTTTCCCCATGTTCTGTCTGTTGTAAAAAAAAAAAAAAATAAAGCGAGATAGATGTAGGAAGTCTACTTGGAGAAAGTTTGTCAGAGCCATAGCTTCAGTCAAATCAAAAGACTTAATGTGTACAATACTTAAAAAGTTCTAGCTAACCACAGTCTATAATAAATAATTCCTTTTTAATAATCATAAAAATTTTACTGGGAAACTACTAAAAAGTTATTGAAGACAGCATAGTCCACCATTGAGATAAAAAGCAATAGCTGCTCAGTCAAAGCAGTGTGGTTTCTTTAAAGAAAATCTGTTCCCTCCTTCAACAATTTGACTACACTAATACGTTAACAGAATAACCAATAATACAGTTTTATGTGCTTTTTTACAAGGCATTGTGAAGAGCTGTCTCACAAATATTAACAAGGAAAATAAATAGCCATGAGCACACATGTGTGTAACCAGAGACATCCATGTCTCTTCCTACTAGGGAAGGAATTGTATAAAAGTAGTACTGGAATAGCCCAATCTCTATTTATTAATTGTATTATTGATATATTTATTAAGGATTGGAAAGCAGAAGAGAGATAGGAAATGAAGGTGCTCTGAAAAAATAGGCAAAGGAAGTCATTTCTTAAGAGGAATAGAGGAATAAGGGGAATCAAGAGGAAAAGTACATTCTGTGTTGTCTTATATTGAAATACACTATACATACTTAAAATTTCATTATGCAAAAAGACATAGCCTAGTACTATTAAATAAATGATTTTAAAATATGGTTTTTCAAGAAAAATGTTAATGGGCATCAAGTGTAAAGTCAAGACAAAGTAACTATGCTTTATATGCCAGTAAGAACTTTTAAGTCATGAACATTTATACAGGTATATTTGAGAAAGTAAATCTTCGAGAAAGTATTTATAACATTCAAAACTATGCACTGTGGTTTGCAGAGCAGATGCTGGACTCCTTCCAGGAGGTAGAAGCATTCCACATAGAGCCAAGATGCTAGAGGAGTGATTATGGCAGATCCAAAGCCTTCCTCTTGTTAGGAAAGGGGTGCTTATTAGTTCTCAGAATCTGTCACAACCAGCCAGTGGTTAAAAAGGCAGCTGGAGATATTCCAGATAAGAGGTAGCAAAAGTGGTTTTCAAACAAAATACTCCCTGCATGTTAGGGGTTTTTGTTGGGTTTTGATTTGTATTAATTCTAAACAATGTCCTCCAGAAACACCAATATCCCAGTTTAGCCTGTACCTACATTGCTGCATGAGCAGAAATTGAACAGTAACAGTAGAACTTTAAGTGAAAAAAATATTTAAAGTGCAAAGCTCATAATAAATTCTTAGCTTATGCTTGAAACTTCAGGGCCTGGGCAGGCACTTAAAAGACACAAACACACAGGTGGCCAAACAAACCCTGACTGCTGCAGGGATCCAAAGCCGCTGTTGAAGGTTTGGGGTTTCATTGCCTTCTCTTGGCAATCAGTTTAGCTTGAGGGGATACCAGCATTAGCTGACATTGTGCAGTGGAGTGTCTGTAACAGACATTACTGATCATGGGAAGAACAAGAAAAACATTATTTTTGTTTTCCACAAGTATTCCACAGGCAGTGGGTGGGGTTGACGTTTAAAGCCTTTCCCAGCCGAGGTGCCAAAAGGCAGCCGGGTGCTTTAAAGCCACTGCTTTGCAGTGCAGTTGTTTTCCTTAACAGCGGTGCAACTTTACAACACTGTCTGAGTGGTATGAAAAGAAAGGAATAAGTTAAATGAAGGCTTTTAGAGTTCCCCAGTAGCTTCTGTCACTCAAAACACAGCCACTCTTAATCCCAGTTCCAACAAACAGTGGAAACCATTGCCCTGGAATTCATGTGGCAAAGCAGCCTAAAAGGAAGGGTTCAGACGACCTCCTTGCTCTCAGGTCCCGGGGGATGCCAACAGCTTTAGTAGCCAAGCCAGCTCATTAGAAAAGGCAGAAACTAGTTCAAAGGTAAACAGAATGATGAAATAAAAGAGAAATATTCTTCATGTGTCCAGATTTTAGTCAGCCCTTTAAGAAGACTAGAATTCAGTGGCACAAAAATTCTGGAAGCAGACTAGCTGATTACGATTTTCTTTTTTTTAACTGGAAACTTTTCTCATTTCAGATGTAAAGGCAGGATAATACTTTGCATGCGAAATGTAGACCATTTTTTCAAGGAAGGGGATGTATTTCAAGAATACCCACTGTTAAAGCACACTCATCAAATCCCTGCTATGTAGATTAGTGATTGGAGTTAGAAATTAGAGGTGAGAGCTTTGGCTGTCTCTTCCTGCTAGGGGTTCACATTTCTACATCAAATCAGTTCCTTGGTCCAAGTTTATATACCTACAGAGTTTGTTTTAATGACACCTATAAATTGGATAAACTAACCCTTATTTATATTGATAAAGGACTTAGCAATTCAAGAGCACCATTAAGATGAGAGTCACTGAAGAAAAACATTATTTTAGAGCCTGAAAATAATTATATAGGGGCATTTTCTTTTTCCCTTGATGGCTGAAACTTGTCTCACACCACAAATAAAATCCTGACTTAATGGGTGTTTAGTGTCCTGTGACAATACATACTTTTGATAACATTCCAAGCAAATAACATGGGTGTTTAGTGTCCTGTGACAAATAATACATACTTTTGATAACATTCCAAGCAAATAAGTGATCATCAGTACTACATTGGGCCACTAAGCCCACTTGAGCCGATTTCTGGCTCAAGCTAGGGTTAGGGTTATGACAAGGATTAGGGTTCAGAAAACCACAGAGCCAGGAGCTCCAGGGACACTGGCCATGCGAAAGGCATACCAAGTTGAACACGGAAAAGCCAAAACCTTGCTCCCCCTTCTTCTTCCTGCTTGGAACTCACCACAGCCCACTGCCGGATTTCTGGCTCAAGCTAGGGTTAGGGTCAGGGTCAGGTTTAGGGTAATGCCTAGGGTTAGGGTATAGAAAACCACCGAGCCCGGAGCTCCAGGGATACTCACCATGCAAAAGGCATGCCAAGGTGAGCGCAGCACAGCCCAAAACCTTGCTCCCTTTTCTTCTTCTTTCTGCTTGGAACTCGCCACGGCCAGCAACCCGATTTCTAGCTCAAGCTAGGGTTAGGGTTAGGGTCAGGTTTAGGGTAACGCCTAGGGTTAGGCTATAGAAAACCACCGAGCCCGGAGCTCCAGGGATACTCACCATGCAAAAGGCATGCCAAGGTGAGCGCAGCACAGCCCAAAACCTTGCTCCCTTTTCTTCTTCTTTCTGCTTGGAACTCGCCACGGCCAGCAACCCGATTTCTAGCTCAAGCTAGGGTTAGGGTTAGGGTTACGCCTAGGCCTAAGCCTAGGTTTAGGGTTCAGAAAACCACAAAGGCAGGAGCTCCAGGGACACTGACCATGCGAAAGGCATACCAAGTTGAGCAGTGCGCAGCCAAAACTTTGCTCCCTCGTCTTCTTTTTCCTGCTTGGAACTCACCACAGACCACTGCCGGATTTCCGGCTCAAGCTAGGGTTAGGGTAGGGTCAGGTTTAGGGTAACGCCTAGGGTTAGGCTATAGAAAACCACCGAGCCCGGAGCTCCAGGGATACTCACCATGCAAAAGGCATGCCAAGGTGAGCGCAGCAAATTCAAAACCTTGCTCCCTTTTCTTCTTTCTGCTTGGAACTCACCACAGCCCAATGCTCGATTTCTGGCTCAAGCTAGGGTTAGGGGAGGGTCAGGTTTAGGGTAACGCCTAGGGTTAGGCTATAGAAAACCACGAGCCCGGAGCTCCACGGATACTCACCATGCAAAAGGCATGCCAAGGTGAGCGCAGCAAAGCCAAAACCTTGCTCCCTTTTCTTCTTTCTGCTTGGAACTCACCACAGCCAACTTCAGGATTTCTGGCTCAAGCTAGGGTTAGGGTTACGCCTATGCCTAAGCCTAGGTTTAGTGTTCAGAAAACAAAAAGCCAGGAGCTCCAGGGACACTGGCCACGCCAAAGGCATGCAGAGTTTAGCAGGACACAGCCAAAACTTTGCTCCCTCGTCTTCTTCTTCCTGCTTGGAACTCACCACAGCCAACTTCAGGATTTCTGGCTCAAGCTAGGGTTAGGGTTAGGGTTATGCCAAGGATTAGGGCTGCGAAAACCACAGAGCCAGGAGCTCCAGGGACACTGGCCACGCCAAAGGCATGCAGAGTTTAGCAGGACACAGCCAAAACTTTGCTCCCTCGTCTTCTTCTTCCTGCTTGGAACTCACCACAGCCCACTGCCGGATTTCTGGCTCAAGCTAGGGTTAGGGTCAGGGTTAGGGTTACGCCTAGGGTTAGGGTATAGAAAACCACCGAGCCTGGAGCTCCAGGGATACTCACCATGCAAAAGGCATGCTGTCGCAGTGGGGATTACGGCAACAAGTATATTTCAAACCAGGAGTCTCATGGAAAGCGAAGTATATATGGACAGATACGTGGTAGATGTTTCAGAGATGTTTATGTCTCCAGCCGCATGGCCGGGGCTCTGCTCAGGAACTCCGCAGTCACGGGACCCGAGGGTCCTTGGCGTTTTCAGGGAACCCAAACCAACCAATGGGGAACAAGGCTGACCAGCGGCAGGGAGACCCCGTGTCTCCCCCCAGTGCCCCTCTCCCAGGGCTGCATGGCAGGGGAGGGACCCCAACAGCAAGCCAAGGTGAGCGCAGCACAGCCCAAAACCTTGCTCCCTCTTCTTCTTTCTGCTTGGAACTCTCCACAGCCCACTTCCGGATTTCTGGCTCAAGCTAGGGTTAGGGTTAGGCTTACGCCTATGCCTAAGCCTAGGTTTCGGGTTCAGAAAACCACAAAGGCAGGAGCTCCAGGGACACTGACCATGCGAAAGGCATGCAAAGTTGAGCACGGAAAAGCCAAAACTTCGCTCCCTCTTTTCTCTTTCTGCTTGGAACTCGCCACGGCCCACAACCCAATTTCTGGCTCAAGCTAGGGTTAGGGTTAGGGTTAGCACTAGGGTTAGGCCGAGGATTAGGGTTCAGAAAACCACAAAGCCAGGAGCTCCAGGGACACTGACCATGCGAAAGGCATGCAAAGTTGAGCACGGAAAAGCCAAAACTTCGCTCCCTCTTTTCTCTTTCTGCTTGGAACTCGCCACGGCCCACAACCCAATTTCTGGCTCAAGCTAGGGTTAGGGTTAGGGTCAGGTTTAGGGTTACGCCTAGGGTTAGCGTATAGAAAACCACCGAGCCCGGAGCTCCAGGGATACTCACCATGCAAAAGGCATGCCAAGGTGAGTGCACCACAGCCCAAAACCTTCCTCCCCCTTCTTCTTTCTGCTTGGAACTCACCACAGCCCAATGCTCGATTTCTGACTCAAGCTAGGGTTAGGGTTAGGGTTACGCCGACGCCTAGGCCTAGGTTTAGGGTTCAGAAAACCACAAAGCCAGGAGCTCCAGGGACACTGACCATGCGAAAGGCATACCAAGTTGAGCACGGAAAAGGATAAATAGTCTACATAATGAAAGAAACATAAAAATAGTACACGTAAAGACAAACTATTCAAGGTATCAGAGCACGAAAACATTTTGTGATTCCTGCATTGCCAATATGGTAAGCTTTCATGTAACTTTCTGTGCTCTTCAAAAACACAGGGGGGAGGGGTCATCTTACCATTTTGAAACTCTTAATAACAAAAATGCTCAGCTGAGAGCCTTCTTTCATGCCTCCACAGAAGAGAAAGCATAAAAATCTGTATAACTGGGTGAAGAAATCAACAACAAAAAACCCAAACAAAACCCCCAGAAACAAACCAACCCCCCTCAAACAAAGAGCCAAATCAAAGAAACCCAGCAACAAGAACAACAAAAACCCACACAAGAGGGAGAACTACTATATCCATCCTAAATGGATGGGAAGGGGAAAGGAAGGAATTTGTATTCAGTCCCAGGACCAGCACAGAAATATACTTCATCTTCTCTTAAGGGCAAGGAGGAAAGCCAGAGGAACAGTGTAGTTCACGCTCTGGTCTCAGGTAGGCTAACCCAGAGAACATTTATGTCAATGTTTCAGTCCAGACCAGGACCAGTTCCTGTCATAAATATTGTTGGGGCTGTTCTCCTCACTTGTTTTTATTCACATCTCAGAGCACCCATAGCACGTTCTAAACAAATCTGTGCTTTGACTGCTGGCCTAGATGGCAAGACTATTATCTTGCCTTAGGGAGAAAAAACACAAAAATGTGTAGGGTAGGGGTGCCAGAGCCATTGATTTGCCTTTAAAAAAAAAATGAAATCACACACACAGATATAACCCTATATGCTATCCACCACTTGGGTAGGGCTGTTACTTCTCCAAATAGACTTTCAAAACAATAAGCACCCAAACTATTATAGGCCAAGAAAAGGAACAAAGAATTTACTGATAAACAATAACTCAGTAAGGAAAAGTGAATGATTAGAGAAGCAGGTTGAAAAGAATTAGGCTTTTTCACCAAACTTTGCAAATTACTAGAAGCCAAAAATTTAAGCCACCGTGGCAGGATATATGACTCTTTCAATTTCTACTGAGTTATAACTGAGTGATTTTCAAGCTTTCAATGGAATATGCGGGTACCACAGAGCCATAGTAGTCCGATTAAAAATACATTATAGAGCCCAAGGAGACTAAGCTCTATCTCTGGTAACTCAGTGGAATTTATTAGTCCTTGCAGACTGGCTGCTATTATGATCAAAAGCAATTATTCATGTTAAAAGTGTGACTGTTAATTTAAAAATGTCCCAATGTAACCCAAGTTTCCTGCTACCATACAGCCTTCAAGCCAGCCAGAAAGCAGATCTTTGGGGGACATAGCATGAATTATTTATTTATTGGTCTTCTAGAGCCATTCTTTATGAAAGAATTACAATCACATAGCTATGATGGCAGAAAGAAAAAGAGAATAATTTGTACTGTTTGTACACTTCAGATAAAGTTATTTTAAAATAGAGAATAGAACCAAATCTGAACCCTGTTCAAACTGTCCAACTACAGCTGAAAATTAATTATGGTTTTGGAAGTACTTCTGCAAATTGCTACTCCAGCTGACACCCCAGCCACAGTCAACCACAAATCAAAGCCAAACCACAACATTTTACTGGGAATATTAGTTGTCGCTGTCCATTCTTCTCGAAAGACTTCTTAAAGAGAATCATAATTTTGGCAATAATTGCAGCACAGTCATATTTTCAGTTCATCAAGGGGAAAGTTTTAAAAGAAGTTAAATAAAGGATTTTATTTCTAATATATTGTTGAATTCTTTACTAAATTTAGGTAAGCTTAGGACCAGCGAAATTTTTTGGTAACACTCAGTTTGCCAAGGGATGCCTGATATTTTTCTGCTAACACAAGAAAAATCACAATACAGATAAGTAGTTGTGGATTTTTCTCCTAGCTGCATGAATCCTCTTATCTCACCTCAAGACATCTGGAAAAATAGGGAAACAGATGCAGGATACTGACATCTTCATGCAAGTCATTCATGACCTAGAAAGAAACAGGCTGAAAAGCATGATCCTTTCCTGTGCTGTGCCTCGCTGGGGATGTTACTATTTGTCATCCCCACTCTGCTTTATTTTGATATAGATATGGCAAAACCACACATGCTTACACCAGAGGCAAACTGACAAGCACATATACACCAGTGATAAAGCAGAACATGGACTTTTTTCTGCAGAGCCTTCAGTCATGCTCTGGACCCCTCTGGTTCTCATTAATGAGGGGCAATACCCTGCACCCCAACCTTCAGAAGATAAAAACCAATTTTTATTGGTTTCTTTGGAAGTAATCTGTACATGACAGTGTTCTAATCCTTAAAATGGTAGATGATAACCCATTTTAACATTTGAAGGGCTTTTAAAATTAATTCTCCTTTCCTCTGAACCTAAGACAGCAAAGATGAACACAGACTAGAAGTTGAACTCCCACTCACTGCCATGTCCTTCATTCAAAATACATTATCAACTAAGCAAAAACAAGCTAGACCTACAGAGAGAAGGTTCGACAATTTCATATAGTCAGTAATTTCATCTGTACCACTAGAAGTCTTAGTAAACAAACTGCGTATTCCACAAATGTAAAATAAATACATAATTACTATCCAAAATTTCAACTTTTTGTTTGTTTGTTTTTTGGAAAATCTAGCTGGTTTGGGGACCCACACACTCGACATGTATGATTTTAGTTTAGGTTTTTCTGTGAAAGTACTATGAATTAACAGAGTATTTTTAGTAGAAATTTCACTAATTCAAAAAGAATGTAAGGAAACCAGCTCAGTTTGCTCAAGTACTGTCCCATTTCTCTAGAGAACTGGATACATTCTTGTTCAATATAATTTCATTGTAGCAGTTTTTAATTAAAACATTCAGGGATAGGGAAAATATTTTTGGTGAATGCAATACATAACTGTGCCATTAGCAAAGCTGAAATTTGGCAATGGCAGGAATACATAGTACCTTTGACATCCCTGGTGTTTGTGCTGGTGAGCTGAAACCACTTTCCTGAAAGATGTTTCACCTGAAGGCAACCAGCAGAGGAGTGAGCTATCAAGAAAAGATTTAAACTATGATTTTCTATACTTAGCCTTTATGTTTCCCAGGGTAAAAACGCGCAAGACCTTTTGCTATGGTTTGTAAGGTAAGAACTAAGACTATACTGGGACATCCACCCATTCCTTCATGTCCTCATTTACACAGCAATTCATTTTTGACACACTTTTAAGGAATATCTCTGACAATGCTGATGGGGATGAATGTTTTTCACTCAGTGACAGGGGCTCTGTGGCAGAAACAGTGAGGTGGACACACAGCAGGAGAATGTGTTTCTGTAGCTACACAGTCACATACACACTGTAGCTGGCCCTGGCCTACAGCTTGGGCTGAGATAAGTGAAAGAAAACAAGGTGCAATCAATATTAAAGCTGGGAAAATAAATGCTACACTTTTTTCACTTGTTCATCAATTAACATATTATCTGTTCATTGGCTGTCTGCATTTCTGAGCAAATATTACATTCCATAAGGTAGAAATATTGGAAAGTAAATTTTGGGGCAATTACACCCTTGCAGACTTCCTCAGCTTTCATTTGCATTTTTCATTCAACAAGTTATTAGTGTTAATGATACCCTTGGCTAATCCCATCCTCACAGGACCAGGTGGTATATGTTAACAGTTCCAAATTAACAGCTACGTTTAAGATAGAGACACTGGTAGGCTTGTTCAGCCCTTTATAGGAGAAGTTACTTGTCTCACTACATGGGAAAGGGTCATGTCAGTACTGGCACCAGTCTTAAGAGGTTCATTGTAAGAGTCTGCAGTAGTGTCTAGGCCAACATGGAGAGTAAAAATAAAGTTTCAGGTTAGCAGGCAAGAAAAATTTCCTTAAGAATGATATGGTTTAAAATACTCCAGTTTTACACCAAGAAGCGTGGTATATTTTTCCCTAAGGCATGCATGGCTATACCCTTCTGGGTCATTTATCTACTGTAATCTTCACTATAACTTCATCTTGCTTATTTAGGATTGTATTGAAGGAACAAAGAAAATGTCTTGCTAGAAATGCATGTTTTGCTGTCAGCAGAATTAAACTGGGCTAACATGAAAGGGGATTTGAGCAGGGAGAAGCAGCTTTATA
This sequence comes from Corvus brachyrhynchos, assembly GCF_000691975.1. NCBI lineage: Eukaryota > Metazoa > Chordata > Aves > Passeriformes > Corvidae > Corvus > Corvus brachyrhynchos. Next base: position 8,656,914 of record NW_008246060.1, read on the forward strand.
CCAAGAACTGTTTTTACACAGGCTTTAGAAGAGCACTTTTTTCCTTGTGAATATTTCCTTTTTCTTGGGGAATGATTGGAATATAGTGCTTCTACTAAACAAGACATATGTGAGAGAGAATGGTGTCTGTCAATTGTATTAATTGAGGTGAAGAAAAAGCCTGGATTAAAAAGGAAAAGGACAGTTTTGAATGTTTTCAAGTAGGGGTTCTATGTTCCATTAGCAGCGCTAACTTATCTAATATCACTGTGATTTTTTATCCACGATTGACAGATGTATATATATGGAAAGTGGTTTTTTACTAGAATTGCTTGGTCCATATCTGCACCAATATCATTGTTCTCATAAAACTACACACCAGGACTGACATCGGAAATCTAATCCAAAACCTGTGTTATAGAAGCTGATGACTTTTAGGCCCTTGGTGGGATAGTAACAGGCAACTGCTTCTTCCCATACAGAGCTGTAAATTAATCGGTACATACTGTCATTCCACTGCCTGCATCAGACAGCTCAAAAGCAGATGGTCCTGGCAAATTTTCTAAGTGTGTGAGGTGCGCTGATTGAAGCAAGAATTGAGCCCTTGTATGAGACAGAGGCCCAAGTTCTGGAAAATAAAAACCTTGTGTCTTCAGTCATCTGCAGTTCATTTCTTTTATGTAAAGAATTGCCTGAAACCTGCTTGGAGAGTTTCCAAGTCTCAGATAAATATTGTGTTGACTCAAAGTACCTAGGAAACAAACTTCCATGCAACAGGGTTAGTGCCAATTAAGATTGGCAACTAATTCTAGGCTACTCTACAATTAACATGGCAGCTCAGCATGGATAAGACATATATACTCATGAACAAATTATATAGTCATTTTGTAACTCAGCCTAAAAGAAAGAGGGCATAAAACAGAAAAAGCAAACCCACAGACAATCCTGGGTAGGTAAAGAAAGCGTTAAGAAGAAATTAGTGAGAGTGCAACGCTGAAGCAGGCGGCAGTGGCATACGCTGTGATGGCTGGGGTGCCAGCAGATCCCCATAGCATGAATAAAATACTGCTTCCAGACCTGATCTGACTTAAGGACAATCAGCACTTTCACAAAAAGCAATCAAATAGTTCATTAACCAAAAGATAATTGTAGATACAATCCCAGCTTCCAATTCCACCACAGCCACTCTGTTCACAGGTCCCAACAGTTCCCTCTTGACATTTTCATGTTCTATTTACCACTGAGGCCTGTGCCATCCACTAATCAGCATTTCATGTACCTGGCATTCTTTTTGTCTCTTGCAGTTGCTCTAACTCAAAGCCTCATTCTACCTCAGCAAGCAGAGTTTATAGTCATTGGAAGAATGCATCTGGTGGAGCTCCTAGGGAAGAACAGAGAAGTGGCAAGCAATTAGGCACAATCTCTGTCTCCTGGAGCTTGCCGTACCATGGATTTGATGAGAGAAGTAGACAGGCAGAGATACTATATGCAGTAAAGGCACACACAGAAAAATGCAAATGAAACCCTCCATGCATTTCCAAAAAGATCAAGAGTCCTCCTTTCCCTCCTTGGGTAGTTGCTTGAGGATTTTTATTGCATTCTTTAACACCAAGGTCTTTAAGGGCCTCCATAAAGAGCAGCTAACTTACTCTTCGGCTGGGAATCAGTTACAAAGCACTGAGGCCATCTAACCTTCAGTAAAGGGTCTCCTACAGCATAAGGCAGGTTAGAGGGATCCCCAGGTGACAGAAAACCCCTGGGCCTCCCCACTTGCCTGCCATTTCTCTGGCTGGAGAGCAAGCATCAGCAGCAGTTCCAATGCAGACACTTCAGGTAAAGCAGGTGAACTCCTCTGCACCCACCTTTCCCTAACTGCTACTGTTCTTATCTGCTCTGCTCTTTTCCTTGGACTTCTCTAAGATTCCTAGGTCAAGCAAGTGAAAGGGGTTAGGATGGGCTAACTAAAAGGAGCAAGATACCTCAGCTACTGTTTTGGACATGGATGCTGAACTTTTAGATCAGTACTAGAAACAAGGAGATACTGCCTTTTAAAACTGAAATAATGGAACAACTCAGATGCCTATGCTGCAGCTGAAGAGTGTACAGGAAGCTTTGTAAAACAATACCAAAAAATCAAACCACTATTTCTCACACAGCTACTCAGATCCAGGGCTTATTTCATGAAATTACTCAGCAATGACATCTTAACAGAGAGCAAGCAAGGAGGCCCCAAGACTTGAAACCACAAACTGGCCAGGTACAAAATCTGTGTGCTCCAAGATGATCTGTTACACCAATTACCTACTTGGTGGTTTCAGACAGTCTTGCAGGAATTGTGCTTCACACACTATCCACAGCAAACCATCACTGCATATGGTATATATTTACTAACATTCTACATATGGATGAACTATACCTTCATATTCATATTTTTCCTGAATTTTCTGTGTCAAAGCGATAGGAGGAAGAAAACAGGAATTTTTACTTCTGTACCTAAGCACTGGGTTGCAGGTGATCCTTTAGATAGGTGCAAAAATCCATGGTGTTACATACCCAAGCACATGCATTTCCCAGACTCACTTTCACTAACTTTGGTTTATGCTTCATTTCATTGCTGGCAGTGGAACTGTTGTACCTACACAGCGAGCACAAGTGGTCGTAACATCCATAACTCACAAACGCCACGTGCAGATGTGCTTTCACAGTTTACAACTCTGCTGAAACGCCTTCTCATAATTCAAAGAGTGCTTACACAGTTTCCACCGCATAGCAAAATTATTTCCTAATAAGATAAGAATCTCTGCTGCAGCAGATGAAAAACATTCGTTTGGAATATTCCAGCTACACTGCAGATGAATGGCCTATTGCATTATGTATATCCTGATTACAGAAACTGGAGAATACAGTGGTGGGTTCAAGTTACCCATGTTCTCTAGTCTTATTGGCAGTTTTGGGTATTCATTCTATTTTCCTACTGGAGCCCCATCTAATCTAGAAGATGACTAAGAAGACAGCAATTCAGACTAAGACACATTTAAAAGCACAAGAATCCAGAATACTTGTAGTAGGGCACATGCATTTTTAAAATATGGAGAACCGTACAAAATCTCTTAAAAAAAATTACAATCATATATATAGTTTAAAGGCTGATGTCATCTAAAAGTATGAAGAGTACAAGCAAGAACATAAATACATTAGATTATGAAACAATTCCTGGCCAGAAGTGGAAAATTACGTTCCTCACTCTTGTAAAGATGCTGTGGGAAGGGTGCAGCCACACGATGTCCAGATCACCAAGGGGTCAGGCTGAGTGAGCAGTTATAAGGAGATTTTGGATAAATTACATGAGCACCCACTACTCAAAGAATAGGACTGAAGCAGCTGAATCCTGTTGCTGCGTTTGCCTTTGACTTTTTTCAAGGCTTCTATTTTCCAAGTCACTTAAGCCATTCAATTTATTCCAAGTTTGGTGTTAAAGTTCCAGTTGGTTTTTTTACGTCATTAGCAGTACTCATTAAGAAAACCAAGAGGATTCACAGATGTTTTGGCACCATAACACTGATGTAAAATCCATGTAGTTGATGTCACTTACACTACATCCCCAAATAATCAACAGGAAGATACTGTGCATGTCTGGAAGATATCTCAAAGCCATCAGACTACCTTTGTTGGGCACTTTTGTCTCAAGTATTTCTGAGAAGAATAGATGCAATTGACCTTGACACCTTTTTCTGCACTGTCATGTATCTGCTAAACAAACCATTTGTACCCATCTTCTCCTCACTTACCTTTGACTCCCAGAAGTGAAGAGTGGACTTCCAACGAAAAAATTGCTATCTTGAACTTAAGTGGACTGTAACAAGTGTGGCAGCAGCATTTTGCTAAGCTAAGAGTAGTATTAAATTCAGAAATGGAGGGGAACTGCCTGAAACTGTTCTCCAGAAGAAACTGTACAGGAGGCCAGGATGACAACTGAAACTCAAAGTGTGGGTGCTTTTCAGTCAAGCTCCTCATAATGCATGCATTTGCAGCCTTTTCCTTTCCTGATACGCCAAACAAAGCATTTATTCAATTTACTCATTCCTCTGCATGGCTACTAGAAGCCACCAGGGCTACTGTCAAGGGGCAATGACAGCCAAAAGCTCTCTGTTCAAATGCATCCGGTGGAGCGCGTGGTGCCCCTCACATCATAAGGGGTTGCTGCATTCATGAATGCAACTGCTGCAATAAACACACTCTTAACTCCACCTTCCCTTGCCCCGCAGCAATCTCTACTGTGTTGTCTAAAGCAATCCTATCACCTACAATGAGAGCTATATTCAGTTTAGAGGGGAAAGAGGATCAAAATATACCAAAAACTCTTCATCCAAAACATTACATCACCTTCACCACTCTTTATTTTGATCTTTGCTTTTGACCTCTTTTGCTACAAGAACCCTGTTACCTTTTCTGCCTGTTCAGAAATCCCATTTCCTTCACAGCATCTTACTAAACAGAGTGAACAGTGGAGCTGCCAAATAAAAATACATGTATTTAACTTATCAAATAAAAGAGGGAAGTGATAAGAATAGAAATTGTCTTTAAGGAAGGAATTAGCATGCCTACAAAAAAAAAAAAAAATCCAAACATCTCCACAACAACAAAACAAGCAGCTTCAGCCTAGTTCCCCCTTCTAGATTTTCTACCATATCCTGAGTTTTTTAATACCATCTGCCAGAAAGGCAAGTTCCTCAGATGTGATACCTGTTTCTTGGGGTTTTTTCTTCATTTAGCAGCAAATAATGAAAAATCTTCTCCCACATTTTATTAAGTCACTAAGCCTCATCCACCTTTTCCTTCTTTAAAACACTATGCAACTATTTAAGTTCAGGATGCAATTTGATTGAAATCTTCTGTTACGATCTCTGCTGTAGACAGAGTATAAAGAAAGAACCTTTACATGGGTTCCTACTCATGCTGATCTATACATGTTCAGATGTGCCCCAAAGGGTTTCTAAAGCAAGAGAGTTTACAAAAGAGTGAGCTGCATTTGTGCTGCAAGGACTTTGTCACTAAAAAAAAAAAAAAAAAAAAAAAAAAAAGAGAGAGAGAAAAAGATACTAGCCTCACTAAAGGACTTCAGTTTGATTCAGCTGTTCCAAGTTTCACCTTGCAGTTCTGGAAAGTTAGAATCTTCACCTGCACTCAAATTCCTGCAAGCAGATTGCTCTGCTGCCCTAACCACCTGCTCTCAAAAGTTGAATGCATCCATCTTTGGTGTTTGCAGCTGACAACTGAACAGCATTTTCTACTGTTTGCACACTGACGCTCATTTTCTGTTGCTTGTAACCATGCCTTTTCAGAACAGTGACTTTTCTCCTATCTTGGCAGAGACATATGGCTTATTACAGCAAACCAAGACGCCAACTTTGATGTTTCAAAGGCCAGATTATTTTTATTTTTTGTTATCTAAGTAAGGAAGGCTTTTTTTTTCCTAAACCAAACTGGGAAGACACACTAATTTTTACCCTTTTGTCACTCGGGAAAGGGCACAAGGAGCTATGCTCGAGTTTTTAAGTTACCTCCTGGGAGCTCCTCTGAAAACTCCCAGTTTGATTGCTACGGTGTTTGTACCAAAGCGAGAAATAGCTGCCCTGTTCCACTCACTGCAGGGAAGGCAGCAGGAAAAGTTTATGAACTGTAATTACCAGCTTACCCACTCAGGCTCCCTCCTAAAACAGGAATCATTCATCATCCTCTTTTGTGCTACCGACTCCTTAAAAGGCCTACTCAGCTTTAACTCCCGGGTATCCCACCACAGCCAGGCTCCCCAAGAGCCCACGCCAGGGCTACCTAGATGGATTTCAAAGGGAACATCACGCCGCTCGCCTGCCTTATTTGGAAAGACCTAACTCTGCACGGCTTGGCACAACCTCAGCTGCCGCGCAGGGCTTCGTAAACCTGGAGTTCTGGCAGAGATTTAGCGAGAAGGAACCTCAGATTGCAATGAACTCCCAGCACCAGCAAGAAAGAGAAATGAGAGTGAAAAGAGAGGGCGGGCTGACGAGAGCCGAGCGGAATTTAGTTAGGAAGTCGAGTTAAAAACAAGCCCAAAAGGGCCCAGCGAAGAGCCCTCGGGAGGGCTTTGAGCGTGTTTAGTGCAAAAATCTTCAGGAAGGAGGAAAAGGAAGGCAGGGGAGGGAGCG
>NW_008246060.1:8663432-8663949 GCF_000691975.1 Corvus brachyrhynchos
GGAGAGCGGCGCCGGAGCGCGGGGAGGGGGACCGGCACCGCGGGGCCAGCCGCGCCGGCAGAGCCGGGGGGAAAGATGAGCTTGTTGTCAACCATCGACACTAGCGCCGCGTCCGTGTACCAGCCCGCCCAGCTCCTCAACTGGGTCTATCTCTCGCTGCAAGACACGCACCAGGCCAGCGCCTTCGATGCCTTCAGACCCGAGCCCTCCTCGTCCCAGCATCCCGACCTCGGCTACACCAAGAGCACCCCGGAGCTGGGCTCCTCACTCAGCTCCAGCTATCTCAACAGCTTCTTCCAGCTCCCGCCGCGTCCGTGTACCAGCCCGCCCAGCTCCTCAACTGGGTCTATCTCTCGCTGCAAGACACGCACCAGGCCAGCGCCTTCGATGCCTTCAGACCCGAGCCCTCCTCGTCCCAGCATCCCGACCTCGGCTACACCAAGAGCACCCCGGAGCTGGGCTCCTCACTCAGCTCCAGCTATCTCAACAGCTTCTTCCAGCTCCAGAGGAGGGAGGT
>NW_008246060.1:8664329-8712260 GCF_000691975.1 Corvus brachyrhynchos
CCCCCCCCCAGAGTGTTACTTAAAAAGCTTGGTACAAGAATACATGTAGCTTATGAGAGATCAAAGGCAGGCACTATTTGAAAGGGAGAGATATAAACAGGAACGTGATAAAAACAGCGAAAAAAGTTTTGTGCACGTTTCGTACCGCAAGAACAAGACTAAATGAAACCAAAGGGAAGGAAGCTAAAAAACTAGGGTATGCAAAGACAATTCGCTGTGGAACTCCCTGTCACAGGAAGTTGTTGAGGTCAAGCACTTCTGCATTGGAGGGATTTCACATGTGTGGAGATACTGCAAGGTGGCACCTCACACACCACAGCTCCCAGCCTCTCCAGAAATTCCAGAAATGATCCAGCTACAGTTTGGCACCCTACTGTGGGACTCTTGCCGGAGGTATTCAACAGCATCTCTGTTTGATGGGGGTTAGATGGACTATACATCCCAACCTGCTCTGGCACTTCCTATGGAATGACATTTCAAAGTCCTTCCAGCACCTTTATGTTAAACATCGACTTAAAATGTATCCTCAGTCAAAATACACCTTCCTGTTCTGTCAGAAAAGGTATGGACTTATTAATTAAAACCAAATCAAATTCCCCAACTGCTCTCGTATTAGAGCTGCTAACAGTTAAGAGGCAGAGTTATATAGACACATGCTTTTTCCTATAATTAGAAATTCTTCCTTCTTTAAGAATTTAACAAAGCACATCCAGTCTCAAAATGGGCACTATTTTTGGGAGTATGTAGTTCAAAACCCGTTCAACCTGATTAAGTCTTATTAAGCATGACATAGGCAGTTTAACAACATATAGCCCTAACAAGCACATTGATTTTGCAAAAAAGATTAGCAGGCAGTGCAATTTAAACTATTAGCTACCTACCTGTTGATGACAAATTGTAGATTTTGCCCCTTCCTCCTTGGTGTACAAGCTTTATGGCACCCAGGTAGCAGCAAGACTCCAGGAGTTTGGCCTGCATGGTTTCCAGACTGGGACTCTGTTCAGGCCCATGTTTGTTCAAGTCAGAATACATTCTGCTCACAGCAGGTCCTTTTTCTTTTTGGGAGAAAAAGGAAGAAACAAGTAAGTGGAGACTGCATTCAGGAAGCCTTTGAAACAGTCTCTGAGAAACAGTTTTCTCTTCCTGACAGTTCCCTGAGTTCATTTTCGGCTTCTACTATGCTCTGTGCAAGTAGGGGCTAATCCTTTTGTCACACTCCCTTTCCACTTGGCTTATAGTTCTTTCCATTTCCCCCCCCAAACTTTACTTCTTTCTTCTGGAAAATCATTTCCCTGGTATGCCAGGCTTTCCTCAGGCCCCTGTGTCTGCCCTAGCTCCAAGCAGTCAGCCCCTGTGCAGCCTTCCCCTGGCTGTGCTGTTCAGATCCCAGAAGTCACCTTCACTGCATTTCTGTGTGGATTCCTATCATCCACAAGCTGTACCTTTATTCTGCTCTTGTTAACCTCGTTACAGTTTCCTGAGGCACATGAACAGCAGCAGCAACTGAGAATGCCAGCTCTGTAGAAAGCCAAGAGCATTCACCACTCAGGAAATAAGAAGCCATTTCATTCTATACAGATATTTTAATATTTTGAAAGATGAAGGATGTTAGATTGTTCCCATTTGTTTTCCTGCCTTTAACAATAGCATTGCCTATGTGACTGATGCAGAGACACTTCTGTGTTTCCAGTATTTACCTGAACTATGTCTTAATACATGGTAACTTGAAAAGAGAGAAAGGAGCACAGCCATCTCATATGGCATGGGAATGCCTCTGCCCTTCTGGATATACCCTGAAGGAAGTAGGAAACCCTTCCATCTCCCAGGGTAACACTGCCTGCTTATACAGCAGCTTTCATTCAAGGGTGTAGAAGTTGCTAGAGATACTGTTGCTCAAAAGAAGTTCTATCAATATGTTAGATGCTCTGTTCTTTCCAGAAACTGGAAACTAGACTGCTTTTTGGCAGGAGTCGCCCAAGAGTTTCCGACAATGTCATGCTCTTAATTCTTGAGATTCTAACATCTGTTTATTTGCAGATGCCATTGGGTATACACTACATATTTTAACCGCATAAAATTATTTTGGAGAGCGTTAGCACTGTATGCTGTTTTTGCAGCAAGTGGGCTTATGCTATCTTTGGAACAACACATAGCTTTCCACAGTTAAACTGTTGACTGTTTTCTACACAGTGCTTGCTTTGGTTGGCATTTTTTTTTTTCCTCATGGTTTTGTCCTGGGTTGGCTTAGCCTGGAGCCGAGCTGTGACAATGATTGACACATAGCTGTACACAATATTTGGAAAGTGACCTAATGAGGGTCCAAAATAGCAACAGATTGAGAAATGATAGGATCATAGGGTGTAAAATAGTTGTGTGTCCTGTATGTTGCCTTGCAATTGAAAATTTCTGGAGAAGAACACTTGGAATAAGAGACAGCACTTGTGAAAAGTTGCTATTATACAGGGTTTGCAAGTCTGCATGGCAGTGCCTGTGTATGTGACTTGCATACTGACCAAAGGAACAGGACAGAAAAAAAAAAAGTGCCAGCACCCACAGAGTAGTCTTGTACTTCAAGATTTTTGTCCTCCAGACTTTTTCCACTACAATGGATGCCTTCTAAATAAACATGATGAACACAGCTGTTTGGTGCATAAAAGCCCATTGTACCAAGGGAAAAAAGGCAATAATAAAGGTTTAAACAGTAAAGTAACAATGAGTGTTTTGTTCCATATGCAAGACTCATTTTGCAAAACAGACCTGCTTTAAACCAAACTTTATGGCAGCATTTGTTGTCCTAGATATGAAATAAAAGCATGTTAGACCATTAAGATGCAATAAATTGGCCATTGAACTGAGCTCCACCCTCATTATAACACCATCCATCAGAGCCAAGTATTTGAGGCTTTGTTGTGGGGCTGGTTACATGGAATTTAACGCTTTTGAGACGCAGCCAGGTATCTGTGGCTTTGTCATTGAGGGCTATAATTGAAAAACCTAGAATAAGGGGGCAAGAGAGTCATAAGGTATTTTTCTACACTAACAAGAGGCATCCTACCAGGTCAATGCTGTCTTTGGTCAAGAAGAGACAGCAAGCGGTAACTAAAAATTGTCGTATTATGATAGTTAAACTTTTTTCTCTACTTTCTGTGTCTTTCAAGAGCAAAATTCCTTCTAGAAACCTCTACGGCAGCCACGTTCTGGATCTAAACCAGATTTTATTTAAGCACAAATAACTGCATATACTAGATGAGAAAATAATCGCCATTTTCGACTTGGAGACTTCCAGATCCAGTCCTTATAGGCAAGAGAGGAACTAACTGGGAGTGAGAACACACAAGCTAGTTCAGTTTGCTACAGTGAAGTATGGATCACTTGCTTGGAAAGAAAAATGTGTAGAGTTTAAAAAGTTTACAGAGTGCTGTAGAAAATAACATTCAAATCCCTGTGAAATAGAAGCAGATCTGAAGCACTGGGACAGATTAGGTAGCTTCCCAAAGAAGCATTCATAAACTAACAACAAAATCTGATGAAACACTGGAAGAACAAAAACATAGGGAAGGAAATCGGCAGTTCTACAAAAAATGTTTTATATCAGAGAAACTTGTTGTTCATCTGTCTTTCATATAATTAGAGGGATACACACTAGCCTGATACTTTATGAAGAAAGATCTGTTATTTGGCATAGATGAAGTAATTTGGAGGATAATAGTAAGATTTAAAAAAAAAAAAAATCTCCATTCTCATAGTATCAGAAGAATACAAGGATTACTATACCAGATCAGGCCATTGGCCCCCTAAATTAAGTGTAATATCTCTAAGAACAGCCATGATTAAAAGATGTAAAAGAGAGAACAAAATGCCTTTTAAGAGGCTGCTCACAACCAATATGGTCTGAGGGCAAACACAACAGAGATACAGATTAGCAGAAATTGCCATATGCTCCAAAACATGTCCAATTTGTTTAATTTTGTGTAACATTATTAGTTATTCTAACAGAGAGCATGTTTGTGATCCACAGGGGGCTTAATGTGCTAGGCACTCAAGTGAGGACTTCTTGCTTTCTCAGCTACAGACTAAACAGCCACAGTATTACCTCCTCTTATTCAGCATAGTTATTGACAGAGTAGCACAGCCTATGGTACCTGGAAGCGTCCTTTAATAATAACAGTTCTTATTTGATTGATTTCCTAATTTTTTCTCACTATTCTTTGTGTAAGTACCAACATTGGAGTGCCCTTATCCTTCACTAAATTTTATTGAAAAGACACTAGCACAACAATTCCTGTGTTGCAGGAGCTTGTGCTCTCTGCCTCAGGATGATTGTGTGCTACAGATATTTTGTGGTTACTTAAAGTGCCAGACAAGTAATTTCAAAATGCTTTTCAGGAAGTTAAATGTCAATTCTCACATCAGTCCTCGTAAGAGATTCCAGGGAGCTGAACCTCTTATGTTAATCAGAGGACAACATGCATTTGGCAATCTTGGCAACACCAGCCTCTGTCCTCCCACACAGCCAAGCTCCAGAGCCCTTTTGATGATGCTGCCTCAGCACACAAAGTGCAGCTTTCACAGCCCACTGTACACTGGTCTCAAAATCTTAGATCCTGTTACAGGTATTTGAGCTAACAACTATTCTGTTCCCAATTCCAGTTGGACATACGCTTTAAAATGCAAAAATTCAGGGGTTTATGTCTACAAGCATTCTCTTTTGCTCCCTGTTCTTATCTCTGCAGCTATGGCCTCCTGCTTTGCTACTTCCGGAGTCTTTGGAAAACACCCACATTTGCCAGGGAAATAGAAACCCCACATGTGAAGGTACTATAGGAAGTGGAGTCTGAAAATAAGATCTCTATCTTGTATAAAAAGTGTGAAATTCAGATTATCATCCAAATTACACTCTTCCATTTGTATCACCTAGGTATGGCTTTAGGCTTTTCAGTTGTCCAGGATTAAGTGTTTTGTTTCTGTGTGTTTTTATAAGTGCACAGTACTGCATATAGTAGATACTCTTCTTACTCTTGACACTTAGACTGAATTACTAAAATAGCATTTTGATTGCAGGAGGAAATGCACAAGAGCCAAATTTGTTTCACTAAAGAAAGTGTTCTAAACACAATTATGTTGTTTGTACTCTGACTTCCCTACCTGACTAAGAACAGCAGAAAGTTCCCAGAAATAAGAAGAAAACGTGTTGAATTTACTCCAACAGCCAGAACCTCTTGTGTTGCTTCCTTACCCACAAACTGCCCCCACCTCCAACAAATGCTGCTGTAGCTCTGCAGCACACCTGCCCTACCTCCAGCTTTAACTAATTCAAACATGACTTACACCTGGGCTTTAGTCCATTTACAATGAAAGTATTATCCACCATAGTAGTCTGCAGCTACTTGCTTTCACATCAAAATCAGAACCATGCTTGGAAAGCTGGCAAGAGCTAAAATATTAATTGCTGAAAGTAAATCAAGTCTTCAAGAAGAGGGATATGTGCTTTCTGCTTTACTCTTGATTTATTTTTGATAGGTTGAAAAGAAAAATCTGGCAATAGAAGATAGACCAATTATATCTGTTATTCCTGATTAGCTGAAAATCATTGCCAACTTCTAAATCACTTGGGATTTTGTATCTATGCAAATGCCTCGTTGAGAGAAGCACTGGCATGCTTTTTCTGCCTCACAAATGCATTCATATCTTGAAAAAAAACTTGCCAGGCAGTATATAGAAAAATAAAACACACCAACCTGTAATTGGAGGCAAAAGGATGTAGAATTCTTGTTACAATTATATTTTATACACAGAGCTTTCATTTAGAGTTATTTTATGCGTTTACAGTGTCTTCCATGCCAAAGCACCCAAACAAAGGGGTGATGTAACTGTGTGTTGGGTAATGATTTTTCATCCACTCCTCTTTTGCTCTGCAGACACAGACTCAGTTATTCAGAACAGAAAAGGAAGATATTTCTCCAGTGAACTGCACAAATGATCAGACAACCAAGTCTGACTTGAACCAATATATTAATTTGTGAAGTGTATGGAATGAATTACATAACCAAGATGTGGACTAAACTGCTCTTATCCCAAAGCCAATCCCCCTCTTCCGCCCCACCCAGGCCTTTTCGGTTTTGTTGTTTTGTTTGGGGGTTTTATGTACTTGTACAAGATAGATAACAAACAACTTGTAGCAATGTTGGTAATTGTTACTTTGGCAATTGACAACTAAAAGAAAAGATTGAATTTTACTGACAGATGCTAGGTGAGGATTAACACAGAGGAAAGTTTTCCAGATCAGAATTTAAGTGCACCATAAAAGGGCTCTGAAACATGATTTAAGTGAGATTTAAATCTAAGACCAGAGAATCTTTTCCATGCTTCTTTAAGAAGCATGAAAAATAATAACACAGTGCAGTTGTCAAAAGGTGCAAGCACAGATATTACAAAGCTAAATCATACAATACTGATAATGTGTATTTGCATAGAAACAAAAGTAACTGTGTCCTGTTACCCAAATTAGATGCACACATATAAGTGCTACCTAAAAATGGATACTGGGTATCACCTTCCATTTTCTGAACAGATTAATGAAATGTCTCAATTAATACCTGTACTTATCCCCAGTTGCTTTTCCCCAGAAAAATTGCTAACAGCCTGATGCCCATTTTGCTATCCTCTGGAAATGCTTCTCCTCTTTTAGAAAGCCACAATGAAATGATTAAATTAAATGGGGAGAATATAAGTCTTTTCCCCATGGTTTACTTGGGTTCTGTGTGGGTTCCAGAGTAATTATAATAGATCAAAGCAGCTAATTAAATTTTAAAAAGCTATTCAAATCTTACAGTAATCCTGACATAATTCAGACAGACAGTATTTCGTAAGTGTAAAAATTTGGATCACTTAATTTTTCCTGCAGGTCAGTTCTTGTTCTCAGAACTGTAGCAAACAGTTTGTGATCTACTAAAAGCAGAATCTAAAATTATAGAGAGATTCACTTGAGGAAAGCAGAATAAATGCAGGGTTACAAGTCCTGGGCTTTCTCCATGTCTTTCATTGTCTAGCCAGGCCAGCACAGCTGTGGGGAGCTTTGGTGGGTTTTAACATGTCACAAGCCTAGCCCATTACTTTCTGTCATGTGTTTTGGTGCAAGCAAATAATAACAAGTCCAATACTTTGACTAAGAGGAGTTTTAAGGAGCCTCTTGTAGACCCCTTTTTCTTAGCTCTTTCATCTGCTGCTGATGGGAGAACTGCTGCCTGGTCTTCCAAACTTGTTTCTTAAGAAATACATTTTGTGTTTCGATAAATATAGTTTGAAGATTAGCAAATGCCCTCATGATCCAGGACTTGAGCTCATATGCAAAGCAGAAATAAATTCCTGCTACATTAAATGGCCACCCACACCTACTCCCTGCATGTGCCAGGATTTGGTGTCTCTTTTCAATGAACACAAGTGCAATACCCTATACAGAAGGATTGTGGGTACCTGGAAATCTGTATTTACATCTCATCCAGCTAACTGCCATCAAAGCAAACACTTCAAGGGGATCAGCTTGCTCTCACAGATTTCTCTTGCTTCTAGGAGTTCCACGTATCTCAGTGATTTTTGCAGGGGAGTTGCAGTCTATATTTCTTCACACTAAGAGAACCTGCTAGGCAACTATTTGTAAGTAGTTATTAGGGCTGTGCATACTTGTGGTTGAAAGGAAAGCAAAGCATCTATTGTACAGTCATTGCATCCTGAAAATGGAGGACTAGCAAGAGTTTTTAAGAGGGTTTGAGCATCACTGATCCTTGAAATACAGAGGTGTTCTTATATAATCATCCTTTTCCAACATACATTGCGACTGAAATTAGTAGAATAATAGATCCATTCCTCTAACAGTCCCAGCTTGGGGAGAAAAAAGAGCCTCAAACCTACTTGGAAACCAGATTACTCAACTGTTATTTTATAATTTATCTGAAGCAGATTGTGATGTTTTAGGTTTGCTTGCTCAGATCACACTTCAAGCTGTGCGGTATCACAGTTGATTAAGAGCCTAGCTTTAAATGTAGATAAAACTATCTAAAAGCTGGAGTCACAAAATGAAATTCCAGCCTGTCATTTAGTACATAGAAATAATTTATTTTCCTCACTATATTCAATTTAATAAAAGTTTTTGTCTTCCCGTGAGTGCAGGAACTGAGGCCCTCAGCGCATTGCGAGGGGCCCATTCTGGGCAGATGATGTATTGTTTCTACCTCTGACAGTGACCTTAGCTTTGCCTCTTTTAAACTTTGGCAGCCATCGCAGAAGTTTCTGTGCCAAGAAGGCATTACTGAATGTAAATGATATAAACAAAACTGTCTCAGACTTAGAGTTCTGTTTAACCCAAAATGGACATTTCTTAGCAAAACCTTTCATCATGCAAGAGCTGCGCAGGAGGTAAATGCTTTCCTAAGTGTGTCTTGAACAGGCACATATCTATTTCCGGGTGTTATTTTTCTTGCGTTTGGAGTGTCAAAAGACCTACCAAATGAGAGGAAACTCGACTCTTGTTTTTCAGACTGCAGGTCAGATTGAGACAAGATTTCCTGCAGGAAGCAGAGATGTTAACAGAAAGTGCAGGGATCAAAACATGTCCATCCGTTTCTCCCCTCACTTCATGCTATACAGCCTTCACAACCTCCTCCTCGCCAGAGAACCCTGTCTTGACCAAAGGGACTTATTTGGGGCAGAGCGAGGTGGCTTTGGGACGGAGGGGCCTGGCAGGGGCCCTCCCCATGGCCTCTCCCCGAAGGTCAGGGAGACCTGGCTGCAGGGAGACAGGGGACAGCCTGGGAATCCAGGGCTCCTGTGGGGATGTGTTAAAGTAATCTGCAACGTGAATGGTCTCCGTTGTCCCTAATATAGTGCTCATGTGTTAGAGCTTCTCTTTAACATCAGTGAGCATTCAGTAGATGAAAAGGAACCCTGCAGAGCTTGGTGCAAGATTTAGAAAATTCCTTCAAGACTGCACACCTCTGACCAGAAAATCTCTGTGCTCTCCCACATCTGCCTTTAAAGGCCTTTTGTGAGGTCCCTGTACATTGTGTAAAATGAGTGTCCTCACTGATATCCACAGCAAACCCTCCCCTGAGGCTGAAATAAGGAGGATCACACTACTAGCAGAAAGCTAAAAGGCCTGCCTGAGCTCCAGCAAGCCTGGAGGTGGTGACTGAGCAATTCCTGAACTGTCAGAGTAACTTTACCACTGTATAGTACATAGAAGGTAGGATTTTTTTAAGATCTGTGAAACTCATTGAAAGCTTTGAATCCAGGTGTTAAAGACCAGCAGATCTAAAGCAAGGCAAGGTGGTGGCATGTGTTGCTCTCCAGCCTTGCTGTGATTGAAGGTACACACGAGTCATGCACAGAGGAGTATGTTGGACCCACTTGCTGTGCTGCAGAGTCTCAGCAATTACAACCTGAGAAGCCACAGCCAGCTGAGCTGTCAGATTTGGAATAACTGGATTAGAGAGATCTATCTGCTGGATTAAAGATTCATTGCCCTTCAATGACTCACTTCATAACCACTAGCAGGTCACCCTGCATTCATAGTTGTCTCTTTAAGATACTGTTTCTGCAGAAGGAAAGGCCTAGTGCCATCTATCTGAAAATATTCAGAAGTAGACATTAGTGTTAGCAGTTTAACATAAACATGTATTTGCCTAAAACCCCCCACAGAAGAAGGATGAATTAAGGTATACTTGGCTAGTCTAACTAACCAGGAATGTGTTAAGGTTTACTTGGCTAATCTACATTTCTCTGTGGTTTTATATGAGAACTTGAGTAATTCAGATTTTACTAAAGTCAGGCCAAAGACCAGATTTTTTGACAGCTGACTTAAAAGTTGACTTCAGAAGGAAACAGAAGCCTGAGTCTTTTTTTTTCTTCCTCCAGGCAAACATTTTCTTCTCTGAGTGATGAGCTTGGCTTTCAGTTTTCCAATGATAAAATGTTACTGAACAAACTCTTAAGCTGTTTTTTTTGTAAAAGTATCCGATTTATCAGAGGAGCTAAAGCAGACACAAGCCATACAGGAGCAGTTTTTGACGTTTTCCAGTTCAGCCTTGGTAATTAAACTTCTCTATTTCTTCTGGCTCAAATTAATACAACTAAATTTATTACAGTATTTTCATTTAATCCCTCTGTTTTCAGAAGGCTTTGGAATTGGCCATAAACATTGATGATGATCTTAAAGGTCTTTTCCAATCTAAACAATTCCATGGTTCTGTTCTGTGATTTGGCATTTGATGTTTTCTTTGGGGACAAAACCAGGGAACTGTTTTGACCACTTACAAAGAGCTGAAGCACAGAGAAGCCACAGATTTTAAGTGCTCTTCTCCAAACATGGTTGTCTTCTGGTGCAACTGTTGTGCTTTCACACGTATTGCGTGGCCCCACGGATAAAGCCCACGTCAAAAGCAAGGCTTAGGACACTAGCAAATAAGACAGCCATAGGCCCTCAGGTTAAGTTTTGTATATTACACATACACTGTTTGGGTAGCTCAGGTTTCCCTCTCCTCCAACATGAAAATAGCAACTGAGCGAGGGCAATGACTTTTCTGTCCTACTGTTTTATCCATGACACAGCACAGGGACCACTCAGTTCTTATCTCTGTGAAAATCCAAGCTGATAACTTTAGCACCTTTTGACATTTCGGTGCAGGGCTAATAATTAGCATGGCTAGCCTGGTTACCATCATATAGGCTGGAAAACATTTACAATTTACAGCCTATGAAAACCTTACTTTTTCCATGCTGATGACAGGGCAACCCAATTCCCTTTTCCTACAGACTTCAAAGAGCCATGGCATCTGTTGACTTAAACTTAACTCTGTCTGTTAAGACTGCTTTATTAGGTCAGCAGCATACTAAAGCAAAAAAATGTCATCAAAAATTCTTTGCTCGTTGCTTTTCAGTTATTCAGACTATTTCATGTTGTGGCAGCATTGATGACTGGACTAGATTGTAGGAATATTGAAGTGCTGCAGGACCTCACTTCAGTATGCTCAACTACAACAAATTTGGAGAGACCCATGAGCACAAGTCATACTAACTTCGAGGGCATCAGACACTGATCCAGGTACATATGCACAGTCCAGATACAGCCTCCATCAACCAGCACAAGTCATTCTAGCTTCAGGTAACTGGTGGATATGTACCTCTTTATCACTGCCTTAAGGGTCCAGCAGCCACAGACTGAACTTAGGGCAGAAACTGGTTTTTCCAGATATTCCTCTACTTTTCCAGTCCATGCCTAATAAGAAGATACCATTCCCACATAAACAGGTTGCCATTGCTTATTAATAACAGCTGATCTGGTAGAGGCTCAGACTTAAATGTGATAACTGAGAGGCTTTTGTGCTCTCTGTGTTTTCTGGTCCCTGTTATAAAAATACCTTTACAGGTAAAGTAGCCATACATACCAAAGGGAAATTTGGAAAGTAAGACTTGCTGCTTATTTGCTTAAATGTTTCATTGCATATTCCCAACAGTTGTCTTTTTTCTCAGCATTATACCATTGCTAAAAAAGAAGCTGAAGAGATAAATTCAGTGTTTTGGTGTTTCCTTTTCTGTCTCTTGACACATCAATCCCAAAAGATGTTTCGAAAGGCAGGGACCCAGCCAGGGGAATCAAGAGTATTTGCCAATCATTCACTTAAATAGGAATTTCTCAGAGGTGAATTAAATACTGGAACTCTTGAATCACTCACGTATGGTAGCCAACTGGAAATCAGAGTGAGGAAGCCGTAGAAGACAATAGCTGCCTCTTTCACAAAGGACCACACTGCAACCTTACAGTTACGTGCCCTTTAACTGGAAACACTGAGCAAACAAATAACAAAGGAAACTTTGCTTCCCAACACCACCAACAGATACAGTTTAAAGATCTACCCAGCAGAAAGGTTACCTCTGGAAAATACAACACAAGATTTTCAGTTTGATTCATATTCAATTAAGTCAATGAGTTTCATAGGAAGGAAACAAACAAACAGACAAACTTACAGTATCAGCTCCAACCTCCCACCAAGGCAGTTTCTAAGTTTTACCACCAGGTTCCCCATCCCCCCAGTACGGCAAGATAAGGAAATCCTGAATTCATTGCAGCTGGGCTGATGAGCCTTGTAATTAGGACATGCAATGTGGTCTTTCGGGCGCCTTGAGAGCACTAACTCTTTCAGTGCCAAATCCTTTCTATCCTGTTCAAGCTCAAAATGAGACTCTATTTGAGAGGTACTATTGTCTCTATCTTTTAAAGAAATAAGTGTGCTTTGCTAGTGGTGCATTGTGAACACAGAGCAGTCATTGCTTTTGGTGGAATTCATGAGAGGAGCAGTCTCCCTGCCACCTCCCAGATGAGTACTAATACACTTGAGACCAGAGTGAGTCAGAATGCATTTCTTTCTTCCTCTCTGTTTTCTGTCTGAGACCATCGACATTCTCCCTGGCACTCTAATCACCCCCCTGGACATCCCCTTTTGGTGTGAAGCTAATTCAAAGTTTTTATTCAAAACCCATCTTAAAAATCCCCTTTGCAGCAGTGCAAACACTTAGTGAGGGCTGAATTGCTGTTCTGCTCAATTGAGTGCCGCAGAAAGGAAAAAAAAGCCAGCAAACCAAAACTGTTTTATGTATCTCAGCAATATTCATTCACCCCTTGTCTTTTACAATGACAAAATGGAGTCAATCACCATTCATCACATTCATTACAAGCCCTAAGCTTTCACTATTTGATTCCAGGGGCCAAGATGAACTTTCCCATTATCACCCTTATTATATAACTTGGCTTTTGGGAATGGCTTATTTCCTCATCTCCTTCTGAAGAACTGGAGATTTCCAGAGCTAGAAACAGGATGTAGCACCATTTGTGCTGGTGCTCTTTATAGCAGCTTTCAAGTACCAGATTGATGTGTTTTTCACATTGACTTGGAGTCAAACAGATTTAAGACCATTTTCCAGGTCAGATTGGCAGGAACAGCTGAATCAGTTTGCCTGACTACCCAGAGGGATGGGCTGCACCTTGGGATCCTCTGGGCATTTTCCAAAGGAATGCACTGTTCTTTAAAGTACCAGTGACATCAGCAATGTCCACCTTCTCCTATACTGTCATCTTCTGGGATGTTATATTTGTTTCTTCCTTTTTTAACACCAGGCTTCAAGATGATTATAGGGAAGTGTTTCACGGTGCCACGTGTGGACTGGATGTTGTGCCGTGTCCAGCTGTGGCATGTATTGCACAAGTGCCCCGCTGGCTGAACCAGGTGGCCACTTGTGCCACACTTTGGCCACAGAACCACTGGTAGCTGCTAAGGTTATGATTTAGTGTCAGTGCAGCCCACAGTCTGATGGGATCCTAGCTTCTGACACAGCTTCTGGCTGCCACGGTTGAAACAAAACTTTGTGAAGGTTTGCTGCCAGAGTGAGCCACCTTGTTTTTCAGTATTGACCTGAAACGTGCCAGGAAGGGTTGGTGGAGGAGTGAGTTACATAGCATCCAGCTGTGGTTCCAAATTGCTCCCTTTTAATGATGGCAATAGCTCAGTGTAAAGGATGTGTAGGAAAGAAAACAGTCACCACTGCATGCTCTACGTCCAACTCAAAGCCCTCTGTAGGCAGCAGATAGATATGTTTTGGTTTGTTAATGAGTTGGCCCTGGGGGCAAAAATAGCAACCTCCTGATGAGCAGGAGTTACTCTACATCCCCAGAAGATATTCCAGGTTTTGGCAAAAGGTAAAGAATTTGTGACTTCACATGTTTTATGTCCATACTTTCACCCTTCTATAAAATCAGATAATAAGGAATTTGCAAAGTTACTGATGTGTGTAATACAGGTGAAGTACTTTAAGAATCTCTTGGCAAGAGGATCTCTTAAAAAGAAGTATTTTATATTTTTCCAAGTGTGTGTAAGAGAAAGTGGCTCCTAGGGAGACAAGAACTTCTTGAAGACCCTTAATTAATACTATTTTGGCATCCACAGCACTTCCCCTTCCTTTTAAAAATTTGATGCCAAGAATTTCTCATTCCAATAGCATCCAATAAATCCTAGAAAATAAATTCCAGTGACCACTGGAGGTATCTTTGGTTGCTTGATGTCTAAAGCAGCTAAAATATTTTTTTTAGTTTTTGAAATACCTTTTCCTTTTAAAATCTATGGCTTTAACCCCTGAAACAAAGTGGCTGTTTCTCCTCTCAGCCACATCATCTTGCACGAGCACAGAACTGTGCTACACAGGATGTTTTAGTGCCAGGACATATGTGAAGTCCCATGTGAGATCAGATTCCATTCTGGGGCCCCTTGAATTGATCCTGCTGCTGTGCACCAGCTTCAGCTTTGCAAGAGGGGTCAGTGGAGCTCAGCATGTTGTGTTTGACTATAGTACAAGTGGGTGAAGCAGATTATGAGGCTGAATGTTTCTGTACAGTGTATACCATCTGTGGTGGGATGGGATTCAGGGCTAGTTGGGTCTCACCCAGGTACTTGTCCCTAGAGCTTTAATACGATTTTTTTGGTATGCGACTGTCACCCAGAAAACACTCACTGTGCAGACACCCTGAATGTTTGAGATCTCTGAAAGAAATTTGATTTCAGATTTATTTCACAAACTCTAAATCAATTTCAATGCATGTCCTCAAAATGTATATAGCATGTATAAACATATGAAAATACATATGAAGACCCCTTTGAAATATTTGAATTCAATAGAATTAAGGCACAGAGGCACAGATTGGACCTATTCTTACCTTACTTTCCCCTAAGCCAGCAGTAATTCTCTGATGCCAGGAGAATTACATGAGCATAGCATGTAATGACCTAAGGTGGAAACACTATGTGAGATGTGTCCCATCATGTGAGGATGGAAAGGACAGTCAATAGTTGGTCCTATTTCTACAGTGATTCACTATGATGTTAATTTTTTTAAAGAGTTTTTATTTACTTTTTGAACTCCACTATGCAGTTTCTTTTGAACTTTAAGAGGTTAAAGTGAATTAATCCTTGTTATCTCCATTAGGGAGAATACCTATTTAGGTGTTGATGGGTTTCCTGCTGTTCTAAAACTACTGAATAGCAAATTAGGAGTTACTGATTTTGATTTGCAGATTGGGAGAGGGAAGATCCTGTTGAGGTGAAGTACAAAACCTGGGTATTTACTGTTTATCAGGAAATGTTTAAATCACAGCAGGTTCCCCCTTAGGAAATCCAAAGCAGATGTAGATCTCAATGCTTCTTGTTATTATTTGAACATGGGACTCTGTGTTGACTGTCTGATTAACCATATTGGAAATTAAAAGTTACTTTACATTTTTCTTGGCGTTCTTTTCCTTTCCCTGACTTCAATATTCTTTGCGTAAGTAGTTTTGGACACAAAAGGGTTCTGTTTTGTGAGTTGTTCTTTGAGCTTTTTGCCTGCATAATCCAACTGTGCTATGAATGCATTATGGTCAAACACAAGAAAGCCATCATTGCTTAATGGAAAGGTTGGACTAAGAGAACCATGGCAAGCTCAATAGTTTCCTCAACAGTGGGGTGACCAGCTCCATTGCACTGCCTTCGTGAAACCTCTTTATTAATAGCTTGTATATTGCTCCCCTCGAATATGCAGCTGTGCTCCTAAGAAAAAAAAATCACTTTTTTTTCCTGCTATTTTTATCCATCCCCTATTCTGATCTCCTTCAGAACAATCCTTAATACAGTACTATGTTGCATGTGACTTATTTGTTTTCTTTTGCAGGCTCTGAGCAGCAGTCTCTACAAGAGTGCATCACCTTATGGCTCGCTTAATAACATCGTGGATGGGTTAAGCTCCCTCACTGAGCATTTCTCTGACCTATCCCTTTCTTCAGAAGCCAGAAAACCCAGCAAGAGGCCACCTCCTAACTACCTGTGCCACCTCTGCTTTAACAAGGGACACTACATCAAAGACTGCCCCCAGGTAAGGAATATATATTCTGAAAAAATCTTCATCAAGATTTTCTTTATACCTCGATTTAGCAACACAGAATTTGACTGAAATACTTTAGAGTGAGTAACACTGAAGAAGTATTTTGACAAAGTGCCAAGCTAGCCATGTGTTCTTTTAATCTATTCTTTATCACAATGCTGATGGACAAAGTAGACTATTTCATTTGCCTCGTAAGTATTACAGAAGACATTAATCTAGGCACAGGAGTGAGTAGATTCTGGTAACTTTAAAAATGGTTACTCTGTAATTTTCTATCAGGAAGCACTCTATGTAGTCAGTTTGGCAATGGCACTTAATATAAAAAGTTACATATGCTAAAGGAGAAGAAATTGTTACATTCGAAGAGAATTTTGAATCAGTGTTGCAGTAACACAGGCTCCAGGTGCAAAATCTTTTTGTCTTACAGAAGATGTTTGCTTTACTTCACAAAATGTGATGGTCTTTGACTCCTAGAACTTTTCTGTAGTGGCAAAGCTGGCAATATTTATTTCCTTTGAAAAGAGGTATAAAGCAGTGTGCACTAAAACCACTTGCCAGTCTGCAATTTATTTTTTTTTCCTGAGGCTCCCAAGCCACAGTGTACCAGGTTTCTTAATTTTCCCAAGCTTCAGCTGGACGCAGTTGTGTTGCTGGCTTAAACTTTTGCAATTTCAGCAATATCCTATGTAGAGTCCCAAGGAAATTAAAATGCTGCCAATACTCTAAAAACACAGATGTGGACATTACCAGCATCCACATCGTTATGACTTTAACCTCCTCTCCTCTTATTGTGTGACTTTCAGCAGAATTAATCTGCATAAAATTAACTACAGTTAATTTGCTGTTGAGGATGTCAGACATTCATAAACCAAAACACAGGCAGAAAAACATCTGCCAGCAGAGCAAGGTCAGCATGAAATCAAGTCTAACATCAGATGAGCTTTGAGTGTATTCCTCTTGCTGTTATGCGTAGACTAACCTTATTACTTTTGCTGTATATCTTTCATTAATTCTAATTAATTCTAATTCTAATTCTAATAGTTCATTTGCAGTCTTGGGTGTGGCACTTGAAAATATTTTTACTTGTTCTTATTTTAATCTAGATTAAGAATTTTCTTTAGGAAAAAAATGAAATTTTCTTTACTAGGAGATCAAAAGTACTCTGGGGTACAGACTTCTGTGTTGTATCTACTTAATTTAGCATGTTACAGAAGAATGTAAAGATAAGACCATGTAATAGCATACATTAATTAACAAGAGGAGTGAAACTCCAATTACTAAATATGTGGCAGAGGGAGAAACTGCTGGACTGGGGTGGGTGGCTGTGCTTTGCCGTGCTGTGTGAGAAACCAAGTGCATGCAACAGGTCACTTGACAATCAGTATGTGCAAGCTGCAGCTCACACAGATGGTCCCAAGTGAATGTGTCAGTGTTGGACCAGTAATGCATTGTTTATTTCACAGGTATTTTTATGGTTTGAGGCACTAGGGATTAAACATGTGAGTGAAAATTGAAGACACGCACAGAAATCCAGGAGATATGAATAATTAAGGGCTGTGTAGAAACACTAATTCTCTTAAATTGCGTATCCTGTATAATTTTTTTTCAGATTTCATTTGTAAAGTCTTCAATTTCTCTGTGAACCAGGAAATGGAAAGACTTCCTATTGGCATACTCTGTGACTGTCCTGTGAGCTTGGGAGCAATGAGTAAAGGAACGCAGGACAGGGGAACATCTGCTCTCTCACCGCATGCAGTCTATGGTTACAGGCAGCCGTATCATATAGCCCCTTTCGAAAACTGATCAGGTTTTACTTGGGAAGCATTGCAGTGTTTTGCCCTTGCTACTGCTGGTGTGGGAAGCTGCTCCAGAACCTCAATCCTCTCCTAACTAGAAATCTTACAGTTTCTAGGACGAGTGTAACTCATGGCCACTTTATAGTCATTTGTTTTCCTGCCAACATTGTGCTCCACTGAAATAGCTCTTATCCCTCCCTGGTGTTTATCTCAGGATGTATTAATAGACTGCAATCATATCCTCTCTCAGCATTCATTCTGTAGGACTAAGCAAGCCAGGTTTTCTCAGTCTCTCACAAAAAGTGTAGAGCCCCTCTATTCCCCTGTCCTAATGGCTGTTCTCTTGTGCTTTTCATCTCCTTGCACATGCATGACCACATGTACATGTGGCACCCCAGAACAGAGCTTGTCAGTGCCTTCTGCTGTGTGTGCACGTTTCTGTTTATGTTAGTTGAGGGACAGGTAATATGAAATTGATTCTGTTTAACTGGAGATTTCTTCTAACACAGGCAAGTACTTTCTGGTTTAATCAGCAACTGTCTTGAAAAAAAGCAGAATTAAGCATTCACAGAAACGTACACACTTTCCTTATGTTATCTGATTTTGAGGACAGTTCTAAAGAGGATGACCCTGTGTACACGAGTTATGTTCAAAACCTTGAAAACATTGTACACAAGAAGGGAGCACCAATGGCAGGATCAAGCTTTTGTCATAAAGTCCCCATTTGTTACCACTGCTTTTGACAATAACTAATTTCTTAATTTGAACATTATATGAGCTGCCTAAAATCTTAGGGTTTGATGCTCAGTTTTGCTAGTGCTATCAAAAATAAAAGTCGTTTAGCAAATCCTACCAAAAAAAAGGTCTGTAGCTATGTGTTTTTAAAGTACTTAAACCTGGATAGAGAAAAGAGATAAACTCATGTGATGCGTATCAGTAAATCATACAGTATTTTTCTTTTGTTTTTATGAAACTGCCTAATAAGAAACACATTTTGAAATGGGGTGTTTTATGAAGTTTTTTCTTCATAGCAAAGAAATTGTGCAACAACTTTAGAACTTAATATCCTCCCTTAATTCTGCCTGTTACGACCACTGAAAAGATATGTTCTTTTTCTGTTGTTGTAAAAGTTGATGAAAATGCATGTACCGGTTCAGATTTATATCTTAAGTAATGCTCATATTCCAGGAGGTTAAATAATTATAAACAAAAATTGCCAGCTTTAGTATTTAAGTACTGCAGGTATCTGCAATTTTTCTAGTATCGTGTCCACAATTTTCTGTTTGAAAATTTAAATGGGATTTAGCAGACTTCTATTATTTTAGCATGTAGTTTGTGTCATATATAGTGATAGAAAGTGGTTTTTTTCTGTTTAAGAAACTACCAGAAAAAAGAGCAATGTTATGACTGTGATTCATCATTTCCAATTTGCCTACATTTCCAAAAAGCTGTTTGTTGCAATAATTATGTCTATAAAAACCCCAGCATTTATCGTTACTATCATCTTTATAGCAAGCCTACATTTTTTCCAAAACTAATTTGTGAGTTTCAGTGGCTTAGAAAATAACATCTTACTCATATCTCTCTGATACTCTTGCACATACAGAATTCTCATTGACTTGAATGAACTGAAAAATTTGTAGAGAATAAAGGTTAAAAGCAGTGCTCTTAATATAGCAGTGCTCTTAAATTATCACTGACAGTGCAATAAAAATAAACAAGTTCTTTCTCTTTAAATAGCAAGGAAGGTAAGGAATGAGCGTACTTTTCCTATCAGGTTTACTAGTGGTTGATTGCACGATATATAAATATATATGTATATAGACCTGTCAAAACTTTGTATACTTATTTGTGTACTCAAAGGTACTGTACACATGCATGGTAACCGAAGGGGGTTTTTTCCCTTACTAGGACAAAACCCAAGGAGTTCTGGGCCAGTAGTATTAAAGATATGATTCTTTATGACATTTTTTTATATAGCAGGTGTAGAAATTATTAGAAGACCTTTCAAAAAAAGTTACATTGTCTCTTTTCATCCATTATCACTATATCTTTATTTTTAAATCCTATAAAATACAAAGTGAGTTCCTTTGTACCAAGTGTGGCCTATACAAAATGGATCTTGCTCCTTTAAATTGTAAGAATGTTATTGATGTGACTGCTCTTCCATGGTGTCATCAACCTAAACTCAGACCTCCCTGTCATATAAGTTTAACGTGCAGAAAGTATAGAATAATGGGGTATGGTGTTACATACACTCTATATGGACATTTGTAAATAAAAAACCTAGTTCACATTCTAAGATGTTGCTGAGTGACTGAATCTTTGCCATTTTTCAAAAATCTACTGAGGAAAGTAAATACACAATCGTAGACCTCACTTATTGCTTATGTCATTCCTGTTGTTAATTTGGGCAGTAAAGGCAACAGAAGTCCAAGCTCGGAGATCCAGCAAAGCATCTCTGTATTCAGAACTTTCAAACTGCTCTACCTGGTGTTTCTGCCAAGCACCAGTTCCATCTACTGGTGTCTCTGTCCTAACTGTATTCAAATACTGTGCCAGTGCCAAGCTCATTGAAAAAACTTTCTGACAGTTCCTGTGAACTTCTGCACAGGCAAGGAACCCTTACCTCATGGTGACTTAGTGGGGAAATAAAATGGGCAAATATCACTGTTCTACTGTCAAATTCCTATGCGCTGCCACTATTTCTCCTTGTTTCTGGGAGACAGAGAAATGTTGCACAGCGTGTTTCCAAATTGTACATGTTACTTACAGAGGAGAATGCATGTGCATGCTCACAGAAGTACAGACATACTGCTGCATACATACATGTAATGGGAAACCATTAGTCTCTTTTTGCACTGCATGTTTAAATCTATGGCTGAAATGCATGGCATGGTCCATATTAATGTGGCCAACACTGGGAGTCTTTCCACTGCCAACAGCGATCTTTGAAGCAGATCCTGTAAAACTGAAGTACTTTGAGAACACATATTCAAGTCAATGGGAGCAGTAGGTAATTGCTGTGGCTGCTTGAGTTCACATAGATTTGCTTTTGTGGTTTCATGCAGGATGTGGAAGAAATCAGTGTCAAGCTGAGTTTAGTCCTTTTTTCTTAGTCCATAGCTTGGTCTGCCAGATCATGCTGCCCTGAAGCTGTCCCTCCCTGTGGTCAGATATAGTGGATCTTTGGCAGTAGAGCTGGCTCAGCAGGCAGCCATTTGGCTGCAAGACTGGAGCAACTCTCATGCCTGAAACATTCATCTGATTTGTCTTGTGCTTCATGGTTGTGCAAGGATCTCAAAGGTACATAACATTTAAGGAATTCACAGCTGTGATTTCTCCAGGTACCAAAGGCTGACTAAGATGGCAATGAGGAAAATCTAGCATCCCTACAAAGATGGAAAACATTTAACTTTCTGGGTTTTAGCTCAGAAATCTTAATTTTTTAAAAAACAAAACAAACACAAACCTCTTGGAATTTATCTTTCTTTTAAAGTAAAAGAGATATTTCAAAGAGCTCTGGAATTAAAGGAGATTGCAGACTTTAGAAAATCTTAACATTCACTCTGAAAATAATAGGTTTTGACAGTTGCTACATTTTACAGTAGGTTTTTGGATATTGTGTGATGGCCTCCGAATAAATGTGTCTTTTCTGTATTGAACTGAGTGAAATATGGTTATTGTTACTCAGTTACAGGATGAGAGGTCAATCTCCCCATTCTTGGAGGAATCTGTATGGGCTCAATTTTTCAGGTTCCATGATAGTTTTTGATCAGAGTGTACTTGCTGGCATTTAATCTGGTGCTGTACAGGCCTCTCCTATTTATGCTCCAATTCTATTGTCCTAGAGAGTTAGCAAAGCCCTGACAGTGGAATCCCTAATATGAATAAAGCAGTATTGGAATCACCAAAATTAGTATCCTTCTTGCAGAGGTAAAGGTGAAAATATAGGACATGTAATAAAAGAAGACAGCAGTTAAACTTACACCTGGTGCAGTAGCACTGATGTTAGTAAGATCAGTGCTGAGAGAGAACCTGTTAGCCTGTATTACAAGGAGCAACAGTGTTAAATCTCTGCTGTACAACTACGTGTGGCACTCCAGAAAAAAAAATCTGTATGTCCAGCCTCTTCATATTCTAGCTTTGAAATACATTTAGATACATTACTCCATTTTGTATAGTGCACATTTCTTCACCTACATAGAGTTGTAGCTTTTAGGTGAAAGAAAGAAATTGTATAAGAAATTGTAGCTTTTAGGTGTTCATTCTGCAAATACTTATGCAGTATACTAAAATTCCTCATTACAAGATACTGGAAGAATGTTAGGCTCTCAAAAGTCCTCTTTATACACAACATACTACTTTAATTTATGCCTGTTTTTTCATTCAGAACCTGCATTAAACTATTGTAGATGATTTGGACTTGGCTAAGATTTTTTAATTTCTTTTTTCCTCACATGGATCCACTTTGACAACTCCATGATATTAAATATACTACAAAATTTATTGCAGGTCTGTTATTTTTTGTTCTCATATGCTTGAACTTAGCTCTGCCAAGTTTTCTCAGCATTTCTGAGATTAGCTGAATATACTTTCTCAGAGAATTTCTACTTCTGTTGTGAAGACCTGCAGAAATCTTGTAACCAAAGTATAGTGGGCTATAATTTGGTCACATCCATCTTACCTCTAGAAATGTAAGCTGTTTAAGAGTCTGAAAGATCAAAAAATACCTATTGTGCATTGTCTTGGAAATTCCCAATAAACTATACGTGTCATGGGTTCTGTTTATCAGAGACAAATAATTCAGACAGCTGTCCGTGAATAGAGGGGATTTGAAGAGCCCTGTTTTGAGAGCATGTTCCCAAAGTTCTTGTTTTAAAGCTGTGTCTATAGTATGTGGCATTTATGTCCAGTTGTTTGATACACTGAGGGCTTGAGAAGAAGATACTGAACCCTAACATACCAAAGTACGAGCAGCTAGATAGTGAAAAAGAAAACAGAAAATACCTAGTAAACTGTGTCTGTGCCCCTTTCCTGTCTAGCACACTACTACTTGACATTACATTCCCAAAAGTCTGGAAGTCCAGCCAAAACCAAACTCCTCCTTCAGGCCCATGACTAAGCCATTATTACTGCAGTTCAGTCTTTGTATGCTAATACAAGTTCAAACCTTTTTTTTTTATCCCTGTGGGAAATGCA
The DNA here is from genome assembly GCF_000691975.1 of Corvus brachyrhynchos. NCBI lineage: Eukaryota > Metazoa > Chordata > Aves > Passeriformes > Corvidae > Corvus > Corvus brachyrhynchos. The sequence goes on from NW_008246060.1 coordinate 8,687,282, forward strand.
ATGCAAACAGAGGTGATAAAGGCAAATACTCTAAGAGAGCAATGCTTGCTTGGTCTTTCCAGTGGCCCTGGAGTGGAGTCCCGGGTCCTGTGTGATAGTTGCCAGTGGGCTGTGTGACAGGTGCTGGATCATCCACCACAGAATGGGATTTCATTTCACTGAGGTTTTCCAACTACTTTTTATTCACCTTTGAATCTCATTTGCATATTCACTATCTAGATAATTTCATGGCAACTGGCAGTAAGGTGGATATCAGGAAAAGATTACTGTTTAAATGCAAAACCATAAGGATACCTGGCATTTAAACTGAATATGGTTTTAGCACTGATAAAGCCTCATCTGGCTCCAGGTTGGGCACAGAAATTCAGGGTAAAGTAGAGAGGAGAAAAATCAGTTTGGGGTCTCTGACACATGACTTGTGTTGAAAGACTGAAGAACCAGTGTTGTTTGTTCCCACAAAGAGTCACATTAAAATTTTGCAAATATGTAGAAAGCCTTGCATGAAGGGCACAGTTTGTTTTCCATAGCCACAGCTAATGAGTGGCTGGGCTTCAGCTGGGCTGCTCTAACTGTGGGGCCTTGAAGTGGAGTGCCTGGGAAGGCTCTTGATCATTGGAGGGCTTTCAGAACAGTGTAGATAAACAGACATCAAGATTTGCACTGGTGATCCTGTCCAGGGACAAGTGAGGAGAACATCCCCAAGCACCTCCCAGCCTTGTGTTTCTGCTATTGCATATGTGCATGCTAATATTACAATTCACTATCTTAAACATCTGTAATTTATAGTTAAAAACCCTGCGCAATAAACCAGATCCAAATCCTGTGCAAGTCACTGAGAGACTTCCATAAACTCCTTTGGAGTAAACTGAACATTGCTATTGGATTTGTCTAAATCTGAACTCTGTTTACTAACAATTTGGTATTTGCTTAGTTTGCAGTAAAACTCCTGATAAACCATAATTAGGTGTTTAGCTTGGAAATTAGTACTGAGAGCATTCCTCCTGAGGGGGAAAGTAGGGTCTGGTTTCCAGCCCTCCACAAGCTGATTTATAGATAAGGTAAAGAGAGAACTACCAGGTAAAAAAACCACACTAGTTTATCAATTCCTCATTCACACTGATAAGAAGTGAATAATGGAAAATTAAGTGAATCATGTTTTCTCACTTCATAAAAGTATTTTGGCTTAGTGTGAAATATAGATTGTGGAATTTCCATTCATGCTTGGAAGCTTTCAAGATCTGACTGGACAAAGTCATGGTAAACCTGACATGAACTCAATGTTGGTCCTGCTTTGAGCAGGAGGTTGGACTTGGTGACTTCCCAATGTCCCCATCAAATTTAATCATAATGTGATTTATGAAAATTAACTAAATTTTCATGCTCTGCAATAAGAGATCACTGCTCATCAAAATGTCTCCCAGCTCTAATATCTACCATAGCCCTTCCTCACTGTGCTTTTAAATAAAATACTCTTGCAAAATACAATACTGCTAAAACATAAAGGTAGAAGCAAACAGGCATTTATTACAACATCAAATACAGAAAGAGGCCCCCCCTAAACATACTACCTGTCAAAATGTCCATGCACAAACACTTTCTGTAAAAAGGTAGCTTCATTTAATCCATATATAAAAAACAAATCAAGTAACTTTTTTTTTGACAGGAATTTTCTCCAGGAAAATATGTTTCAACAAGCTGTTCAGCTGAAAAGCAAAAGTTGAAGCAAACACCTGAAGTGGAAGCTTTTTACTTTGCAATGGTTTGAATTTGTTTTGCAAGAATTTGTTTGGAAATGTTTCAAAAGCTTAATTTACCCAAAATGAACATTTATATCTTGGTGTTTCTGGTTTGAAATTCCAAAAATTTTCACATCTGCCAAATGTACAAATATTTCAACTCTCTTTCCCAGTTTTAACCTTGTTTCCCTGTTTCTCAAAAATGACAATGCATTTTCTGATAAACCACATGCCCAGTTACAGAAGGCCTTCAAAGTCTGAGTAGAGGCTGGGATGGTGTCATGGAAATGGGAAACTCTGGTGGTTGAGGAGAAAGTGACTGTCAGGGGCATGAGCTGCTGTGTCTCTCCCTCCCTTTTCTTTTTAAGTTACTGTCCAGAGGAGGAAGCTGGCGAACAGCAGAAGCAGTGAACAAGAGCAAATGGCTAAAGACAGATCAGCAGCTTCTGCTGGCAACAGCCAACAGTGGCAGCTCAGCCCCTCCTTGCTTGCCTGGTTGTCCTGGGATAGTCAGTAGATTGTGAGGGCACAAATCTAACCCAGGAGGCCCCTCTCATTTTCCTGCTGTCAGCATGTACCAGTCAGTCCTGCCTGTCCCTCCCATTGTATCACTTCCCTCAAGAAATTAAGATACTAAATGGAAGTTAATCCCTGTTCCATTTCCCTGGTATAGCACAAATACTGGTGGTATTTTACTGTATCTGGCTTATATCAATGAATGTAGAAGGAGCCTTATATATTTGGATATGTCTCCTTTCATAGCTATGGAAAGGTCTACTATGAGATGTGAGCAGAGTTTCTCAGGTACCTATTGTCATCTGTGCCTGGTAGGATTGTAGATATCCTTCAGACATACTTCAGAGAGAGAGAGAGAAGCAGGAGAGAAGGCAGCACTGTGTGGATCAGGAACACATGTCTGTGCTATACTGATATAGGGAATGTCAGCCTCGTAGGCGTGAGGCTTGGGGTAAACTCAGTGTAAACTTCATTCCTTAACATTTTATATTTTATACTATAAATTGTCAGTCATGTTACTGATAGAAGATTGTTATTTAAGGAGGCATTTCCCAGGTTTGTAGAGGCTTGATTTTTTAAGACAAAAAAATTGAGAAAAAAGGTTTTAAGACAATTTTCTTCCAAATGTCCTTCATTTGGCAGGAAAGCTAAAATGTTTGTATAGTAATTAGAGAAAACAAAGAATAAGCCTTTTATTTCAGAGCCTGGTCAGTGCCAAGTTATTAGCTAAAGCAATAAAGCCCATATACAGGCACTTAAGTTGAAACATTTGGGGATTTTAGCAGCAACAGCAGACATTTTGGAAATGACATAATCTTGGTAACTAGTTTATCCTCAGATTTGTGACTGATTTTCCACAAGAAACTTGCTACTCTTTGTTTCTAACTCATTCCCTGACTGCAGAAATGTGCATAGGAGTACAGCAGCACCTTTTGAGATCTTCTGTGTTATTGAGCCCTGTAAATAATTCTTTTTTTCATTCTGCAGAGAAATAGCACATTTCAACTAGCCTTCAACACAGTCTCAAGCTAAAGTCTTGGACATGAGTTCAGAGTGACCCTGAACATTTCCCAGGTTCAAGGATTTCACATACAAAATACTGGTTTCAAGTCCATTTCTAATTTTAAACACATTGCAGGTGTGCAGCTATAGTTAAAACTCTGCAACAGCCCAGGCAAATCAATACTTGCACCTGAGCCAGGCTGCCCACACCGCCTGGCAGCCAAGAACAGCCAGCCCAAGTGCACACCCCAGCCCTCCCTAACGCTCCCTAACACATAGGAAACTAACCATATTGTGCTTTTACAGCATGCTAGTTCCTTGTGCATTAGTGACTCAAAATTTCTATCAATTTTCAGCTAATTTAAGTATATTACACAGTTGTATCCTGTGTGATGTCATGTGGTCCTCAAATGTGTAGGTGAAGCCCTCAAGAGGGAATAGAGACCTGTCTCAATGCTATATGAATTTCTGTTGAGGTGACTTGCAGGGGAGAGTCAAAGCCTGACTTCCATGTTTTTCTCCAGGTTTTTTTCTTTCATGTGTTCTCCAGTATCTGTAATCACTCTACCCTCTCAGCTTTTTACCATTTTGCAATTTTGCTAGATTCCTTATCCTAGACTCATCAGATCTTCTAAAACATGACCAAAAGCTTCTTGTCAATCTCCCTTTCTCTGTGTGACCCAGACACAAACGATACTTTGAGTCTTCTCATTTTCTTGGAGCCTGTAGAAGACAGGGCTGTCTGACTAGATAGTGTGGCACTCGAGGTCTGGGAGTCAGATGTCCTGCACTGGGAGAGAGAAGAAGGATGAAGCAGGTTGTAAAGGTGGATATTGTATGCCAGCAACTATCAGCCTTAGCAAATAAGTTGAGCTCTCTCAGTCATCCAGTCTATCAGTTATCATAGCACTGTGTACAGCTCTGACACAGAGTTACAGCTTGTATTACTGTTTCTGCAGTGGAAGCTATGCTCATTAATAACAGTGTGACTTTCCAGCCGCTCCTAACACTCCTGTTAAGCTTTTAAAGAAGTTGTCTCTCTTGCTGCTGTTGTTTGCAGAAGTCTCCTAAGCAGCAAGTCTTGACTGTAATTTTATGGTTGGTTTGTGATGAATTATTTCCTTTCATACTATGAAGGGAAGGAGACACTACAAACCTGCAAAGTAGTGGTATTAACATGAAACTACTGGAAAGGTTTGGTTGGGGTCTTTTAACATACTGACATTTACAAGTAAATAATACAATGTTCTTTCTAGCTGCTTGAGGTGCGATATATCCAGTATTAGTGGGTACAGCTAATATGGCTGCAGTGTTTGTGCTGAGCTCACAACATGACTCACATGTTGTATTTGTTTGCAAATTTGGAGAAGGGGGCATTTTTTTTTTAGCATTAACGTAATTTTAACTCTCATCTGCTTTCGTCTGAGCTCCCATTCCTGATTCAGCACGCATGAGTCTGCTAATGAAATCCAGATGTCAGACGAAAAAACAATAAGCTCTCCCACCCTTCTGGTGGATCGGGTTTCTCAGAGAATGGAAAAAAAAAAGAATCAGGAAAGATTCCTAGAATGTCTGAAACTTTAGATTTCAGTGTGTTTTCAGAGAGCAGAGGGCAGCAGGGGGATGGTTTGAAGGTAAAATTGATAGCAAGTCAAGATTCTTGGTGGAAAAGTGAGAAGAAATTGAGTGATTATGTTATCAGTTACTCTGAGCCCAAAACAGATCTGTATATCCCAAAGTCAGTGCTACTACTGAAGAATTATTGAATAATGAAATAACTCATTAATAATGAATAATTAAAAGTGGTGTCTTCTGTGCTTCCAATAACAGTAGGACGCATCAGGGTTTGTTTTGACTCTGAGAGGCATCTTTCCATAGGCACATGTGAGGCATTGCAAGCTTTCCTCATTTCAACTATATTTGACTTAAGCCAAGTCACAAAGTGCTGCTTTGCTGCAAGAAGTTTCCTTTGTGACTGAAAGCTGAGTGGTCGACAGAAGTGGCCTCCTCTGAGTGGCTGCACCTCTCCCAGATCTGTCTGACCATGGTGCTTGCAGACCTGGGCAAGTTCTGCTCCTGCTGCGGGCCACTGGCCAGGCTACTTCTGATGCAAAAGTCCTGAGTAACCCTACTTGTTGAGATGCAATCTGTAGATTTAGCTGCCACAGCTTCACATCTTTCACTATTGCACTCTTTTCCGTGGAATGCTGGGATTAGACCTGTTATGATGGAGGTAAATCTTGCAGCTGTCAAACAGCACAGTTACTCATGGATGCTGCTCAGTAACAGTTCAGCATCTGCAAAGGCTCCAGACCTCTCTGCTGTCAGACTGAACAGAGTTATTGAAATTTGTGCCTCCTACAAAGGGAACTGCTCTGTAACTACAGGCACTTCAAAGTACACATTCACTACTATGTATTTGGCCCAGGTTATCAAGCTGTTCATTATTCATGAGCTGCTCTTATCTGAACTGTGGTTCACAGTGGTCATAACTTGTGATGATGGATGGTTAAGAGCTGGGTGCAGTGTGCAGACTTTGCATTAGAGCCTGTGTTGTTTTAACCAGTTCCTCTGGTAGCTGTACACAGAGATTCAACAGGATGACTGTGCACAGAAACCACAGTGGGGACCAGTGGCAGAGCTGTAATCAGTCACTGCTCTTGAGGGGGGCAGGCTAAATGATCCTTTCCATGAAGATGCAAATCACCTTGGAGCTTGCCATTCTTTTACATAAGGAAGAGCAGTATCTTATGAAAGCATCTCTCTCTATAAACATTTCTTATCATGTCTTTTCTTTCTGCCTCATAGTCTTCTCTGTTACAAGCCCCTGATATATTTGATGTCTGATAAGGGCCAAAAGCAGAAGCTAGTAGAGATAAGAGCCAGGGAAGTGAGAGAAGTGAGAAGACAGCTGTCACCTGAAGACTACCAGCTGTTGAAAAATAATCAGAGGGCACTGTGCAGCATCACCCTAAGGTTACTTAAATAAGGACTTCAGCTGCCATCTCTGTCTGTGTAAAAAACCTATTTGTTTTAGTAGGAACTGAAGACAGATATAAGCAACTTTGGATGGTCAGCCTTCAGAAACTGGCTGTTGTCTCACTCCAGCAGAATTATTGGAGCGCATACAGAGGGTCTGACCCTGCTGACCCCATGTTCTGCATCATGTCATACCTTCTCTTTATCTCACCTCCATTCTTGACATTCCTTCCCAATCAATTCCTCTCCTTATCCAGCTGCTGAAGTTAAATCCCTCATCTATCTGCCAGAGTATCTAAGATCAATATTTTGACCCATTCTGTCTCCTTTCTGAGGTGCCTTCCATTGGTGTGAGAGAATTAAGGCTGAAGAATGGATATTTAGCACACCAAAACGGGTGTAATGGGCAGTAGAAAGCACAGCTCTCATATTCCTTGTATACAGTTCCCAGAAACACAAGCCTCATCTAGCTTTTTCAAACTCAACCTTTTTTCCATTATTTTCTTTTAATCTCTAGTGGCTGTCATGTCGTTCATCACTGCCATTTTATTAATCACTCTAGAAAAGATGTTGTTTATCTGCTTAGCACATCTTGCAAGTTAAAACACAGTGATTTCTTCTCTGGATATTTTAGCATACCTTGGGTGGTTATGTTACAGCAAGAAACATAGCCAAAGTGCAGTGAGCAGAATTAGTTAAATGTATAGTTTCAGATCTATGAAAAAGCAATTTGAAATTCTTGAAAAAGCCCAGAGTAGGTTTTAGTAGGACTCCATGTCAGACTTAGCCAGCAGTTAAGTAACCAGCAGTAAATATTCACTGCCTCCTTGTAACGTTGATTTATTCCCTACTGATTCTTTAAAAAAAAAAAAAAATTCCTGATTCCTTCTTACTTAAGGTAGAGATAAATAACTGAATTTGGACACTGTAAGAAGTACCATACTGTACATGTCCAGAAGACAGATCATCTGTCAGCTGATTTTTCTTTTAAGCCCTCCCTGACTCCCTGATTATCTGTTGGAGAAAATAATGTGGACTGATCAGATAAACATGCCACAGAATACAGAACTGGAACAACTGGTGTTCCACCACAAAAGCTGAACCTTTGTTGCTAATGTAGTGTCACTTCATACAGATGTAACTAAACAGAAGTATGGGACCAGGAAATATGTTTGCTCAAATTTTCATAAAAAGTGAAGACAGCTGAAAACCCTCCACTAAAGATCTGTAGGTATTTAAAAAAGAAATTGTCATGCACTCAGTCCTCTTCAAAATCTAGTCTAAGGTACTTTTGCTTTCATATATAAATCAAGAAGAAAGGATGCTCAGCACATCCATATTAAACTTCTAAAGTTGAAAACCCCCTGGTGTTTGCAAACCTCCCCACACTTTTCATACTAAATACCATTTTTATCCTCCCTGTTACTCTTCAAAATACAGGTACTTTACAGGAGACCTTCCACATTAGTTTGGAATATTAAATCACAAAAACAACAAACCTGCTGAGGCTGGCAGGGATCTGGGGAGATCAGCTAATCCAACTCCCTGTCCAATACTACTCAGGTGTTGAGTATCTCCAAGGATGAAGGCACCACAACCCCTTTGGGCATCCTGTGTCCATGTTTAGTCACCCTCACCCTAAAACAGCTCCCCTTATATTTAAAGGGAATTTCTGGTATTTCAGTTTGTGCCCATTGCCTTTTGGGTCAGATCTCCTCTGCCAGTGGGTACCACTGAGAAGTGTCTAACTCTGTCTTTAATCTCTCCCATGCTGCATATCAGCTACACAAGACAGAATCTGGGGGAGCCTTTTGAATTAAGTATTAGCCATGCTGAACAGATTTTCAGTGTGAAGGAAGATGCAGTAGCCACCTTTTTGCCATCTGAGATCCAAAGTCCAACAAGGTAGATGCTAAAATAAGTGATTCCTAGGATATTAGAAGTCACTTGGACCTAAACTCTGGCTGTGCTTAAAACAGTTCTACTTTCCATGACACAGTGCACTGTCATGTAGAGAATCAGGGTTGCATGCATTGCAGCATGCAATTTCTACTTCTGGAAGCAGTTTCTTCAGAACTACCATCCTACCAGTCCCATAAAATAGAAAGTAAGAGGTATAGTCATGACAGATAATCATGACTATGAAAAGCAGCTTTTTCCCCTCAGATACACTCTGGGAAAAAAAAAAAAAACAGTCAAGTCAATGAATTGAGAGAACTTTGCCCACCTAAGTAGCTGACATGGAAACTTCTCTTGAGGCAGGCAGTGCATTTCAGATGCTGGGGGTGCTGAAGCTCTGAATGCATTGGATTAACACATGCAGAAACAATTATATAGAATACACATTTTGACCACCTCAAATACCATTTTCTCTGTTCCAATTTAATGAGAGAGAACGGAAAGAAAGAGAAACTAAAGCAGAACTCCATTTTAAGTCAGAATATCTGCACTGGCTTTAGTATTTTCATCAGCTTCTTGACAGAGAATATTCCTTGCACTGCAGATTTTGTTTACAGTTAGGGAGTTTGCTATTAGTTCTCCATTTTAAACATAACTACAAGATTTTCAAGCTCTCCACTCTTCTCCATCTTTGCTGGGTTTTACCTCACCACCTCTCCTCAACTTGCAGCAGTGTTTTGTGTGTTAGGCTTTAAAGGTCAGGGCAGGCAAGCTCAGCGTGGTCAGCTCTCAAAGACAAAGGAGCATGATTCTGTTCAAGTCTGTTAGGATGCATCTGTTTGTAATAATGGATTATCTGCTCCATAGTATCAAACAGGAAAAGCCAGAAGATACTGTTAGCTGAGAATTTCAGTTGGTGTGGCACTCTGACTTTATATAGCTGTCATGTTCGTGTGATGGAAAGAACTCAAAATCACAAGGATTATGCCAATCTTGAGTTGTCAGAGGGGGCAAGGCAACTTCCTTGAACAATTACTGTACCTTGTACTTTTCCATGCTTTTCCACATAAACATTTCTCCTTTTGTCCAATGCCACTCCCTAGAAACCTGTCTGCTTCTTTCTGATCCAAGGCTGGCAATGCAAGTTTTGAATACCTGCATCTCAGCTGACACCAAGACCCTTGGCTCAGAGGTTAGGCAGTGCTGCAGAGCTGGCCTGCGGCAGATGCATGCTCTGTTCCCAGCATTTTACTACCCACTTAGATCCTTGGAAGTAGTAAACTTTCTGCTTGTTTCTGCACAGCTGACCTAATTGCTCAGAGAACTAAATTAGACTAGGCTTTTCTTTTTCTTTTTAATGAGTAGCCTTGATTAAAAACAACCAAACAAAAAAAAACAGTGCTGTAGTGCACAAGATCATCAGTGAAGAAAAAAAAGGTTAATTTTTTTTCATAGTGTCATACTGGAAACTCAAGGTTAGCTGATTCTGAATCACTTTCCTGAGAAAAAACCTCTACTTATAGTAACAAGCTGTAGCCCTTCAGTTTTATATTTGCCTATGCTAAAAGATGATCCTGTGCCACTTCTGCAGTGATTGAGATCACTGTATCAGTTAGCTGATCTCTTCATTATTTACCACATCCCATGCACTCCTCAGATTTAATAGTCCTTACTACCTAGGTTCCTCTTTTTGGCTACATCTCCATGTAATAATATCAAAGTGAAACAAAAGACAGGTTTGCTTTAGCATCCATATATTAAAAACAACGAATTTTTATTTTCAGATTCAACTCACCCCTAAATTGCTTTTGACACTGAAAAGTACTCGTTACAACCAATTCAACTATGGGGCTCAGTCAGGGAATGGTGAATTTGTGACACTGAATTACTAAGTCATCACTATGAGTAAGAGTCAATGCTGTTCTAGTATTTTTCCAAAATATAAAAGCCTTTCTAATATTGAATGTTTGGCTTTGAACCCAATCTATATAATTTGTATCAGTGTAATTATAATTCTACTTATGGTCCCCTGCCCTATAGGAATATTGTATAATTACAAGCAGGTAATATCACATCTTAAATGTTTATCTATAAAGACTAATAGCTAAAAATTCTAGAAGAAAAAAAGGTTTTAGAAGAACAGCACTTCAGAGTTATATTTGATGAAAAATCGCAAATCTTTTGTGCGTCGATGAAAATCACGAAACATAAAAAAACCCCAGTTGAAACAGCATAGCTGCTGTTTTATCAAACTAATAGAAGCTTAGAAACAAACTCAAATATTATTTTATGAACTTTTTTTTTTTATTCAGATCATTTTGGAGAGAAGTTATTTAACTGGCTTTCATGATTGCCCAATGATGTTTGAATTTGTGATGCTAGTCATTTTGCTATTCTGGTACGGAAGTTTCTTTGAAATATTTTTCTCCCTCCCCATTTGCTTCTTACACTTTCAGTTACACTTTGTGGGCTTGCTCTAAGGCCAGTAGCTCATTTTTAAGGCTTAAAAATCAATCCTGAACCCCTTCTACATGCATAAATATATGTCATCACTCAAACTAATGGTTCCTAAATGCCAGTGTAAGTTGTTGTCACTGTTCTAATTCCTGTCTCACTATTAAATCAACCCAGCATTGATTTCCCTTTCAACTTTATATTTTTAGAGCTGAGGCTTAAGCTAGTCAAGACAGGAACTAAGGACTAGAAAAGAATAAGAACTAGTTATGCTGAACATCCCTGCTTTTGGCACATCATTTTAGTGAGAGAGTTGTATCATGGTGGTGACTCCTTCAAGTGCCATTTCTGAGAGTATTTATGTCTTCATAATTTTCTTATCTCTAACTAACACTGTTTCACTCTGGAGAGGGCTACCCAAGAAAGAGAAGTTAAACATATAGCAGATAGTAATTTGTTTTAGTAGTGGTCATGGAGTTTTAGTTAATTGTGTACTTCTGGAAAGAAAACCAGCACAGCTGGCAGATAACCATAATGGGTCTATGGAAAATATTCCTCAGTCAAAACTCTGCTAGTTCAGAGAATATGTGCTTAAAGCACTTGGGGATGGTTAACCAACAGAGAAGATAAATTCTGGGAGACAATTGTTTTTTATTTTGCAACCAAAGTTAGATCTTAATTTGTTACTTCTTTGGAGGAAAGTTGTAAATCTCAGGCACTAGATGAAATGAAAAATGTAGTGGTATCCTGAGGAATGCATTGGTCAGCTAACAAAATCTAATCACCCCCTTTTTTTTTTTTAACAAGTTACAGCCACTATCATCTTTTATCCAGAAGTGGAGCATGACTACTAGTAATTTATAGTATAGTCACTTGTCTTGGATTCACTCTGCTAGGCATTGTTCTTCTACATAGTCTCAAAGGTGCCTGGTCCCACAGGGATGGGAAAACTAGAAAGCTAGTTCTCTTGACTACTATTTATTAACTAATATTAGTAGTAGCAGAGACAACTACTTTATACAAAATAAATACAGAAAATAGAATTTGGAAACCTTCCTTAAGTATATCAGGTTTTCTGTGACAGCTCTGGTCTTACGGCAGCTTGCATACAACATCCACTAGTAATGCTTTGTACTGTATCAGTGTGGAGCTCTGCATAACAGCATCTTTAGGCCAAATAATGGACTACTTCTGAATACTTTTGGTCCAGAAGCTGCTCTTGATACTGCTTCATGTATAAAATCCTAGACAGTTCAATTCTTCTGAGTTGTAAAAATATTGTAGGTCAAAAGAGAATCGCATGCACTGTTCAGTGAGGACTGAACTGTCCTATCTGCTATTGTCTTCTGCAGTACCACGTACTCACCCACAGAAATACAACAGAAAGATTGTGTGCAGACCTCCCCAGTTTAGCTGCAGTGTGCACTCTGCTCAGGAATTTCAATCACAAAGAAGATCCTTTTTTACAAGAAGGCGGTAATGTGCCCTTAGAATCCCTTCGTATCATGTAAAACAGAACTGTGTTTGTTCTTCCTAATGGACTTTGCATGGGACTTCTTTCTAGCACAGTCAGAAATATATTCTTTGGCTGTACCAGTTTGCCCTGAGGCACTGCAGTACCCCACAGATTCTCTCCAGGGAATTCATGCCTTTCAAAATCCTAGCCAGGTCCTCTTTGGTAAGTGTGTGTGTCCCTGGACCTTCAGTGCAGCATATTGCTATTGGCTACATGTCATAACTGTAAAGTATAGGTTGAAAACAGCATGGGGGTTTTGTCTCATTTCTTTATTATAAAGAGAAATTGGACTATGTGCCTGTAGTTCATTGAAATCAGTCAAATTGCTTATTTCATGGAGGAAGGAGATTGTTTAATGAGAAGTACATTCTTACTTCAATTACATTGTAGCAACTAAAATAGCAATTTCTAAAGTGAACAAAGGTATATGGCTTTTAGTAACTGACACTAAATTACTGGAAAAATTCCTGGAGAACTTGATTCCACAGAGGCTAGCTGAGTCCGCAAGCTCTCCCAACTTTCTTTCCTTTGTTTGGTAGTTACAGTACTCAAGTTTACAGTCAATGTATTCTCTAAATCATGTATTTTAAAAAGATATCTTTTTCTTCTGTAGTTCATCATTAGTTTTACTAGTTTCAGAATGTGGGAGTTGGATTTTTTTTTCTTTCAGTAAGCACAGATGTTGTGCATATTGACCTTAAAATCAGTTCTGCTTACTGTCTACCACAGGCACAACAATAGAACATACAAGCTTACATGGTCAGAGTCAGGCTGACTGCGAACTCACTGAGGCAACAGACTGAATCCCAGCCAGTTTCCTGCACAACATGCTTTTCAGATATTTTTGTTTGCATTTAGACTTCTTACAGTATGTGACACATTGATTTGGAAGTGAGAGAATGGTCCTGCAGTTTAAGATCTGGACTGAGATTCAAAAACGTGTAGGTTGAATGCTGACTAGTTGTATACACTTGTGTTAGTGCTATTAGCAATACTATATGTCCATATTTTATGGATGAGGAACTGTGGCAAAATCCTGTCTTACCTACTAGTCAGCTCTTGTGGCCAAAGTATTTTTCTGTAACTTTGTATAGCTCCCACTGCAGTAGACTCAGGATCTCCACTTAGTAGTAAATGATAAATAATTTTTAGACAAGGTTGAAAAACACTTAATCACTGCTGCTCTGCACCAGTCTGGGGATCAGCACAAGTCAAGTCAGCACAGCTGACATACCACAGGTTTACAGAGTACTATTTACAAAAGACATGAGAAACTAAAGAAGAATTCAAATATGGTTCAAAACCAAGAGGAACCTGGTTTAGCCTCCTGGACGTGCCAAGCAGGGCTGGAAAGCAAACGAGAACAGTCTTTCATGAGATTTTCCTACTTCTCGTCAGGCCAGAAATTTTGCAAGAGCAGCTTTTCTCATGGTATTTTGGCACTTTTGCTTCTGGTCTTGCCTGAAGCCTGGAGGCAGAGCCATGTGAAAATCCTGATGGAAAAAGCAACTTCTCTCAGTGCATTTGATCTTCAGCTACAGCCTGAAAGATTCACGTTCTCATACTTTATCTATGTCCAGCTGTTACTTTCAGGTTTAAATGTTTTTTAACTCATACCTCCTTCTTTTGCTGCTGTAAACTTGCAGCCTCACATACAGCTTAATCCTTCTTCACAAGAAGAATCTGAAAGCATAAAATGAAGTCTCATTCTTAAAAGAGATGACTTTGAATTAAGAAGAATGTGCTGTCCTTGAAGCCAACCTTCAAACTACCTTAACCGTACTGTCTGCTTTACTCCAGAACTTCCACACTTGATGTCAGAGGAGTGTGGCTCACTTGAGTGGGGACTTGATGTAGCCACTGTAGACATTAAAAAAGAGCTGATAGAATGTACTCTCCATACCCTGAGCCCAAAAGTAATCCTACGTTGTTTTCCGAACCTTGCTCTATGTCATCATCTAGAGGACAGACTCATTGGGGCAGAGACTGCCTCTATCCATGAGTTTCTACCAGGTCTGTTGTGACAGACAGCTTCTCACAAATAGTCAATAATATTATTAAAACCAGACCTTTCTTCTTTGGAGCATTTATCCTCCATATAATGTAGTGAATCATGGAATACACAAGGATTAATAGGAAAGGATCTCTCTAGCCCTCTTACCAGGAAGCTTTGCTTCTACCCAAATGAACAGAGGGTCTCTGAAACCGCCCTTTGACAATGGAGATGATCTTGACTATGGATAGCGATCAGAAAAATAGTTAAACTCACACTTCCCCCTCCCCCTAATTTTTCAGATGACACTATTCCAATGAACTTCTTAGCTGACCTGTTTATGGCTATTTGCAGCATTACTCTAAAATACAGGGTCATTTGTGCCAGCATGCCTGCCTGATTTCTCTCTCACCCTGTTTATCTGCAAGCACTTTTTCAGTGCAACCACCTGCCAAAACCAAAAGCTGAAATTTGGGGGATTTGTAGTAAGATACCTTGTGGTTTTTTCCCAGAGTAGGGAATAGGAGGGAATAGGAGGTGAATGAACTGATCCTTTCAGTCTTTTTTCAGTGTGGCTTAGAGTGTTGTCCTCACCTAATCAATCTCATCCCAGAACACACGTATGTGTATTAGGACCCATCGCATGTGTTCTGGAAGTGTGTTCTGGAGACAGGTAATAACCGTACTCTGGACCACTGAAATTTCATTTAGCCTGCAATTTATTTCTTGATTCAACTACAGCTGTTTCTCAGATGATAAAAACAGGCTCCTGTGCTAGTGCTATTGCTGCCTATTTTGATTAAAAGAAGATGCACAACAAGATCCTGTTCTGATCCATATGATCCAGAATAAGGGAAGGGTGAAACAAAGTCTTCTTTCTAGAAAAGTTATGGGGAGGGGGAGAGGAAAATGAGCAAGCAAGAAACAGATAACTGATTCCCATTTAGGTCTTTATAGAGCCTTTCCTAGAGTTTCCAAATTGCACTGGGTAAGAACACAACACTGCAGTTTTCTTAGCACCTCAATTTGTTGCATACATATTAGTAGAAGAAAGGTGCTTGCCATGGTTAAACCATTAGCCCAGGTGAAGTCAACAGTTGATCCTTGCTTGTTCCAGTGACAAGCACAAAATGATAGTGCATAGTTCTTGATCACTGTCAGCACACCAAAGGAGGAATTAAGGACTGGAATCAGATCTGGGCAGCAGTTAGGAGAAAAGTGATCACAGTGTTGGGCTTCAGATGGACTCACCAAAGCAGTCACTTTCACTGATGCTGTTGGTGGTGTTCTCAAAGTCTGTGCTTCTCTCAAATTATTGTACCAAGCAAGAGCAAAAGAACTTCCACACATTCAGAGCCAGGTTCATAATGGACAGAACTGGAAAGGAGTAGGATGGAGAGAAATTCCGTAGTTTGGTACTGCGCTGTAACAAGAGTGTTAAGTCCGAACAGATGGTGGTGAACCCAGTCTGAAGAGTACGTAACATCATCTACCCTCAGAGCAGAGACAAATACTCTTCATAGTGCCCTCTTAGTTCAGTACTGATGAATTTCCTTTACACAGAAAGTATCCTTACAAGCCTTTTTGTACTGTTCTAGAAACCTTGCATTAATACCTGCAAAAGAAGATGTTGAAACTAAGATTTCAGATGACTTTTAGTTCCATTAGCAATCGTAAACTTGATCTCAAATATCTCTAGCTAGTACAGTTATTACTCTCTTTAGAGGTCACTGGAGTGGTCTTTAATCTAGATATATCCAATTCACTTTAGCAGGCCTAGAATGTTTTCAATAGGAATCCAAAGCTGGAAAAGTTTATATGAAACTCTGAGATTTCTGCCATTATCAAAGAGGACTAGAAAAGAGAAATAATGTAGCCAAGATCAAAGTGAAGAATATAGCCTTGAATGGGCTTAACCAAAAGTTTCTT
This sequence comes from Corvus brachyrhynchos, assembly GCF_000691975.1. Classification (NCBI taxonomy): domain Eukaryota; kingdom Metazoa; phylum Chordata; class Aves; order Passeriformes; family Corvidae; genus Corvus; species Corvus brachyrhynchos. The sequence goes on from NW_008246060.1 coordinate 8,703,306, forward strand.
GCATCCTTACTCTAGAAAGGAAAATGGCTTGGATTGTGTGGAATGGAGTTATACTAAATGCCCAGAGTCCCTTCATAGGATACAACAGAAAAAAGAAAATCAGAGAAAAAAACCACACAACTCCCACCACCCCAGAGTGTTGCTTCTCTATCCTACACATATTTGTAATTGGAGATCTTTGGTCATGGAGCACCTGTTGTCCTTTAGAATCAAACATGCAATATTGAAAAGAACAGCACACTTTACTAGATTATTTGCTTGTGGTCTTTGTGAAAGGGTTTCATAGTTCAGCTGCCTGGATTGTTTTCTGCCATAATCTGGCACAGCTTTATCTCACAGCAAAAGGTGCTAAATCATCAAGTGTGTTCAGGCACATCTGTGATGTCCTACCATATGCAGGAACAGTGTATTTATTATGTGATGTGGTGTGCATCTGTCCTAGTAGGTCATTCCTATCATTGTCTTCATCAGCAACACGCCTTTTTGTTTTTTTCTTTATATGTGCAATGTTTTGTTTTACTTTGAGAACACAGACAGCTTTGGCAAGGACTCAGCTTTAAAAGTTAGCAGTTGCATGGACCTAACTGGACAACTGAGCAGATCAAAACCAGGAGATAACAGTGTATATTTATAGGGAGATATGTTTATGAAAACCTATGGGAAAGGCCAGCTTCCTTTTCAGAGAAGACAGAAGTTTTGCATGCTCATTAGAGCTTTGGAAAGTTTTCCTTTTACCATTTTTCTTTATATTCTGAGTGAAAATTAATTGCAAATAAATTCCTGCTACTCGTGTCAGCTCTAATGTTCTATTAAGCTTCACTTTAATACTTTGTTGCTCCAAAATCTTTGGGACAAATTATCTCCTGGCTTAACTCCACCAACTGTGGTGAAGCTACATTAGGATGTTTGGCCCTACAGTTTATCTATTTTTTTTTCCCCAGTGCTGCTTTTGCTTGACTCTGTACATGACCAGAATGTAAAGACAGCAAGCTTACATTAGAAACAAGTCAGTAGGGAAACCAAGAAATCTTTCTAAGCTACCAAATGTCTTTTCATGGGGTGTAAATGACTGCACAGTTCATTTCCTTCCTTTTCAATATCTTCTGGCAGGAGGACAGTGCTAACTGTCATGTAAACATCAAGTTTTACAAAAGAATTCTCAAAAGTAAGTAAAATACTGGATCGCATTGCTTAGTTCACTTTTCCCATTGTTTATACACAAACCTGAAATTCTCATTACAGAATTACAAACAATTGCAACCCCCAAAAACATTCATTTCAGAGGACATAATCTGTTTCAACATATTTATGGTTCAGCTGGTGCAACAACCTCCTGGATTTACTGCTGGTCTACTGTGCAGCTGACCCCTGGAAATTCTGCCAGAGAACACCTCAGTCATCTAGATTAGCACAATCTTTCCATATAGCAGGGGTTTGCCCCTCTTGCTGTCCCATTTTACATGACTTGGCAATGAAGTTTCACACTGAAGACAATTCCACATTCTAATTGATGGTTTGCTTTTTTATTACTATTTCTTTTCAGGGTTGAAAGAGATCTGTTTTTGTAGCCTTAAGGCACATGGCAGGAGGAGATGGAAACATTTCTTTCATAACATCTTTCTGACTGTAGAGCCCTTTGGTCCTAGAAGATTTACATTCAACTGAAACAAAAACTGAGACTAAACAACCATTTGTAATCACTGGTCACTAGTGCAATTTGGAGTATTTTATCAGGCAGGCTGATAACAAACTGGCATAACCTCACAGACACACATACAGAAATATCTGTCTACCGTATTATTTTAAAAAAACACAGTGGAGGAGAAGAAACATTTTCAAGGTTTTAGCTAAATCTGTTTGAAAGAGAGTGTTACCCTATTAGTACAGAAGAATCTAAAGATAATGGCAATCAAAGCACCAGGAGAGCAGTGCTCTTTCTCATGTAGTGCACTGTGCCAGCAAATTCTTTGCTGAAGATGACACTGTGGCAAAGTGATAGCTTAAATTTAGACACTTGCTAAATTGAGAGCTGTTAGAAAACTGCATAGGCACCTAAGAATCCATGAGTATACCTATCTGATATGCTGTAGGTAGCCTTAATGGTTCCTTTTACATTGCCACAGACCTAAATCCCACCTGACCTGCGCATCTGTGCCAAGATGGTTTGCTCCTCTGATGCTGAACCTACTGACTTGGAAACTGAAGCACAGCTGTACATCTTGTCCAGCTAGGGACATGAGAAGGATTGTTGTGTCATCTTTGGCAATTCTTTGTCTATTCTGACTAGAAAATGAAGAAATCAGAAAATAGAGACACATGAAATTGCACATTAGTTGACTGTAGTAGATGTTTACACAGTTCTAGCTACGAGTGAAAGTCTGAGCAGAATGGAGAGGAAGGATGGTGTTGGAAGCTTGGAGAAAGCAACAATCACAGCCCAAAATGGAACAGCCTGTTGAGTTAGCCTTGCCATTTCCTCACCTGCTGCTGCAGCATTTCAGGCTGTATATTCTCAAGTGTTCTCTGCAGTCTGACTTCAAATAGCTGAAAGAGTGGTGTGTCTGCCATTTCCTAACCTGACAGCCATACCTTACTGTTAGGAATTTTCTTCTTAGACATTTAAACTGAAGTCTCACATCTAATACTAGGAAGAAGATGAGTAGCAACACCTAACACCATTTGCTTTATAACAGCCCGACAGTCTTCACTTAAAACTGCTCACAGTAATTCTTTACTCCCTTGGAACTTGTGTTTGATGGACCTACAGAAGTGTCACTCTCCTTCTGAAATCTATAGGATATGTACTTATTTACTAGCAAAACATCATCTCGATTGGGATTTTGCCGCCAAATCTTACTGCAGTTTTATGAAGCTGAGTACTTGATACATTAAGGCTCCTTTAGAAAACCTGATCTGTTTGGTTTTTTTCCTTATGGATTATTTTCCCAAGTTTTATTTGTTACTTTATAAAAATAACTTTTTGCTTACATCCTAATCTATGCTTACACAAAAGTAAGTCACCTCAGCGAACTAGAATTCCCATGATCTGAAATCCTCATCTCCAACATTTTGGAAACTCAGTCAGCACTTTAAAGCCACTTCATCCAGTCAGGCACTCTGCTTTGATGACCTTGGGGAGGTAACGCTTGTTTTAAATGTCAGCTACCAAATTACCAAATCAGTCACCAATAATTTATATTTCTAGCTGCAAAAGTACCTTTTTCCCACAACACCTGATTGCCGAAGCACTTTTTAGCATTTCTAGATTCTTAGCTCGAAAGACAAAAACAAACCCTAATTTTTACTGACACTTGTGGAGTTTTCCCACCCTGTTGGGGAAGCCTAAATACAAGCAGATTGGAGCAGAACAGGAACAAAGAAGCCATGCTGGAGGAACTTGCTCTAAAAACACAGCTGAGCATGCTGAGTTCCCAACGCACCGGAGACGCAAACAATAATGTAAAGTGAGGATGGAAGCTCTTGCTGTGAAACCTCTTGTTCTTGTGCATCTCTAAGAATATGTCCAGCCCAGAAGAATTTAGATAAAGATGGGCGTGAGGCTGTGCAGCTCGGAGGTACAGCCAGAGCATGCAACTCTGCATAAAGCCCATCGTGTGTACGAGGGGCCAGTCTCTTGCTCAGGGAGCCATGTCTTTTTGTTTACCCACTGGGGTGCTGCCTGCTGCTCTTTATTAGGTCCCCTGCCTCTACAGGCATTTCTTGGTACAGTCAGTGCAAGCATTTTTTAACTATTACTTACAAAATGGCAGTGGCTTCCCCAAGGCCATATCTTTGTTTCTTTGTACAATGCTGTGATTGTGTAAATTGTCTTGCGTAAGCACATCAGCCCACTCTGGAATTCATTTTTTCCCCCCTTACGGCCTTTCATTGTTGTTCTTTTATGGTGGGACTTGTCCTTTTGCCATCTTGTCACAAATCCATTCCTGTGGCTATGTCACTTTTCAGAAACAGCATGTCTAAGTCTGGCCTTTCCATTTGTAGAGGTCTGGGGAGCAGCTACTTCTGCTGAGAGCACTATTGTCAGCAAACTGAACAGGCTCCCTTGCACTGTCACACAAAACTGCAGAGTCCTCAAAACCGTGAAGCCCAAAGCAGCCACTTGTGTTCTTATATCATAATCCTTTCCTGCATGTAGCTCAACAGACTGTCTTCTGAATCTAGTGATGTGATTTGTGACGTCAAAGCTGGGAGTAAGAGAGAGCTTCCTCTCTGAGGGATGATCAGGCAGACAAGTCCTTGGATCTTGAATGCAGACACTGCATTCAATGTGTTGCAAGCCTCAGCATCATGTAGAGATATTTCTTCTTTCATTTGTATAAAGAGTAAACCACAAGTGAAAACCAGAGTCTGTGAGGAGCTTGCAGTTTCAAGATGGCACAGAGTTTTGGAGCGTCTTTGTTTCCACCCATCTCCGCCTTGGCTGTAATTCCCCTTCAGGGTCTGTGTTAGTAGTGTACAAGATCCCTGCCTGGATCGTGGATCTGGCCACTATTTCCTCAACTGCTAATATTAATCTGGTAAGTTATAAAAAGGTGACATGAAAGCTCATGTAGAGGCTTCCACTTTTTCTTCTGCTACAAACAGAAGAGGGCAGGCTGGCCACTGGGCTTTGCCGGCTCAGCATGTGCTAGAGCCCATCGGGAGATGTCTGTATGGGGGACGCTGCTACAAGACAGACTCTCAGGGTTTGTTACAGGCCAGGTCTGCAGCAACCATCCCAGCTGACGCTGACAGCATTGCACAGGTTGTCAGCGATGCAGTAGCCCCATTTGGAGCTCAGGAATACAATAGTCAATTTGAGATTAGGCAGGAAAGAGTTAACTACCAGGCTTACTTGGAAGACAGGAAAATTGCACTTAATTAGCTTGTGCCACCTAGAAGGATTGAGACTATTTATGTTTTTAGCCAAAGACCCACTCTAAGGGAACACATAAATCAGGATCAGTATTGTTGATTTACCAGAAAGGATGTAATCCAAATCCATGTTATCCTAAATGTGTTGGTTTGTCATTATAAAGCAGCACCCATGGAGTTTACTTCTTATCACATATACAAACATAGTCACATACTCCACTAAATGACCACTAATGAATAAGCCCAAGTCTAACTGAGGGCAATGGAAATTCCATTGTCTTCCACCAAGCTTTGAAATGAGCCTAAATGGGTCAGACATACAGAATTTTTGCATATGTGTTTGTTATAGTACAATCATACTTCGGTGAACAGTGTTGCAGGATCTAAAATATTATGTTCAAATACTCTAAGCTAAGTACATAAAATAAATTACTTCTATTCATCATGTTTGCCCTTACAAATCTATTGGTTTAGCCACATTAAAAAACCAGTCAATATTCTTAAGGGTTGAATGCTATAGAGGTTCAGATCAGGTGTCACAGACAAACCATAAAGCTTACTGTCGCGGGTTCGGTTTGTAACCGGGCGGAAACACCAATTTAGTGTAGTGGTTTGGTCCAAAATACTCATTACTGTTTATCTGCTGTGAGATAAGAATTAGGAGAAATGCAAAACAGGCACCAAACTTGAAAGAATATAAAGAAGTTTATTAACAGACCTAAAAGAAGAAAAAAAATTATACCACCTTCAGAACTCTCCTCCTCCCCCCACCTTCCTCCCTTCTCCCACTGACAATGTGAAAAGACAACCCTTAAGATGTTCAGTCTGTTTACCACTTCCATAATAACCTTGTTCAGTCCATTTAGAGAGAGAAGTCTCTTCTTGCTCATGCTATGAAAACATTATCACGAGACAGCTGCCCACTTCCAAATATTGTTCAGTCCATTTAGGAAGAGGAGTCTCTCTGCCTGCGTGTGAGTCCTTTCCCCCAACTTGCAGCTTTTCCCGCAACTGCTTTCGAGGGTCCACTCTTGAAGTTTTTTGGGGTACAATTTTAAGGTTGAGCCGTCCAGAAACAAAAAAGCAGAGGCCCTTCTCCTTCCCTGGGAGCAAAGGGTCTTCATCATCTTCATCGTTAGGACTATCTCTGGGAGCATCTCTAGGAACTGAGGTTTTCTCCTTTCCCATTTGGAGCAAAAGTCCTCATCTGGTTCATCTCTAGGGACTGAGGTTTTCTCCTTTCCCGTTTGGAGCAAAAGTCCTCATCTGGTTCATCTCTACGGACTGAGGTTTTCTCCTTTCCCATTTGGAGCAAAAGTCCTCATCTGGTTCATCTCTACGGACTGAGGTTTTCTCCTTTCCCATTTGGAGCAAAAGTCCTCATCTGGTTCATCTCTCCCTGTCCAAACTTCTCATGAAATTACAGCTGCGTCAGCATCTGCCTATCTCAGCGCAGGTGCTTCTGCTCACGAGTTGAACACTCCACCCCCCATATCTTCATGAAATTACAACAGGATACTCTGATATATCATAGCTTCACAACAGAATTTCAGCTTTAAGCATCTCCTCTCTCTCTTCCCTCAGGTTTTCAGCTCTTCACAGCAATAAAAAGGGTTAATCTCACCTCGGCCTGGCAGCTTTGCAGCTGGAATGTTGAATTTTTCTTATCGCAGTGGAGAGGGGGGAGAGCCGAGCCGCTCCGGCTGCCCACGGCAAGGCAGTGGGGGGGTTCCACGGCTGGAACAGGCCCATCGACTCCAGGATGGCCGTGGCCCGGCCCGGCCTGGCCCAAGCAGGGCCTGGCCGGGCCCGCTGGGCCCTGCTCGGGCCCTGCAGCCACCTGTCCCAGCGCCGGAAACGAGAGAGAGCTTGGAGGGGGAGTTTGCCTATTCTTAAATGTGGATAACAGAGGTGATCACAACTTTAAGTGGCTTAGAGAATTGTCCATATTCAAACTGGCCAGCTGATAGGTTCTATCAGTTCCCAGAGGAAACTGTAAGCACCCCTTAGCAAGGACGTCCCTTCCGGGACTATGCTTGCTAACCTATGACACTTACAAAAAAAAAAAGTGAGAAATTACCTTCCTATAAATAAAGTGTGTCATCTTCAACACAGTAATTTAGAAAAAGTTTACCTCCTAAGGTTAAGTTCAAGATTATTTAAAAGCTATACTGTCTGAATGATGCTAGGTAAATACAAGGTTATGCTGCTGTTGTCAAGAGAACTTAAGGAGCTTGATGTGGGTTAGAAGTATTTTCTTTGTCTTGGAATGGTATGATCATGATATCATCCCTGAGCCTAACATTAGTTTTTATTCAAAGAAAATCAGTTAGCATAAAATAAAAATGCTGCAGGTAAAGTGGAAGCTGCCTTTGTAACAGTGATTCTCCAGGTATGCCTTACTCCCTTTTCTCCCCCTAAATGCACACTAAGCTACTTGTGCATTTCTGGTGAGCTGAAAGATCCACAGTCCATATTTCCTAGAAGCACTTATGGAAGACTGTGAGTCTCAGTGATCCAGAATGAAATACTCTTTTGGCAGCATGCTGAAGAACAACCTTACCAGCTTTTTCTCTTGACTTGTGTCAGCCTCGTGGTTCATGTATAACTATCAGACCTAAATGTTTTCAATTCAGAATTAGATCTGAATGAAGAGATGTTTTACACAGGCTGAGACATTATTACTGTACCCTGGGCTATGTCTCTGAGGCTGTGTTTGGCATGTGTCCTCGACTAAAATGCTTCATGTTTACTGCTATCAATATTACTCATGTTCATGCTGTTTGTGTGTCCCAGCACACCTGATCCCTGAATTTCAAAGGAAACTGTAAGCAGAACTATGGTGTTGGTTGCCAGCTAAAGCTGATGAGCACCTGCCTTTAAACACTGCGGTTGTGCTGCCCCTGCTAGCACCGGAGCACAGTCTGTTCATCATGGCTGGACTTCTCTGCTAACACTCACAAGAGTTAGTTTAAAAACATTTAGATCAATCTGTACCTCTGCATTTTTTGGAAGCTTGGCCTAGCAAACAAGAGCAAGATTTCTGTTGTGTTAAGGCAGGAAAATTCTGAAAATAAAAATGGGAAATAGTCCATTTGGAAATGACCTGATTGGTCTTATTGTTTATCCCATAATCTTAGGAACCTTGGAAGTATATTCATTCTGTTTATACTTTGACTTCAGCTACAGCAGAAAGTATTAGTTGTGCTGTTCATCTTTGTCTAAGCGAGTAACAGTAAGAACAAGTTTAATTGCAGAACTAAAATACGTGGAGGTAGCAGGAAATAAGACATACTTTTTGTGTTTTTTCTTTAAGAAAATCCTGAAATACCGAGTTAGCATGATGAGGCCTCAGGAGAAGATGTGGAGATGATCAACTGCAGAGATCATGTATATGTCAAGAGATAGAAAGCAAAAATCACCAGAAAGATCACTGGCTATATGCAGAATATAGCAAGGGGGAGAATTAAACCCTAATTAATCCTAGTTTTCAGTGAACTAAAAAACAATTTATAAAAAGACATATAGCTTTGTCCTCCAGCAATAGTGTCCTCCCTGCCTGCCCAGGTCAGTGCCATGCCAGGCTGACACAGCCAGTGACCAGTGGGGCACTGGACCGTTTGATGTGCACAGCAGACAGGGAGGCAGCAGGCTGGCCAGCAGGTGGATGGGCACTAAGGGAAAAGTAACCATTAATCCAGGGAAAGATGCTTTTAGGATGAATCTAGCACTATTTTTATATTACTGATCAGAGGAGTTCAAGTGGCTTGTGTTACATGGAAGGAGATGAGTCGTAAGGGATTTTCTATAAAGGTGAGGTTATAGACTTTTGTTTTCTTCCTGGTGAACAGGCAAAACAGATTTGTGTGTTTCTTGCCAGGAAAACTAAAATGGAATTAGGCTGTAAAGCAAGCCCTCATTTTCTGGGGTACTCAATGAAGATACTATCCTTGCAATTCCCAAGAAGTAACATTTCTAAATTTTCAAATGGTGTTTCCGACAGTGTATATATAGAAATGGGAATCAGACATAGCATGACAAAGGCCCAAGTATGTAAAGTTTTCTGATAATCACCACTCT
>NW_008246060.1:8712383-8731724 GCF_000691975.1 Corvus brachyrhynchos
CTTTCATCTGGTTTTGGTGAGACTGTCCATATAACAGAAGTTTCTATCCTCTTCAAACTGAATGCTGAGGACTCCAAACTTAGCAGGAAAAGATAATCACCCTCCAGACCAGAATAACAAAAACTGCTGTTGAGGGTCATTGAACTAAACTAAGAACAATTTCAGCAACCAGGCTTATACACTGCTGAGCCTGTTTAGAAATATAATCTCAAAACTGTTTACTTACACATGATGTAACTAAGTAGTGAAAATTTAAGGTAGGTGCTTAGTTCATTGAAAGGACTATTAATTGACTGTTGCTATATATTCCCTTCCCACAATACACAACCTGAAAATCAGCATTCTACTAGGAGATCCAGATGCATGCAAAGAACTGATTCAAAAACCATCAACCCAATCACCTATCCCACAGAAGATGCCTGAAAAGAACTTCTGGTTTTTGTGGAATTGCCTTTGGAAGGATGACAAAGGGCAAAAAGTCATGATATGGACAGCATGCAAACACAAACCCAAGTTTCCAATAAGTGTTTCTTATTTTGGAAAACAAAGCCCAGGCACATCCCCTTCAGGTCTTCTTTGGCAATAAGTTCTTTGAGGTAGGAACTCAGGAGAAGGGACAAGAAGAGACAAGAGTTCAGTTCACTTGTATGAAAAAGGAAGTGAAGAACCCATCCTTTAGGTTGCAGTCTTGAAAATAGCTATATAATAACTTGATAATAAGGTAGATTTTTATTTCTGAAGAGCTGATATGATGCAAATGTGGGCTGTTTGGAGGCAGAGATTTTCTACTCTCCATATCCCAGTTATTTCCCCATTTGAACAGAGAAATGTGGGTATGGAGGTATGTTGATTCCTGCAGGGAGCTCAGGGCTGAGCACAGCTTTGCAGGCTCTACTACAAACATCATATCCCTTTTGCTAGAGAGCAGCCTGCCAGCACGGAGTGATAAAACAGAATAATACATACACATGGTTTTCAAAACAGAGTTTTCAAAACTCTGTTACACTTCTTAAGCACTGATAGGGACCAAGTATGCATCACCCATGAAAAAAAAGAATTTCCATTCTTTGAAGTGGTTTAGAGTGAGAAACCAACCTGTTCCTGTGCATATAGATCAGAAAAATGAATACATAGAGCTGACAGTTATGTCCTCAGCACAGAGTGCAGCCAAAGGAGCTGCACCTTCTGTTCACACACAGGTGAAGATTGCTCAGTGTCCCCCTCTCCTTTCACAAGGTTCATTCAGTAACTTCACACCAGCTTTTCTCCAGCATCTGCATCAGCAGAGCAGAGAGGAATTCAGAGCTGGACTAAAGGAGACTCGAGTTGTCCTGAGAACTTTTCACAGACACAAATCTTGGCCTGGCAAAAGTGCAAAGGAGGCCATGAGAAAAATACATCCAAGCATGGAGGAGGCCAGACAGGCCTGACAGGTAGTACTGTCTTATGGTCTGTCACTGCCATGACTTGGAGAGCTGCTCACTTAGAGGGGCTAATGAGGTAACTTTGAAATTGTGGTCTAAAACATTTTCCCCCTCTTTCTCCTCTTCTGAGTCCAGTCTTCCTTCCAATAACCTTTCATCTTCCAAGAGAAACAGTCACAACCTCCATCTTTAAATGAATATATCATACATAAAGGTTATAACCCAATTGGAAAATGAATAATGATATATTTTTTCTAAAGAGATTGAACTGATACCAACAGATCTTTTTATAAGCCTGGAATGTGTGTGAGGGTCCCACTAAGCCCAACCAAGCTGAGGCACAGGGCTTTCCATCTGTGCTGACCTTTATCACAGCCCCTGCCTGAGGTGGGCAGCACATCATCCCTGCCACAGACTATTAAATGACACACAGAGGAGTAAGGCATGAACGGAGAAAAGCTAGATTCAGTTCCAGGCATCTCCCAGGAAGGCAGCTCTACCCAGCCCTATCCTCAACCACACAGCTTTTGCCCCTGAATGATCTCCCTGTGTACACACTTCAGGATAAAAAAACAGCATGTGAAATTAATATCTCAGAAGTTTCTGTTCTTTGAAAATTACATCTGAGGTCAGCCTACTGGCAGAACACATCAAGTGCAGGCAAGGGAGAAGGAAAATACAAAGCAGAGGATGTGAACTTCCACAGAGCTCCATAGAAAAACTGTTGTTATCATTGGCCTGGGTATTGTGGCTTTAAATTACAAATTACTTTAAATTGTAAAAACAGCCATAGCAAGCCCTGGAGAAGAATCCCCAGAATGGCAGTAAATAAAGAGCATCCTGTCCCTCTTTATGCCACAGCTAATGTGGGAGGTAATTTAAAATCCTAGCTTGGCAAGTGCTGCGTGTCAGAGTTGATGAGTTGAAAGGATGTGCATGTACACAGACCCAAACAAAGAACTTCTAACACACAGAAGAATTACTGCACTTAGTGGCCTTAGATGTTGAGCAGAGCAGCAACATTTGCTCTTACACTTTGGACTAGTTGTCCTGAATTTTTATACAGGCTCCTATTACCTTGGAAGTGGCAGGTGGCTTTGCAGGGATCCTTGGAGCTGGCGTCATAGGGGAAAGTTAAGCTCACAAAGTACTTCCTTGTCAGATCCCTCACCACCCTGGGAAGAGGACGGATTTCTCTTTCTGTTTTGTCCTGGGTCTGGAGTCTTTGCCTGGGAGTCCCACCTGCTCCTGCAGCTCACATCCCCTGAAACCAGACCCCATCCAGCAGCTGCATAAATCATTGAGAACAGGGCTGCAGCGTGGTGTCGAGCAGTTGGGAATACATGGGGGAGTGACTCCCTCCTCCTTTGCGTGCCTCCATCTTCCCCTAAAGTAAACAACAGCAGTCCCCACTGTGAACCCAGTTGCGAAACCTCGAGTCTCTGAACTTTAACTCTGTGATGAACAGCCCTTGCATGGACTGTGCAGCTGAGTGCCTCTGGTCTGTGTTTTTCTGCTGCCAGCCAGGGAATTCTTTCCATAGCTCAAGCAGACACCCTAGGAAAGGAAGCCTGCTTGCAAACGTGCAGCTGAACGTGGTGGTGTGGGCAGCTTAATGTCTCATTTTTCTGGGGCTGAGACAACCCCGAAAGCACATTTAAATAAATTGCTAATACCAGTTTACATACAGTCAGCTCCATCAACATTTGTCCCATGTCAAGTAACTTTTACTTCTTCTACTAGAAGCTCTTAGCATAAGAAAGCAGCATAAAAAAGCAGGCCAGTCAAGTTGTAAAGCTCAGTCACAGATGAGAGTAGTAACTCCCCTCTGACTAGATAATGCAAATGATTTTTGGTTCAGACATAATTATAACAACATGTTGTAGATGCTGATGTGGGTTTTTTCCAAGATGGAATTTCAAAACTAGCAAAAGCTACCACATCACAAATGAGGAAACCACTCCCTTGGTGAAGAGAAGATGGTACAACATTAAATCAGTGGAAAAGAAAACCCTCAAAAAGCCAATAGATGCATTGAAGCCATCCATATGCTGAAGTGGTGGTTCAGGGATCTGAGCAGTAATGCTCTGCAGATGCCTTGCAATCCAAATAATGTTTAAAGGAATCCTTAAAGTCTCACCCACACAAGAGATTCTGGTTTGAAGCCAGCTCCAGGAAACAGCATTCTACAATGTTTCTTTCATATAATGAGGACTTCCCTGGGTTCTATTTTATCATGATTATAGCAGTCAGATAAAGAATTGGAATGCAGAGCTCTGCATGCTGAGACCAAGTTTATACCTTCCCCTCTAAAGATTCTCTCCTGTTGATATTTTGGTTAGACAAATTTATCTTTTATACCATGTCATGAGGAAATACAGTGTCCTGAATTTTTTAAAGTTTTTGAATTTTTTCTCTGTAAGCATGAAACCTCCACTCAAATTATTCATATGAGTTCTTACAAAATAAGAAGAACAAGGCTCTCACGTTGATATAAATTTTCTGACTTAAGGATCTCATTATTAGTGGCTAAACCACTGTTTTGGTTGAAACTGAACTTTCAAGATGTATTTGGGCTTCATTACTTGGGTCTTTTCTTTCCTATCTAAAGATACAGATATGACTGTGCATTCCCGAGCATTAAGATGTAAAACTAATCTGTGTATATTGAGGGGACAGGAAGAAAAAGAGGGTTCTAATTTTAACTAGAACTGAAAATGTATTAAAATCAGGAGAGAAAGAAGGGGCTTCAAGAAAGCAGGTTCTTGCTCAGCATGCAGGCTCTAAATCCTGCTGTAGCTCACCCAGGCTCAGGTTTCAGAGCCCTGTAACATCAGGAGGCCAAGTGTGGTGAGATGTGCTGTTCACAGTGTGTTCCTTGGGCCCTTGGGACAGGAATCTCAGTTGAGTCCTCTGTTTATAGAAGGCTTCGAGCCTTTTCCCATCACTTTGGATGTGGTATTTGTTACAAGGGTAAACTGAATTGGGCTCTCTTTTTGGGGCAGAGGAGAAAGTGGGAGACAGCAAACAACATGCCATGGGGACACACAAAATGCCCAAGTGAAATTTGGGGTGTGTAACCCTCCTGTAACTGCAGTCAAGCCTCTTGCTGCTCACTATTTGAAATACTGTCACTGCCATCATGCCACTGTTGTTCTACCAGAACACAGTTTTGCTCAATCTTTTTATTACCTCTGTTGTACCCAGAGAGATGGGGAGGCATTAGATGTCCCTTCACCACTCTCTTCCCTAAAATCCAGGACCTTCTCAGGAACATCTGTTCCTGCCTATGCTTTCCTACCAGTTCCAGAGAGAATTGTTTCATCCTACACACATCATCCAGAGAGAGAAGGAAAAAGGGAGAGATTTCCTCTCTCTCTTCCTTTCTTTCCACAGCATGGAAAAGGCTAACTGGGATGGCTGTTTTGAGGCCTTCCTTGTGCCACACCTAAGCCACCCATCCTTCGAGCAGCGCATAGCCCTGACTTCTGTCAGCAGGATGGCTGGTATCTTCAGCTAAAATGCATCTTCACTGGAGGATTTTTTTTGCTGCCTTCATTATGTATCTTCTTCCAGTTAGCTATGCTCCAAAGAAGTGCAGATCTGTTGGATATATTCCGACAGAAGAACACTCACTCTCCTTCTGCAGTCTAGCTGAAACCCTGGCTAGCACAGGACTATGTACTTTCAATGCACACCTTTCTCTAGCTTATAATGTATCATTAAAAAAAAAAAATCAAGCTCTTTCTGGAACATAAGCTGGTGCCAGAGGTTATAGTAAATTCTAGCAAGTAGACAGAAATTTTCCTCCCTAATTTTGTTTTCCTCAGAGAGTTGCGGTTTCCACGTAAACACTTCTACGACCAGGCCCTTTGAGACATGCCTGGAAGAATATATGTTCTGCCTAACACATATCCACCATATCTTAGCAGCTAAGAAAAATAATTCTGCGGTCTCACAACACTTCACCACTATCACCTCAGCCTGGCTAAGCTAAAAATTAGAATAAAGACCAAAGAAATGTAGCTATGTTGAGAGAAAGCTCTGGCTCATAGTGGCTGGTATGTTGTTTCTGGATTTTGTCCCATCTATTCTGCTAGGTTTCTAGCTTCAGGAAATGGTGTTTGAAACCATGAATTATGGTACATAAGGACAGAGAAAACATAACACGATAGTCACTCATTTCTCATTGCTACATGGAGCAGTAAGCAGCACCAGCCCATGAGATCCAGAGAATTTGCTCTAAAATTTAGATCATCATTTCAAAGCATACAAAGGACTTTTTTCTTCTATGTTTTTATATAGGACTGATACACTTTGTCTTAATATAGAAGATCCCCTTTGATGTCCATTCACATTTCATAAGCCAAGAGCAGAATAGTTGGAGGACAAGTGGAAAAAATGTAAATGTAAGTTATTCTTGGATGTAGTTTGGATCCCAGCTCCAGAGCAGAGAATGTTTGAACCTGCCTGAGCAAACTGTTCAGGGTGTGAGCCCAGCACAACACTGGATTTGCACCTACGAAACAGGCAGAATCCAAAGCATGGACCTGGATGCTCATAAGCTCCTGAACATTCTGTATTTCTGGATATATATTTTTTTTTAAATCCTGAACCCTCTCTTAGTTATTTATACAAGATATCTCTGAATCTTTTGCTTTGGTTGGTTGGATTTTTTTCTCGCATGCACTTACTTATAATACCAGGATGCTATTAAATATTTGTAATGCTTACTAAGCAAAGCTCTGAGTAGTGAGTCTGGATTAGAGTACCCAGAGATTCCCTCCACGAATTCCAAGTGCAGGCTCAAAACAAAAAAAAAAGGCAGTTCTGGGACTTCTAATTAGAGAATGCTCATATTTAAAGCATGCACCTCCAGTAAGCAGGTTCTGAATTCATCTTGCACATAATCATTGACATTCTTCCCTCCCAGCAAAATAGCAATTCTTTATCCCAGTGGAACAAAGTGGGAGGCAAACAGAGCAGAAGAGTATGTGAGTGTATGTGGAAGAGCTTGGACTCTGGTCACTTGGTGACTCAAGGAGTGCAAAACAGAAACTGAAGCTTAGCATGACAGGAACAGAACAGCTTCATGTTCAAGGAGTGAGATTCCAAGAGAGTGTGGGGATTTTTTTCCCTCCCTTCAAACAAAGCATTTATTTTGTAGTAAAGTCCAATTTCCTCATGGAAATCCAAGCCCTAAAGTAGCTAAAACAGCCTTTTCTCTCTCTCTCCAGTCAGTCTCTGCTTCATGGCTTCTTGAAAAGAAGGCATTTTGAGCAGGAAGTCATGTTGGCTAATGGCACAGGGCAGAGCTTCCAGAGGAAACTTCACCTACAGCCATTTATCATGTTGATAATGTTGTGGTTTGTGGCCCTTTCTTTTTTCCCTAGACAACAAGATTGAAAACCAGATCCTGATCCAAATCCCGTAGCTCTTGGTTTTTAGGCACCTGAGCACTCCTTATTCCCCACAAATCCTCCTAGTGATGCTGGGTCTCAGAATGAGTGAGTGCAATAAACTTTCCATTCTTTGCTAAAGTTCAAAGGAACCTTAGGAAACTGGACACTCGAGTCCCACTGTTTCTGACAAAGTTTGTCTTGCTTTCAGCTTGCAGTTCTTTTGGCTTACAGGCATGCCCCATCTGTGTTTTGTTCTTTGTGTTCACCAATACTTCTTAGTTTTCTAGTAGTGCCCTGTTCCTATTAGTAACCAAAACAGTACGTGTGGTTTTGCAGTTGCTTCTGATTTTATATCAGAACCTTGTAGTTCTAGATAGTATTGCAACAAACTGCAGAACTTTAAAGAAGTAGGGTAGAGTGGGCTGTTAACAGACCAATTGGCTCTTATCAGTAATCCAGGTTTTTTCTCTAGATGCCGATCAGTAAACAGCCAGCTCAATAGCCATAAACTTCTGTTTTCAAGCAGTGATGTATCCTGCTGGGTAACAACCCTTTTGATACTAAAGATATCTCCTGCCATGTATTCTCCACTGCCAAGCAATGATTGTTGACATAAGTGTTCCATTTAATAAAGATTACCAGTGTGTATGAGCACAAGGGGGTGATTCAGCAGCATCAGGGGCTCTATGGCAGCAGTCCTAACAGGAAGACAGAAGTGATTGCTTCATAGCAAATGAATCAGGCCCCAAACCTAGGACACTCAGAGAAACACCCTTATTGCACTAAATTGTCATGCCTCAGGGTTGCATTAATAATGACAACACATGCAAAAACAGCAACTTGTTTCTCATCTGTAAAGTGGGGATCATGACATTCACCTCTCTAAAGCCTGTGGGTCTCTGTAAACTCGTAACACTAATCAAAAAACCTTTTCCATGTGCCATCCTCTCAGCCATACCTTTCTAAAGCTTTTCTTCAGAACCAAGATTATTGAGACTTAGTAACTGCCACTTACAGCTGACTTGCCTTGGCAGCCAGTTAAACACATTAAGCTTGTGACCAAAAACTCATAGCCAGTGTTGAGGAGCTGACTCTGATCCTAGTACCTCCTTTCATTTTTTATGTAGGAAATTGATAACAGACTTCCATGGTTAAATTAATAAAATCTGCTCATCTTTGAACTGCTATGCCAAAAAAATCTGCCTTTTATAGCAAGAATTCTACCTGTGTAAATAGCAAGTTACACAAATAGAAGTTTGCAGTACTGTTCCTTTGGTAGCCAAGAATTTTAATTCATCTGTTAGGCTATCATAGCATGTTATCTAACACACAAAGTTTCTGTGAGGTATAAAAAAATAAAATTGAAAGACCAGTTATCTAGGTGTCCACAGATGAAGATAAATGCTGAGACATTTATTCATTCAGGAGGACCACATGCTCAAAAAGTAACTGCATTTGCATCCTTGTGGTTATTCATGAATGAAAATATTCAGTGAGAGGAATAAATGTTCACAAAACTTCCCTGAAGAAATCCAAATGTTCAAAAATTTGCTTGTCAGTAACAGATTGATTTGTGGTAAGTCTCAAATTCATGAAAGGCAAGTTTGCCACATTACTACTGGATGAATTCCAGGGAACCTTAATTTGAGACTGGTTGAAGAATTAAATGGTATTTTAATTATTAAACATCTGTGTAAGTCTAGTGTAAATTATAAATTCTGTCTGTTCCACATAATTTTTTAATAAACTTGGGTTATTGTTTCCATAATGTGTGTTGAATAGGTGTTGCACTGTTAAGTGCTGTGGAAAGTGCCCTTTCTGTTACCTGACTCAGGCAGGACTGACCCCACTGCAGACCTCAAGTCTACAAACACTGAACCTGTCCTGTTTGGGAATAGAGCATGAGCAAACAGCAGAGCCAAGTTAGACCTGCAGGATTACTGTGTGCTCTTGCTGGATGAAAATCCTTTTTTTTCAATTGACTCTGAAATAAATATTTAGCTATATGCCTTTGAGAGTCATGGTTTGTTTGGGTTTATCTTCTACACCACCATGTCACAGTATTTGGTAATTCACATCCCTTGGGGTGGCTTCCTACTCAGAGCATTACACAAAGAATGCATTTTCAGACTAGATTTCCAGTAAATAACCCTGCAGTTCCAGGAGATTGACTAAAATAGCAGCACGCCTGCAGCACAATGCCACTTAAGTTCAGATCTCTCCCTTGTTCTGATTCTATCCTCTTCTGTCTCTCCCCCAACACTAGCATAATTGTCAGGGTCCTCTTCCTGTGAGCATCTTGGTTTTCACTAAGTCCTTTACTAGCTCGTCTTTGCCTGCAACTATACTCCCATGGAATCCTGCACTCTTGATCCATGTTTCCAACCCTCTCCATGGAGTCATCATCTTCCACCATCAGAGTAACAACAGCTGTGTAAGTTCTGCCAGTACTGCCAAGAGTCTGGAGATACCCAGCACCTTTCCTCAGACTGTTAGACAGAAACAGCCTCAAAAGAAAGATCACTCTCAGTAAAGAGCAATGACTAAACAGATACTTCAAGAAAATGTTTAAAATCTTCTAATGGATGTAAAATCATAAAGTGTATCTTTGTCACGTTGTTTTATGAGTTGCAGTTGCCACATGTCCTAAAAATACCGTTTTTTATTAATTGCAGATGAGATTTTACCATGCCTAACTCATTGTTCTCACTCTTTATAAACCCTTGATTCCGGTTTTGAATGCAGTTCAGTTCCCAGTCTCAGTGAGTGCCAAAGATTGGAACTATGCATTGTATAATGCATATTTCCTTTAAATCTTTTCAGTGTGTTATTTTCTAATTCAGTCTAGTATCTTAGCCTGTGAAAGAGCTAGGAGAACTTCCAGTTTACCCACTCTGCTCTTCTATTTTGTGCTCACTCACTTACTGTGTATAAACAGGGGAATTGTTTGAAGAGAGGCTGACTAGCCTTTATTTTCACAGATCACTCTTTTGACCTCCTCACAGCCCAAATCTAAACAGGTAGCAGGGTCTTCACAGGATCTTATCTACACAAGCAGAATAACCAATGCAGATTTTAGCCCTCTCAGAATGAATTGGCCAGGAATATATTGTCAGATTAGAGGGAAATCTGTGCTGGACAACTCAAACAGTCATACATCTGAAGGAACATCAGTTACATTTGTTTAACTTGTAGACTAAATGAGCTCTTGGAGGTGACCTTATAGTTTTGCATACAGATACTGTGCTTGGTTCAGCCATTCCTAAAATGCATTGCTCTCCTCTTTTTGTCAGCTAGCATACTGCAGGACAGGGTGCCAGCTGGCTGGCTGACATATCAAGGTGACTTAGCAATGTGTTGTGAGAAATGTAAGAATAAAATCTGAATGCTGACAAAACAGTTTTTGTCTTTTTTTCCATAGTGTTTTTTGCAGTCCCTCACTTGCCACTTGATTTCCTCCTCCTTCCTCTTCATTTTCCTTTCAGCCCTGAGCATATATTGTCCTCTCCTCCCCCTGGCCTACCCTGGCAGGAGGTAGCACTGAGCAGAAGAGAAGCCTCTCTCTCACATCTGTATAGCTTTACTACCACTCGCTTTTCCGGGCAGTACTTTCACTTACCCCATATTTCACTCTGCAGTGACAGCTTGGCCAGAGCATAGCACATTTTCCAGTCACAGATGTTTCTATCGGATTCATGCCTGCTTCTTGGAGACATGGCAGAAGGAATCTTTTTAGTTGTACTTCACCTGATACAAATGATCCCAAGCCAATATACAGCAAATTTCCGTATCCTCTTTTTGTCTTTCTGAGCATATGTGTTTACTTCAGTACTTATATACTGATATTTAATTCTAATTAAAATATTAATAGATATTCCATTAAGGATAAATGACTGGATTTTTAATATGCTCCTTATTAAATAGCAAGACATTTGACTACGGCTCTGGTCTTACAGTAAGTGACAAAACATACAAGGTCTTGAATTTTCAGTCACATACATGTTTGTATAAAGATCTTCCTTAAACTTCAGGGAATTTCCAACTGTGCCACAGGTCACCCTGCATGAATCCAGTTGTTAAACTGGAACCTAAGATTATTATTTTTTCTACACAAAAACTCTTAGCTGACTGATTTTAACTTCTGTAAGAGGGTACAGTTCCATCACAGAATCTAAGTACTCTTTAAGAAAACTATGTGCAGATCTATTGCCAAGAAAAGAAAAGGAAAAAGACCCCAAACTATGAAGACAAGCACAAGGTATTAATAAGGTGCTATTTAAAACACTGCTTTCTCAGAACTGGTTACTGAACTGGTCCTCGTGATGGAGCGTTCTCATGCAGACGCTGGCAGCAGGTCACAGCAGAGTAGCTCAGTTCACACCAATGCAGACAGATAGAGTGTTTGCACACCTACACTTTCAACATTTTTTAATGCATGGATTTTAAATACAATGGGAAAAATCAGTTGCTTAGTCTGATCATATCAACTTCCTTGATCTTTTATTTTTATTCCTGTCTTTCACTTTCCTTCCTTCCACCATTGCCATACAATGAAAGAGGTGCAGGGAGAGGGAGAAGAAAAGAGAAAGGAGGGGTGTATTTCCTT
Organism: Corvus brachyrhynchos; assembly: GCF_000691975.1. Lineage (NCBI taxonomy): Eukaryota > Metazoa > Chordata > Aves > Passeriformes > Corvidae > Corvus > Corvus brachyrhynchos. The sequence goes on from NW_008246060.1 coordinate 8,723,816, forward strand.
GGTTAGTCCAACAAGGTGCATTGTAAGAGTTCTTCTGGCCAACCTTGCATATAAGGTTTTACCTCTAGTTGGGATTCAGAAAGCAATGTCCTAGTGCTCCCCAGTAAAAGGGTAAATGTCACTTGATACAGCCTTTCTGTATTTGCTGTTATTTCTTCACAGCTGAAGAAATAAGACAAAGTAGAAAAGTAAGTTGGTCAGTTTTTGCATAGGCACTGTTCCCAGAGAGCAACGCTCCCGAGGAAAAGCAGTGGCTGCACTAGAGGACAAGCCACAGCTGGCATCAGGGTGCTGTGCAGGACAAAAATGGGATGTCTGCCAGTTCTTAAACCGAACGGGAGCAAAGCCATAGGTATACAGTCTCTAACTTCCACAGCTGCCAGGAAAGTCTGTGTTATATCAGTAATTCCATAGGTCTCCTACAACCATTCATCCCAGTCTGTATCACGGCTCTGGTTTAATTGCATCTGAAGTTAACTCAGCAGAAAAACATCTTTGTCCTGAGTGATAGACGACTGTTTACTTCCAGTTTTATGTAACCCTATATCATCACCAGAAGAAAAAGACAACGCCCACCCTCACTAGTCAGTCTATTCTCATAGTGATTGTGGTGCATGTGAGCAAGCATTATAAAGCACTACAGCAAAAACTGTCACAAATTCTCTGTTTCAATGAAGCAATCATAGAGCCTAGAAAAAAAACATTTACATGTTTATTTACTACGTGTTTGTTTACATCTATCTGACTTTAATGGATAATCTAATGCATTTTTTTTCAAATATATTTTTAATGTATAAATAAAAGACAGGATTATCCATTCCTAGCGTTGACTGAGAAAAAATTACACACTGTGGCATCTTGCAATCCTGGCAGCTGTACAGTTGTCTTACATGGGAATATAGATGCATACTTGTCTTGAGAGCTCCCGAGTCCCTGCATTCTCCATAGGAAAGAATGGGACAGGAAATTTCTGGGTTACTGGGCTCTTTGGCGCAGATGTCTCTTTTGCTTTCACACGTATTTCCACAGCAAGAGGAGAGCCATCCTAAGCAACAGACACAGAGTCTCATTCAGCAATGGTTCTTTTCTTTTTTTGTCTGCTCAAAAATAGTCTGAGTGTTAGGAAGAGTAACAAGCACTGAACTTTTCCCCACATACATTACTCACACAGAGGAATGAAACTGAGTTGGGATGAGAATACTTTTCTTTTTTTCCCTCTCTAAGAAAAAACCCAGGTGAAGTTCAGGTTCCTTCAAATTAAGTTTACTATTGGAATCATAAGACCACAGTCCAGCAAAATTTGCCTGATTTCAGTTTAATTTGTCATGTGCTTTTGAAGTTAAATATGTATTTAAGAACTTGCTTGCTTAGGTGATTAGGCTTGTGACAGAAGATACAGGCAAACACCTAAATTTGGGGGATTCTGTGATCTCAGTTCTCATGCTGAGAGCTTTAGGTATCAAGTATCAAAGACACAGCCTTTACATTCTCAAATATTTTACCATATTCTGTAATCCTTAAGTTCAAAGAGACCTTTTCTTGATCAGTAATAAAAGTTGATTCATTTTTCCTCTTACACTCTTTTTATTCTGTTTGACCCACATTGCTATAATAAGAGGAGTCTAAAGTTATTAACTTTCCCTTGCCACGTTCCTTTTAAGGCAAGAGTAACCAGTAATCCATGGGGAAGTGTGAGGAATAAGAAGGGCAACGACATGTCCTATGTGGCATTTGGAATTAATCCCTCTTCCCCTTGAGGTCCTGTTCTAGATCTGGAAAAGTTTTTTTGCCTCAACACAGGTTCTCCTTCAGCCAAATCCTGTGCTTTATATCCAAACCTACAGGTAGGCAGAGGCTTACTGTGAGAACCAGAAATTTATGCCTACTCAGCATTTTGTGTAAATATTTTCTTACTAGAAGTTTGGCTTTTGTTTTGTGATACAAGCTGAGAACCAGTAGTGGCTTCCTATTCCTATGGAATATACAAAAACAAAAGAAGAGGGAACCAAAGAGCACAAGATGTAACAAGACCACAGGCAACTTTTCTGGAGGGTCTAAAAGGCTTGAACTCCTCTGTGGGGTTCTACCCAAGCAAGTCCAGTGCATCAGCTGTGTGTTCTCCCTCCTGACAGCAGCCAGCATCTTAAAAAGGTACAGGGACCAAAATTTCCCAGTGATTATTGCAAAGTGACCTGCTGTATACATATGTAAGGTGGCCTGGGGAAGGATGCTCAGTGATTTCCAAAAAATAATCAGGCTTTTTGGAGGGGCTGAAAACAGGGTGCATAGGAGGGAAGGCACTGGCATGCAGGCTTACTCCAGTGTGCACAGGAGAATTGGGAATTCAGTGATATCTGTATAATACTTCAAGGAAAGCACAGTAACAACAAATGCAGAATATTACTGGTTGTCGTAAGTTCTGCATCAGTTATGAGGCTCTCACTAAAAGGAATTTTAAAACTCATAATCTTTTAGCGTTTTATATTCAATTCTCAAATCAGACGCCAATTGCAAGTGAAAAAACGTTACCACTTCTCTATTTACATTCATCCCAATGAACACAGCTACATGTCTTATTCCCCATGACTTGTTCAGCACAACTTCTACTGCCATTGGTTAAGCCCAGTTTGAAACCACATGGGTCATTCAGTGCTCTATCTGATTTTCCTGTGGATTATGACCAGCAGGTTTTGCCTGTACCATAATCTGTTCACACATTGTGACAAGAAGATGCAAACTCAAAATGCCTATAAGACAAAGCACTACTTTAGGCCCAAACTTAAAAAAAGAAACCAAACCAAACCACCGAAACCCCCAAAACATTAAACAGTTGCAGCACAAATAGACAATGTCCATATTTTGTACTGGAACAAGATAGTATCAATGTGGAGTATTTTAGAGCAATATAACCAGCTTAAAACTGCTGAAATTTTAACTGATGACATTTTAACCACAGCATACAATCCCCAGATATGCAATTTACTGAGTATAAAAAAGCCAGAAGAAGAAGGGAGACAATTCCTTGGAGCCTGCTAAACGTGATATACACAAGCGCTGCAGAAATCTGCTGATAATCCCCTTTTCAGTTTGTGTTTGCAGCTAAATCTACTTCACTTCCTCTGATACTGAACATTAGGCAGTGCTTTGAGGTCCATCACTAGCCATAAATCCCAGGCAGGAAACAGTCTTCAAGTGTAAGGAGGAAAGACAGCATTTCATTTTCTAAAGCCAGCCCAGAGTAACCAGGTCAAACAAAGTTTGGAACTGAAGCTCTTGAAACTCAGGATATAATTGTGTATGTTTTTCTGCTTGTTTTGTTACCGGTTAACCGGATGCAACAAATAAAACTATTTTTCTTTCTTATTTTCTCTCTCTGACTGCCTCATTGGGAGCTCCTCTTTGGGAGCCAACCTCTGCATGAGCCAGTGCTTGAGGTCATAGCTCCCTAACTTCAAGACATCTGCTAGGTCAGACATACTTAAAGAGAATCAGCTGCTTGCAACCAGCACATTATTAGCACACTGAGTCCCAGACAAATGCTGAGGGTCTCTCTCTCTTTTTCCATCTCTTTAACAAATACAGAATCACATATATCCACATATTATATTTAAATTTTCTTGTCTTGATCAGAGATCTATCTCCAGTGCCAATACAGAGCATTAAATGAAGAGCTGGAGCTCTTAAATGTTTGAATAAGCAGCTAGAATAATTATAGAAAAAAATTTCCAAAACAAAATACTCTCTTCACTTCTGGTGCTAGGTATTGAGTTTACCCTGTACTATACTCCTAACTTTCTGAAAAATCCCAGAAGATACAAAAAAGCCCCTAATTTGCTGTGTTGGACACCTGAAAAACAGATTGATGAACTATACTTTGTGAAAACAAAACTCTTCTTGGTGCCTGAAACTCAACACTCAAATCCAGAGACTCTCTAAAACATTAGCTGCTTATGAAGCACTCAGTGCCCCTTCTTACATTCATTATTTAAAACATTTCAGTTATTTCAGTAACAGATAAGGGCAAATAAACAGAAAAGGGCAAATAAATATCCAGTATTTGTGTTCATCTCTCCGATATCAAAAATGTGCATACAGGAAAAATGTAGTTATAGTAAGAAATTATTTCTTCTTTTTAAGTCACCAAAGGCTTGTCCTAGAGCTCCTTCAAGCCACCTTTTATGCCCTAAATGAAGTGTTATTCGGAAATAGAACAGCCAGTTTACAGTAAGGAAAAAAATCTGCCTGGAAAAAAAATACACCAGGCTTGATTCAAAACTTGCACACTGGAGTGCCAGGTTGGCAGCAGTTGAAAGTGCAATGGAATTGAAAGGTTTCCATCTTGCTGCTAAGCTTTAACACAGCATGTTAGATATTCACAGTGCTTTGGCACAGACCTGCAGCACCAAGTGCACTAATTTCTATCAAGCTTTTGAAGCTCTCATTCAGGTGCCTGGAAAAGCAGAAGGTACAAGGAAATTGGTAACATACCCCTCAGGGAGTAACTAAAAGCCAGTCAAAATTGCAGGACCTGTATCCAGGGAATTGCAGTAGAAGTCTTATACAGCTCATCTCTTTAACAGACTTTAAGAGGGAATTGCTAGGAGCTGGATTCACAGCCACTGTAAAGCCACCAAGCAGCTTTTATCTATATAATACCTGTTTAGCTAAGTTCAGTCCTCACTCATCTTCACCAAATCTAGTGTTGTGAAAATAAATAGAAAAAATCATCATAAATTAAGGACCCTTTTAAGCTCTGTCCACTTTACCCTGTCATCCAATATACTTTATTCTTTCCATGTATATCAAGAACTAACTTCATTTTTGCACCTATTCTTTTCAAATCTGCTGACAGAAAACATTAAGGAGGCAACGTATACTCAGAGATTGATGCAGGCCCTCTACAGGACTCTAAGTCTTTGTCTTTTGCAATAAACAAACTCTTGGAAGAAAAGTAAGAATACTGCCATGAACAAATGTAGTGCAATAATAGTTATATCTTCCATCTCAAAGTATGTCCCCCATATTTTATCTGTTTACATCCTAGTAACAAGATCAAAAATTGCTTGAGGTTTAAATTTTCATTGGACAGCTCGTGGGGAAAGCGCTTCTGCTTGCCTGCTGAGACCATGCAATCCCCAGCTGAGCGCAGGTGCGGGGGAGCCAGTGCAAACTGTCAGCCTTGTCTGCAGTCCCCTCTGAAAAAAAGAAGAGCGTGGGGTAATGGCTTTGGTCTGCAGGAGTTTGTCTTTCAGGAACTAGACTGAAAAACATGTCTTGGTAAGTCCAACACAAGCACCATGTTTGAACCAAGGCACTTCAACAGGGAAAACAGAGCCTTTTATAAAAACATTCTTGTTAATCTACTTGATACCATTAGGCTCCAAAAAGTACCAGTCTGAAAACAAATGTATCTTTCATATGCTGACTGTAAGTAATTTTGATTCTGTGTCTTGCAAGTTAGAAGCAGAGTATGGGGAACATAGAGCATTTGACCAGTATCATTGTTCATCATCTCCACTAGAAATAAGAAGTATGGAACAATTAATCTCTTGTGATTTCTTCAGGGGAAGTGAATTATGATCCAACACTGCCACTTGGTTAGCACATTCGTGACAGGGTTATTAATTCATTCTTTAACCAGCTGTGCTCTATCAGATACAGTACTCTCAGATTATATTTCTGAGCAGCAAGATCAGAACAGAGTTTGGGTAAAGATACCACCACTGGGTCAGGGCATCCCTCAGTTGCAAATTGGGGTAGTCTGGAGGAGCTTCCTGGGGTAAAACTATTTTACGCTTAGCTTGGTTTTGTAGTCTCCTCTGACATCCAGGGCTAGACATACCAAGCACTGGGCTAGCACTTTGTCTGGCCCAGTACAGCCATTCTGGCATGCATGTGCCTATATGAAACAACACTGCTCAGTGAAGGAAATAACCTTTAGTTACAATAAGAATAAAAAAGGTCCAACTTCAGAGGCAGCAATACAGTTACCATAGCTACTATTAGATCTTCATTTACAAAAAATTAAAGTATTAGGCATGCTATACAATAAAACCAAATCTTGACATGTAACCACCTGACTGATCACTGATGTCAGGCACCATTCAGGATGTGATTCAAATACTAGGTAGTAACAACCTTAGAAATTCTTTTCAGTTTGTGGAGCAGGAAATAGGCTTGCAACTTGTTTATTACATATTATCTGGGAACAAGGAAAGAGGTGAATTAGAAAATTACAGGAAATCTTTTGTTTTCAAACACAAATTAGATTTTACTGTTTTTTTAAAGAAGTAAAAACTTAAGGTTGAGTCTGTGCTTCATCACTTCAAGGGTGATAAAAATGTTGTATTGTTTTAGCATTCAGCATGGTCTGACCTGGTTTTGAAATTAGCAGAACAATTCTGTGTCAAAATAACACAGTTCATATTTTTAGCATGTCATCAAACAGATACATAAGCTTAAACATCATGTTCCTCATTTTGTTTCTGGCTGGATTTACCAGGTGTGCGCATTGAGCTGCATGTTAGCGCTGTCCTTTATTTGTCCAACACACAGAACGTCTGGGCATGTACAGGTCAGTGTACAAACATACCCTGCACTCACTTCCTGAAGTATTGGCTCATGCTGAAAGTCCTGTTTACAGCATCTGAGGAGAAGTCGCTCTTTTTAATTTCAGTGCTGTCTGAATTCAGCTCTTCTGTGTTAGTGTTAATACATACAGTAAGAAAAAGATAGGAGTAATTTAGCATTAAAAATCTTTGACATGTACAGTAGAAACAAACCAATGCTTCTCTCTGAATGGGGCATTTTTATCAGTCCTACACACACAGACTACTAAATCACAAGGGGAAGAGACATGAGGACTCCTTGAGCCTGTCCAGGAGACAGGAAGGAGAAAAAGCAAAAGCAGTTGTGCCCTTTTATCATGACTTAGAACATCAGGTTTCAGCATCACTGGGTTTGGTAAGAGGCTCCTTGAAAGACAATGAATAAGCAGAAGAAGGCATATCAGAGGGTCTGAAATTTGGCCAGCAGGTTGCCTAAGGTTCCGAGTATAGATGAATTTTGAACTATGATATGAGAAGATTTTACACTTCTTAGTGAATCTAGAATCAAGCTTGTTGTTTGCTTCTTCTTGAACAGCAGATTTTGCTAAAGTTTTATTGTAGCAAATTAAACTCCACCAAGACTATTTTAGAGGAAGATTTTTGTCTGCAGAACACCCATTCACTGCTCTCAGGAGACATGAAGACTACAGCAAAGAAATTACTATAGCAGATACCTTTCAATAAAAGAAAAGGCAAGGCACAGCCTGGTATTTCTCATATGTGAACAGGAGAACTGTCTCATCTACCACCTTTTGATGGCAACAACAGGAACTCTTTTGTAGATTTCCAAAGTCTCTGCCTAAACCCAAGTACATACATACACGTAGATGCAATGTAGAAACTTGCTCTAACTCAGAGTGCTGGCAGCCAAACTTCGCTAAAATATAGGCCTCCAAACACTGGAGCCCTGCTCTTGGACCTCATCCCTCTGGAAGAATTAATTACTAGGAGGGGGTTTTTCCCTTGTTTTACATTCCCTTGCTTTTCTCTGCTTTCTGGCTTTGCTGGTGAAAATGTGTACTGCTCTCCCATTCTTGCTCCCCTTCTCTGATTTCCATGGTTCAGATGTTTGAAAACACTTTGTAGAATTCTGCAAGCTTCTTCCAGCTATGCCAAAGCAAACTTGAACTCACAGCCTTCTGAGGCTTTCCCATCACTGCTGACACTCTCTTGGTGATCTGATTGCTATGAAGTTTTTGCGAGGGCATTCTGACCATTTTTGCACATCCACCGTGTAACAGATAAATGAGCTATGGATGCCAAGGGAAAAAAACCAAACCAAAATGCTGCATCTCTTTCCC
>NW_008246060.1:8731806-8761407 GCF_000691975.1 Corvus brachyrhynchos
GTTAGCTACAGAGCAGTTTAAAAGAAAAGAAAAAAAAAAGGAAGAGAAAAAACAGGTGGGGAAGAAGTGGCAGAAAAAGAGAGAAGCAGTGTGGGCATGTGTATTTGAGGGAGCAAGGAACTGTAAAAGAAGGTGGTCTTTTCACTAAGTGCTGTCTCTTTAAAAATAAAATTTAAAAAATACCCTCAGTGTTTTCTTTAGTCTTTTTCATTCTTTGGCAGCATCCCAAAGATTTCACTGTCCTTGTCTCCAGCATCTGGAAACCATCAGGGTAAACAATAGAGTGCTAGGAACTGGAACCCCTGCCTCAGCTCTCGTGGGACTTCACTCTGGAGAACATGAGAACACAAACCATTGGACACCATGTGGTCAATTACTTCAAACTAACAAATCTGTGTGCCTTCCTATTTTCTGTTTTCCTTGGCACCACATGACCCTTTCACAATGGAACCCAGCTGTTGAAAAAGCCAGACGTTTTCTTTTTTAACCTCTTGCTTACTTTTGTGCTTGCTTTCCACAGCAAGCTTAGGGTTGGCACGTACCCTAGGTAGAAGTGTCCCACTTATTAAAATCCTGGCTGGCTGTAATGTTTGCCTGTATTAGTCAGCAGAGAGGCTCGAGAGTATTAACTTAACAGGATCATGCTGCAATGAGGACTCCACAGGTGGTCCTGTGTTTTCTGGGTTTCCTGACATTGCATGCCAGCACTTAAAGCAGATACACCAGCACACTTTTATAGCCTGCCTGCTTTGTGCAATCAGTAATTGCATGTGCAGTTGTGACCTACTTTTTAAAATTTGTTCCTAGTGCAGGTGCTGTACTGGCAATTCCAAAGAGCTAAAGTCATCTCAAAGCCAAAGGCTGTTGAGGGGGCCACCCTCTTTTAGCACTGTGAAATAAACTTTGCTCTGGATTAGGCATACTCGAGCACTAAAGCTGGTGTCACAAAGCACAGGCTGACAGGTTCTTGTTCTTCCCAGCCTTCTGTTTCAAAAGACGATCTTTGAACTGTGGGAAACACTTCAGTGTTACTGACCACACACAAGCCAAGACTTCTATACTATATTTAGATGCATCAAATTATATGTGTGGTTTACTTTCATTAATTTTCTTCAATGAGTGGAATGTTGAATGGAATGGACTTGTGCAAGAGATTTAGGACTTCACCTTTAAGTCACCTTTAAAGTTGCTGAACATCCCTAGCACACACTAAAGGAAAGCAGCTGACATTTCATGTATAAATAATCAATCATTCATGCTTCTAGATTGACAGTTTGATTTCTGAGAGAAAGATAGGTACATATGCAATGCTAGGCCTAAAAGACAGGAAAAAACAAGGATGTTCCATGCAGTTGGATCCTTGCAGCTGGCACTGCACTCAGAGATGTGCCTTTACCTGTATTCTGGGACTCAGCTTCAGCACCTCTGACCTCAAACAGGTGATTGTTTATCTGCTGTGCAAAGGCAGCTCTGTGAGTTTGTAAAGGTCAGGGAGCTGGCACCAGTGGAGTCAGGAGCCTTGTGCGGGTAACCAGATTCACAGTGGCAGCTATTTCCATCAGATCTGTGTCCCAGAGTGACAGGGCTGTCACACTTACTGGCTCCAGCCTTTCTCCACAGGCTGCTTGTTGAGACTGGCCTTGGCTCTGGATACAGGAGGGCTTTTCTAGGGCTTCACTGGTCAAGTCCTGACATCTTGGTTATACACTGAGCACTACACACCTTATTCATTTCCAGGGTGCTGTACAGAACTATACTGCCTAATTTTCATTAAGCTTACAGAAATCTGTAGAAACTTAGGACCCTGTCAGTTTATTTCTGTTTAGAGCAAGTAGTAGAGTTCCTTTATAATTTTTTTTCAGCCTCTTTGGATTTATATATAAAGCTTTCTCACTGTAATGACCTTACATTAAAATACAATCCAACTAACTCAAACAAAATAAAACAGAATAATAACATATATATATATCTGCTGTGAGCCACAGACACCAACAATAATCATGAAAGCTGACAACTTTAAACTTAAAAGGCAGACAAACTAGGAGACTGCTTGGATAGGCTGAATAAGCAAGCAATGCTTTAAAACCTTACCTGCAAGCGTGTTAAAAATATGCTGCTTGTTAAAAATATGCTGCTGAGCCTGCAACTAATGAGATGGATGCCTGGAATTGGTGGAATCTTGTTCCTCTCCTTTCCATAAAGTGCAATATATATTTTGTGTCCACTTTTAAGTTGTATTTCTTTTAAAAGCTATGAAGATGAATCATTAAATGGATTTGCTGAAGGAATTTCTACTGCAGGATCTAGGCATTAAGCCATTTTGTAGCCAGTACTATTAATATGGAGTATTTTTAATCCCAGGTCCAGCCTATAGCTCAGCAGTAATACCAGGGAAGATTTTTTCCCTTTTCTGCCAGTACTTTTTGATCCCAAATGTCTGCAGAATTGATTAACGTAGAGGCAGAGGTGATAAGGTGAAGGAGAAAGTCAGGATTATGCAATAACAACTTACACAGCACAGTACATGCTTAATCTTTTAATATTTATGAAAGGGTTGGTTAAATGTATGGCAGAAGTTCAAATCAATTTACTACTTCCCTGTGTGAGCATCTTGGACAGCTTCTTGTCTGGCTGACAGATATTCACAGAAGTACAGATACAGTTCTTCGAAGGATGGTTCTGCCTGTAGCAAGAAATATGTCTTACAAGGGTTAAGGGAGCCTACCTTAGCTGACTGAAGCAGTCCCAGTACAGCATGGATGCAAGCCAGGACACAAATGAAACCACTATAATGGCACTGATGGATGACCTCTTTCTGGTAATGAGGAGAGAACACATCCATTCTCTTCATCCTGCACTTCTTTAGCATTTGACACTACTGTCCATGAGATACAGCTGTTCCACCAGGGAGAGGTGACAGACAACCAGATTGATGTGTTAAGATGGTTTCAGTCTTTTCCAACAGGAACAGCACTTCCAATATTTATCCCCCTTCCCCAGCTCAGTTTTGTGACATTCCAGAAGAATCAGTTCCCTCTGGTATCTTACAGAATTTGTGTTTGCTCTTACTAGGTAGGAAAATGGCATTTAAATTCCAGCAATATGTCTGTGTGCGACACACACAGCCCAAGCTGGTTTTCACTGCCTGCAACTGTATCGCTTCTATGTAGCGAGCCCATGGTCAGTGGGGCGAATTGAATTCATGGATGAAAAACAGCTGCTTGAAGGTGAACAAGAACAAGAGCTGACACTGGCAGCCAGAGGACAGAGCTGTTGGAAATGTTTTAGGACTAGTGCAATCTGAAGATTGATCAAATCTAGTCACTCTTTTTAGGGCTATTGTGGTATTACTCCCCAAGTCTAACTTGTCATAATTCTCAAGGCTTGTTTTTCTCCAACATGCTGCAGTTATTCACTCTTTGCTGAGGCTTCTTTCCTTGCATTTTCCTCACCTCTTTGCTCAAGGGCAATCCTGTGTACATGACTATGATGTCTACACCTCTTAGGTAGCTAAAGGTATTCAAGTATAGTGCAGCATGCATCTCCAGAAATTAAAGAAAGAGTCAGCTTGTGTTCTGCTTTGCTTTCCGCAAAACAGAAGTACAGGCTGAATCACATGCTGAGATCCTACAGACAATTTGCACTGAGTTCGTGGGATATTCTAAACACCTTTGATTATTTGGTCCACAAAATCCTCATCTTCTGAGTTGTTTCATGAACTGGGCCATATTATCTGAGGGTACCCACCTCTTACTATCACCAAGAATTTCACGAGCACTTGTCACCAAGGGCAAAAACCTCTTCAGTGGAAAGTCTCCTTTATCTTCAGGAACAAGGGCAACTCAGGAACTGAGGATTCCCACAAGCTTCCCCAAGTACACAGTGTGCACACTTTGAGCTTATGTTCAAGTAAGCATGTATTGAAATATATATGTTTACAATATATTTAAAAACTAGAAGTCTTGTTTAGAAGACTTCCACTGCACTAAAGGAGAGGGGAAGAGATGTGCTACTGAAGTGCTTTGGTCTTAAAGCTGATTATACTGGAATAACAAACTCTATGGGATACTTTTTTCCATCTTTCTGTACATCTAAAGGATGCATATCTTATTGCCACTTTTGAATCAGCATAACAGGCAGAACATTTCAGCTCCTGGAGTCTCTTTACATGTATTAAGTAGCATGTTTAAAAGGAGTCAATGTTTGTCTGTGGTTGCTCCCTACTTAAAGGAACCTCTTTTTCCACTGGTCAAGAGCATTTTTATTTCCAGTCAAGTGTGGGAAAGCGATTGCAATTCTGATGTTATACAAGAGGTAAAAAGGCAAATTAAGTTCCCAGAAAGTTGTTAGATGTAAGACAACATCATCTGTGCTCATTTTTGGTTTGAAATTCAGAAGAACCCAAGGCAATGTGCAATATTGTTCCATCTCTTGCAGTTTCTACGCTCTGTTGCGATCTGCTCATTTTTAATGGAACTGGTAAATCATTAATTGAAAACAGTTTACTAGTGCAATTTTGTGTTTAAAAATAATTTGCAAGTTGTATACAGTCAGATTTCTGTGACATTTTTTCATTAATTGCTACAGCTTGTGCATCTGTTTCTACAATAGATTTTAATAAATAGGTCCATAACCCGCATTTCCTGCAACTCCTTACAGTACAATCCTACATATCACCACTTCTGACAGATCACAGACTGTAAAGTTATATTTCTGCCTCATGGGGCTGAGTTATTACTAACCACCGAGCTCCACAGAGATGAGTCTGTTTATCATAATGTGACTAAAAAGAGCAAGTAGTCAGGGTGGAGAAGAGTGCTGAGGAGGGAGAGGTGTAACTGGAAAGAAAGCTTCATTTGTAGGTGACAGAGCAGTGATTTTCTGCAGAAAAGAATGGCTTGGAGATGATTTTGCACATCCAGTTTTTCCTCCACTGTTCAAGTTTTTAAACATTAAGAACACTGATCCTAAGAGAAGGAAAGAAGAAAAGAAGAAAATAATACAGAAGAGCATGAAAGTTACAGCTGAAAAGAAAAAACCATGAAAATGGAGAACTCTGTTGATTAACTACCAGTAAGTTCAGACTCTACAATGGTCATTTCACCTCGTTCACTCTCCTGTGTTCTGGAAGAGAACTGACTTCAGGCAGCTGATCATCAAGAAGGATGTGCATGTAGGCAAGGTTGAAAGAACTGATTTTATTGCTCACACCATTTCTGCTGAGGGGAAATGGGGCACCAAAGTCATACCTGCCTTTAGCACTAGTCAGCATTTCAGAAGCTGATTCTCATTTAGATGTAATACACAAACTTTTTTACTTCCATTTAACTGACCAAATTTCCAAACATCTACAATTAGTGTACATTTTGTGTCTATTTTGTGACATTAGGTCTGCAACACAAGTTTTCAGAGTATTCCTTTCAAAATCTGATGCTGCATACTGCCATTTGTTTTAGGAAGGGACCAAAGGAACATACTGTATGTAGTATGGGAGGAAATGGCATTCAGTTTGCTGCTTCTGTAGTCAGGTACCACAGCATACTGGGATTTAGGGTCTTGGCTTAGACAGTGCTACCTGGTAACTGGTTCAGCTAACACCTGGGCTTGTTTGTTTCCAAATACCTGTTTACATGACTGATCACTTGGCTTAGGGAAAGCAAATGTGCAAACAGTACAGATGCTGCAAAGGGAAGTTCATCTTCACACTGGCCAAAGTGGTCACAAGCCCTTTCCTTCTACTCTGTATCTTGCTATGGTAGTACACCATTAGTCCAGGAATTTCAAGCCAGCCATGGGGCGTCAGTATGCCTTAGGTTCTTACTTTCTTCTGCAAACTCTACCTAGTTTTCAGTCTAAGGGGCTGTTTGGCTCTCTCCATCTAAGAGAATGAAAATATCCTTTGCCTGTGGGGATATTAGTGTCTTATCTGAATGGTCTGAAGATAATTACAGTATTCAAAATAGTGCAAGACTCAGTGCTCTAAGGCTTTTATTTATTTATTGCAGCAAACAGGTTTGTGAATAGTCTCTATTTCCTGGACAAAAGAAAAGTTCTCCATTCTTTATTTATATGCCCTTTTACTGGCAAGATCCAACTTTTTCCTTTTGTCCTTCCTATTTACTAGTGTAAATACTATAACAACCTGCTCCCAGCTGTTGGAAACCCCACACTGTCCCCTTCCCCCTGCCAGGGGCCAACAGCTGTTATTAAGCACAACACAGACACTGCAGGATCAAATCCAGGCAATCTTGATCACTGCTTTTCTAGGGAGAAGTTTTGAACTGTAGTTTGAAAAGCTCACTTCCAAGCAGGAGCTTCATGTGCAATTCTACTTCTGTTCTTTGTTCACCCATAATACTGGTTAAAAGAAGAGGCATTACATGTTTTCTTTTGGTTAAACACTTGTAGTATAACCTACTTTTAGCTGAGTTAATTGTTTGAAAGAAGGAAATGCAAATCCTAAACTGGCCCCACACGCTTCAGCAGACTATTGCTAAGTTGTGGTTGAAAGCAGTTTCTTCTGCAAGTTTACAAAACTGACTTTCCTGTAACAGCACTGCCTTACATTTTCAGCACAGCTCTCTGTGTACAATGTTAAATGTATACTTGAACAAAGCCCCTAAACAGCTTCCAGTGAATACAGACAGTGAGAATATTTTCCAAAGCAACATCCTAAGCAAAAAGCTGCAAAGTTATGATTGTGTTAGCTGGGGTAGACCACCCAGCTTTTATGACATCACTTGAGGACTGCCACAGCCCACAGCAGTCACCTGAGCAGGAGCTGCAGATGTGTCACCAGCAGCCTGGGCTCCTGCCTGGCTGCCTGCAGGACAACAGCACCCAGCAAGCAGGGCCTCTCTCTGCTCCCCCAGGGGTCATGGGGGTGTATCCAGGGACCTGCAGTCTAGGCAGACAGATACCTGCAAGCTACCCCAGCGACAGATGTGTATGGACACCTAACAGCAGCACCCCTCATCTTGTGTCCTCCACACTACTCTTATGCACCAAGCCAGCCCTGGTGAGCCCCTCTGCCTGCAGAGCAGTGCTGCCCACTGACAGTGCCCATGCAGCCTGCAGAGATCACACTTGCAAAATCTGAACAAATAATTTTAAAATCTGAACTAATAATTTTAAATAGTTCTCCTCCTTAATTAAAAACTCCTGTTAAATGCAGATCAATTTACACCCCGAGATGGCTGCAAATAGCTCCAACTTTTCTACTAACAGGTATGAATACTGACATTGGAAGTGCTTCAATTGTTTGCAGACAAACTGTGAAACAAAGCAGTTCAGTTTAAAAGCATAGTTCAAAGACAGCAAAGATTTTTGCAGCTGTTGTTCTGCCCTGGAATTTGTTGTGCATATCTCCTTTTTGGGAACACTTCTTTGTTTCATGGTGCCTTCAAAAATATACTGTCATCACAACCTTCTTGCCAAGTACTGCTCCAAGCTCGTTATTCACTGCTGCCCTTTTCCCAAGTCAAACCATGCATTTCTAAAGGATTTCTCACATTGATGGGGAGCAACATGCTCAATCATAGGCCAAGCTGTGAGGTAGTCAGCTGACCTTCATTTCCTCTGTATGAAGCAATGAAACAGTCTCATAAGAGAACTGAAAGATAGTCCCTGTGTGGTTACACTTTTCTGGTACCAAGAGCTTTAACAGTGCCGGTTTGACAAATTTACTGATAACAGATTATTTAACTGGCACAAACTGCAAGATGTCATAGACAGAAATTAATAGGGAGGCAATCCCAATTTAGAGACTCAACTTCTTAAAATAAAAAGTGCAGGTAAGTTCTTTTGTATTTCCCTACCTACCCCTACTTACAGGAAATAGTTACATGTTTTAAGCTTCGTAAATTTTATGTAAAATAACACTGTGTTGAATAATTTGATAAAGCCTGAGGAAAACAGCAAAAGGACAGGATAGGCATAGTAAAAAATGAGCTCCATTACAGTTCACATGCATCTACCCTGATATTCTGAACCAGCTACTAGATCATGAACCTAAATTGAATAACACTGTGTGATCAGTGATGGCAAATTAAATAAATTCTGGAGCTTTTTCTTAAAGTTTTTCAGAAGTATTAATATGTTTAGGTTTATTAATATCACATGATACAACACAATGAATTTTTTGCCATTTCACAAATCAAACAGAAAAAGAAGAGAATTAAAACTACACACATAGACATCAAAACTACTATTTTCACTTTAAAACATGTTGTCCCACCCCCCCTTCTACGGAAGGCAACTATTTTAATATGCAATATTTTAAGAATATTGCCCACTGAAAAGAACTAGCAAAAGAGCAGGAAACTGTTGACTGCTGGAGAAGCTGCTGAGATAGCACAGATACGAGTTTCTGACTGCTGGGCACATCTATGTCTGTGCAAGTTTATTTGGTATTAACACTACACTTCCTGGCTACACTGCAAATTACAGTGAATGTGTCATTACACTCTCTTTTCTTACATCTCTCTCCATCATAGCACACAGTAATGTTTCTATTTTAGTTCACTGTGCCTGTTCACTACAGATTATTTTTATTACAGATTATGTTTATGGTCTTTAAATTGTCTGTCCACACACTCTGAAGAGGTCTCTTTACCCATTCTTGACATATTTCTAAGCAGAAAAATATCTGCTCCACTGTTTTATACCTAGTGGGGAATAAAGAACAGGCAAGGTAAAGGATTTTTAAATACTCCTTTAGCTGACGTTAAAGACATGACTTTAGTTCATGCTGTTTAAACCCAAGTCCCAAGAAATGATTTAGGAATAAGGCAGTTATCCACAGATAATTTAGAGAAATTCCCTTTATTCAGATAACAAGAAGAATGAAGAGACTTTTCCTGTTTATATCCCAATTTCATGTGCAGAGCCACATCCTTAAAAACAAGTGGGTGGTGGGTAGTCTCTAAAATGATTTCTTGCACATGTTTCCCTGATTGCATCCTGGCAGCACAGAACGTGCTGCCCACAGCCCAGTCCAACAGCTGTAGCATCTTGTTGTACAACCTAAGCACCCCCCACAACCATCAGAATGGATTAACAGTGATGTGCTTGACATATATTTCTTCCTTTTATTTTTAAAAAGGAACTGGAATGGCTTAGAACACAATTCCTCCCCCAAAGCTGGCTCAGCTACTCTAGCATTTAGAAAGGGGTAACCTGAGGCACTATCCTACTATCCCAGTCTTCTCTGTCAGTTTCCATTAGCTCTCAGTATTTAGTATGGAGCTTTACAGATGAGCCATCTAACACTATTATATCAAAGTGAACTGTAACATTCACCATTATAAGGAAAATTACCTATATTTGCTGAGTGAATTGTATACCTCATGCTAAATGTATATAACACATACTCTTCTTTTGCTTCTGTTTACCCATGGAAGTTAAGTGCCTAATGAATATTCTTCTCTTTCCATATCCTTTGCTTATTGCTGCTGTTATTAACCCCACATTTAGCATAATTATGTATTATGATGAAATTGTTTCAGTTTCTCAAAACTGATTCAAACCCCATTGTCTTTTCCAGTACCTCACACATTGCAAGCTATTTGGTAGCTTCTCTTCCTGATGACCTATTGAGTGTACCCCAGTACTTTCACACAGAAGATTTATTACTGTGAAGAGTTAGCAAAGTGCAAAGCACAGGCTGGTACTGGTCTCCACCCCAAAGGTAGCTGCATTTCCATACCAGCAGATATACTCTATAATTTTAGAGTGCTCTGTAATGGGAGCAAGTGGGAAATAGCCCAGGGCATGTTTTTAATGGCCCACAAAATTAGTTTAACTTTTCACTAAAACACAGCGACTTCTTTAGTGAGGTAGGTTTTAACAGTCTCATTAGAGGACAACTTAAAATAGAAAAATAAAATTGCCTGAAATCAAGCCTTCCCAGACCTGAATTGCAGCTGTCTTCATAACACAAATACCCCAGGGTTAGTCACCTCTGTGCATCCCCCAAGTATAGAGAGTTTTAAGTGAGCTCAGTGCTTGTGTTCAGATAGTGGGTAATATGATATTTACAAAACTAGTGGCTCTGTTTTCAATAAAGTGGAATATTCTTGGTTACATCATGCTATCCTGAGCCATCTACTTTAACTCAACAGCAAGGGCAAGAGGAACCAGTGCTGTTTGTGAGGAGTCTGCTGACTCACTGAGCAAACAGTCAAAAGGGCTCTATCTCTTCCATCGGTTGCTGTTGTTGTATTTGTCACCAGTGGAAGTATCTACTGTCCAAGGAAGAGCAGGCTTCCCCTCCTTCGTATTGCTGCCTCTCACTGGTACCTTTTGGAGAGCTGAAGCTGTCCCCTAGGGCTGGCAAGAACCTTTTATTTCTAAGTGTGGCACAGGAGATAAAAGTACCTGATACTAGAATAGCTGCATCTATGTGTAAAGTAAGTGTGAGGATAAATCCATTTCTTGTAGGTTTAATTTTGTCCAAGAGTGAACAGAGCTGAACAGAGTAGATTGTACAATTGCTAAAGATGGCACTGCCCCAGAAGAAAGGCCATTTGTTGCTAGTCAGCTGTCCTAAAAACTAAACCTGAACTTGCCCCACAACCCCAGCTGAAGACACGGTCAACACAAGACAGCCCTCTCTAGTTCTGCCAGACCTGAAGACAAACAGCAGCTCCTGTAGAGTTCAAAGTTTGACAGAAGACCCTTTTCTGTCCCCTCGAAGGGCTTTTCCTGGGGCCCTGTGCCTGCCTCCTGCTCAATGAATGCTGTCTTTGTACCCACCAAGTTGACAAATGCCAGCACTGCAGAATAAGGATGACATTTCTGCTGTGGTATTAGGGCTGAGAAAGGGGATTATTCTGGGCAGCTCGGGCCAGGATGCAGCGCACAAGGGAGGCTGCGCGACGCCGTTGTTTGTGCTGCGACAAGGAGGCCCTTGAAGGCCGTGGCCAAGAGCGAACACAAGACCTGTGTGTGGGGAGGCGTGCGTGCACAGCCGGGCCAGTGTCCCCAGCCAAGTCCCCGGCCTCGTGGCACACCTGTGTCAGCTTCCTCCCGAGCCCTCCTCATTATGCCCGAGTGCACAAAGAGCCAGCTGCGCCGGGGCCGGGAGCCCGCCGTGCTGGCCCGGC
The DNA here is from genome assembly GCF_000691975.1 of Corvus brachyrhynchos. Classification (NCBI taxonomy): domain Eukaryota; kingdom Metazoa; phylum Chordata; class Aves; order Passeriformes; family Corvidae; genus Corvus; species Corvus brachyrhynchos. The sequence goes on from NW_008246060.1 coordinate 8,742,912, forward strand.
CGGGGCCACCGGAAACCAGGACCAGCCACCTCTTTTGTTGCCTTTTCAAAATCGAGGGTTTGTTTAGAGCCTGCAGAGGATAATGAGCCTCTCACCAAGCACACACTGAACTGCACATCCCCCCCAAAATGCTGAGCAGATAAAATTAACTGGTCCTTGGAAAGACTGAAAAAAATAAATCGAGGGGCTAGAAGACTTCTGCTGTTGTGCCAATCTCCTCACAAGAGTCTGAATCCATGGCTTACCAGAACAGCACAGCCTTAACAATACTCCTTGATGTGGAAAAATAACACTCAGAGACCTTATTATACATCAGGTGTTTCTGACTTGTTTCTGTTCGTGTTCTATTTTATCATTCCACATTGATTTTTTTTTTTTCTTAAACCAGTAACACTGCTGAAATAATCCCATATAACAGAGAGGAGTACCTTAATATGAAAAACAAAATCAAGGACTCCTGATAAGGTTTTGTCAATGGTTTAAAATTTTTTCCCCTCCAAGATCAAGGCAAATTCACTTGTACTACATCTCTGGAAGCAGAGCAGGCATGAATCTATCCTTAGACTAGCGTCTGTCAATGGAAAGAGTCTCAGGGTGAAACAGGAAAGGGGAAACAGTAGAAAAAGGGATAAAGAACTGCACATCTCCCTTCCCCAAATCTTCATCTTACCTCTCCAGTCATCTTCTGCAGCAAACACCATGACAAGCATTTTACACCAGATGCTTCTTGCACAATACCTTTGTAAAATTAATAGTTTCTTAGCCTTGAGCAAACAACAGTGAGACAGCTTCTAGTAAAGATATTTTGCTGTGGGCTGTTCACTGTATCAAGGAGACTGCCTTAGACTTTAGAAACACTGAAGATGGCCTTGGTCACAAACATGTTCCCATGACAAGCACTGAACATAGCACAAAGCCTTGCCATGCTTTCTGTGCCCTATAGCCCTTTGGTGGATCCTCTGCTCCCATGAGATTTCAATTAGAACATGTATTCTTCCTTTCTTTTGTTTAATAATGAGCTTTTCACTTCACTGGCCTGTGGATATTGAAACTATCTGCTACAAAAGTACAAAGGTGAAATCAGATATTTTGAACAGGGTGAAGAATTTCTAAAATAGAGCTAGAACCATAGGAAAAAACTGTTCCTAGTCATGTAGAATAGCTGTCATTCCCATGTGCTTTCTGGTGCAGCATGTTATTTGCTAGTAAAAGAGGTACCTAACTTGGTAGTGGGGTCTGGTGTTGGCTTGTTTTTTCTTGAAAAAAATTCCTCCTTGCGGAGAAAGATTTACTCTAAGGTGTGTTCATATGCCAATCCACGTCAAGGAATATGGAACTACCAGTTGGCCTCAGGCCACTTCTCCTATTTTAGTTCAGCTTCTAGCAACAGGTCTGGGGTACTGCCAACATCATATGCTCCAAGTTTTCCAGTGTGAGATGATGGTGATATGTGTCCTACGGTGACAGCTACTGCTGCATACACCGACAAGAAAGTTGACTTTCAGGAAGTGAGATTTTAGGTATCCCATGATAAGGAAATGCTGTGTGTGAGTGTCTTTGACAATAATTCTTAAATATAGGAAATACCATTGGGGCCACTGGACAAACATATTGTGAAGGTTGTAAATGGTTGATTAATTTTTCTTTTTTAAACAAGGAACAGGCAAAGAGCTAATAAAATATTTGGAATAGAAATGTCATCTACCTGGATGAAAGGAAATGGTGATTACAGCTCACTTGTTTAGACAGTTCCCATTTTGTTTCAGTTTTCTGACTATACTCTGGTCAAAACAGTTTCCACTCAAAATTTTTAACAGCAATGATTATCTTATACAGAATGGGCCTAAAATATAGGTGTTCAAAAGACTTAATTTCTTGTGGTACAGTCAGGCAGCCTGATGAGTCAGATATGAATTTCCTATTTCAACACAGAAAAGATTTTATTTCTCTCAAGAACTCACACAACATCCATGGCCTGATTCAACCTACGACCTTTTTGTTTCCCAGGAAGTTTCACATAAGCGTCCTCCTGGCTTATTTTATGACAGAATAGAAAAACAAAATAATTAGTTATAAAAAGACAAAGAGTCAGTTAACTAACAGAAGGCAGAATCTGAATAGTTGAAAAGGCTATAAATTTTATTCCTTTTTGTTGTGTAACAGTCACCTCCTAGATGCCACTTTTCTCCATTCTAGCAAGAACTCTGATGCGAGAAGTGCTCTTCACCCAACACTGCCTATGTTGTCCTCTTACCTTTCACATACCTATTAATATTCTCACTCTGTACTTACTGATTGCAGTCCATCCTTCCTCACCTTCAAGGTACTACATATTTCTGCATGTGATTAGGAAAGACATTACAGAGGGAACCAGTTTGCTTCAGCTTGTTTTCATGAGAACTTCAGTAAAATGTTCGAAGTTCTTGTGACACTACAAACATGAACTATGAATCTTACAGAATGGCTAATGAAGTATGGCAGCTGCTGATGCTTTTTCTTGGGGAATGACAAGGGATTCTTTAGATGATTCAAGTTAGCTTTGCACAGAGTGGGAAAAAAAAAAACCAGTCAAGCAGCCTACTGGAAAATACAAATACAACTGCAGGAACAGGATGTGAAGGGAAGGATGGAAGAGATTACAGGTGCAGATTCCTACTGTATTATCACAAACTGCATAGCATTTTGTGGTGTGCAAAGGATGGTTGCCTTTGGATCATCTTAAAGTGTGAGTGTACATACCTATAAGCTTTCACTGCAAACCCATGGCTATATTTAAAACACTGAGTCTTTTCTGATGCATTTCAGTTAAGATGTTGGAAGGTTGCTCTTTCTTCATGGGGAGAACAAGTCTTCTGTAGAAGAAAACTATCTGGGAGTTCCTCCCAGGAAGCTCTACATGCACAGGTGGCCAGAGCAAGGAAGGAGTACTCAAGCAGTGTCATGCCCATGAACTAAGTCAGGTAGCTGGAATTTGATGGCTCTTGATGTAGATGAACAAACACATGGCTGCTCTGGGCAGAAAGGGTGGGTTTCTAAGACTTTCTTCTATGCAATACATTCATGTATGGCCTGCCACAATATTGCTAGAGTAAAGAATACTGGGACAAGAAAAAAGTCCCCTTCACATTTATGCAGCTTACGTATCAGCATCTGAAGTCATGTTTCATTTTTGGGCTATGCATAGCATGTCTTTTTCCAGGCTCAAAAAGAATGCTGTAATTTAAAGCAGGCTGACTCAACTGGTGTTTTTGTATGTCATCTCAAAGACAGCATGGTGGGGGGGAAGGTGGAGGGAAGGAGGCTGAGGGGGAGAAAAGTAGGGCGGTTGCTCATCTGGTCTTTATTTCCTTTCCCTGTTTCTTAATAGTTCAAGCAAAGGGCCCATTCCGGCCAGAAGCAATGACACTCTTGCTGTGGTATTTCATCTTGGAGGAGGAGAGGCCACAGCCTGCCCTGTGTGCTGCTGTCCTGGGAGCCTGCACCACTAGGCTGCTGTGGGCTGGGGAGGTTACAGAGGGCTGGTAGTCCTTAGGCTGCATTTGGTACAGGGGGAAGCTTTCTAAGAGGGCCCAAGCTTCATCTTTTGCATAAAGAATTTCCTAGCTGGAAATCCTTACAACAACCATATAGGTACTTGCCTTAACTTCTGTTGGTTTTTTTAACCTTTTTTTAATGATGTATCAGTAGAGATGCTATGAGCAGTTAATTGAAAATTACAGTTCTGACTACTTTAACCAGTCAGGTTCTGGAGAAAACAAGCTGAACAAAAACATCCATAAGCAGAGACTTTATGAAACAGGCTCAAAGGGATGAGGCCAGGGTCACCAGAGACAGGCCTATAGCAGTCCTTGTTCAAAACTTCTGCCTGAGAATTGTATAACGAGATTCATGCATACTGGTCACTTTTGTAGTAACAAACACTGATTAAATTCCCAGAATGTGAGGTACACTAGCACTGCCCATACTACAGATGAAAAATTCAAACATGGAGAGATCAAGTAACTTGTCCACAAACCAACATATAAAGCCTGTAGTCAAGCCAGGAATGAAACCCCAGGCTTGCAGAGGCCCAGTCCCATGCCTTAACCACAAGATCACATTACTGTCATGATCCTGCACTCTCCCGCTGGAATTTTCTTACTGTAGTTATACCTATTCTCATGCAGTGTGTGAGATGTGCCATGAACCAGGTCTTGAATCCTTAAAGATTTAGTGGGCAGTTGAAAGAGATCGTGTCCCTTTCAGAACAGAAGGAAGGAAGAAGGCTGAGTTCTCCTAGAAACATCCTTTCCCCTGAAGCTTGCCCTTATCATCTGAACAATATTTCCTTTACTTTCCAAGAGTTGTTTTGAAGAGATAAAACCTTTACATGAGCAAAAGCATTTCTAATTCAGGCTAAAAGAAATCCAGTATTATAATAATTCATACACATACTAATGGAACAAAAAAAAAAAAGTATGCCAGTCCAGAGGGCGCAACAAGCAACATAAAAAAATCAGAGCAAAACAAGCCATTTCCTGAGTAGCAACACTGCTGAAGTTGCATTTCATATTGCATTGAATTAAAATATTCTCTACTTTGCCACCCCCTTCTCCTCCCCACCTCCCAGTGCAATGCTTTCCCCTGCACACCCTTTTCCCAGCCTATAGAGTACAAAGCACGCATCCTTTGGTCACTGTCAGAGCTGAGGACAATGACTATTCAGGAAACTGCATACAGACTGGATATAGTTCTTAAATTTTTTTTATTAATTAAGGATATTAAAGTATCTGTTGCATGAGGTTAAACTTGTGGGCTACAAACTGTTAGTATGGGAAAAAAAATGTTTTGGGATGATGCAGTTTCATTTTAAAACTAAGCAAGAAATTAATGTTATTTTTAGATGTATGAACATCAAAGATTCTAATTGGAAATTGTGGGGTATGCCCAGCCCCTGCCTCGGAGGGATTGCATAACCTCCAGAGAAGATCCCCTTGGAAAAGGCATTACTTTTGGTGAGGGTGGGAGAAAACAAGAACCATGATCCTCTGGGAGACCCTATGTAGATTCTTTGTAACCCATTGGCTTCTGCCCTCTCACACCCACCCTTGTATCCCTGTAAGAACTACCCTATTCCCCCTTAGGGATCGGAGAGCTCGTCCCTAGCCTACCCTTCACAGGGCGCAGGACAAATAAAGCTGCCCCATGTGGAGCCACCAAACGAGCTTCTCGTCTCTCTCGTCCTGGCCTGGGGTTTGCCTTGCTGAAATCACTCTCACTGAAATCCCTAAAGAGCTGACAGCCTGCTGAGACAGGCACCCCTCTGCAGAGGCACCCCAGCGGCTGAGGGAACGCCGCAGACCTCGGGGGGACTGTCCCTTGCGGGACGCTCTCTCTGGGTCGGTCACGGCTTCCTGGGTCTGAGCCACAGACCCCCAACCTGGCCGAAGTAGGAATAAAATCCTTACTTATTGTAATGTCCTTGTTAATGTCATCCAAGTCCTACAAACAACTGTACCTCAAATGAAAAAGTACCTTAACATGAAGCGGTCATCTCCCCTGATATCCTTCAACACCAACACACTGTGTTTCTGAAGAACAAGTGAAAGTAGAGGATTCCCAAGCTGACATTTCTTCTTAAGATCACTGACGTATTAAAGTCCCTCCCCAAGTACTTCCAGAAGGCGTAGCCCAGCAGATACTTGGCTTGGAGGAAAGCCACAACAGGTCTAGATTTACAAAAGGATAAAGGCACCAAAAGCTATGGCTTGTCATACAGCAGGATTTTACAGTGCCACTCGAGCAGCAGAGAAACCTATCTCCCCTCAGCACCTACAGACCTCTTTAATACAGGCCTTTTCTCTACTCCCCTCTGTAAATCGACACCAAAATTAGATCAAACTGCACCCAGTATAAGATTGAGCTACAGTAGTTCATGAAGAGCAAGTACTAAATGTTTTGCAAATTGCCGTGTCTGCAGTTAAAGTTCCAATGTAGCTTTCAAACAGTTCAAATAGTAAGGACAACATTATTATTTTGCATGTAGTTGGAAGAGAGAAAAGCCTTAGATTGTCAGCTGTAACACACCAAAGAGCAACACAAGCTCTACGGTCACCCCATAAATCAGAAAATTCTCTGATCCAAATGCTCTTTTGAAAATTTGTTTTGACCAAATAGTGGTGTACCCAGTCTATCCTGGACAGAGTCTTCTCATGCAGCTTCTTTACCTGGGCATTTAATAAGGAAAGAAATACCATCACATAATCAACTGGAGATCTGTGGCTTTATCTCAGCATCATAATTTAATCCACATCTTTTCTTCAGGTAGAAACTTTGGATAAACACATCTCAGAATAGCAGTGAAGCAGAAAGCATCCCAGTTGTTGAATTTGGCTCCAAAAGCACCTGCTACTCACTTAGATTTGAAATAGAATTGCCTTCAATGACATCTATCTGCCTTCCCATCTGTTCTGAACGGTCTCATGACCTAGGGGGAGGCAAGGGGTCTATCAGAACTAACTCCACTGCTTTGTAAAGAGCAGATCATAATCCTTAGACCTGTCAGCTTCTCACTAGATCAGTGCCCCAGCTGTGCCACATTTGCCCTAGGAGAATTGTGAAATCCACATGAAGGCATCTGAGGTGAACCAATTAAACAAGTCCAAAAATATGAGTCTTGACCTCAGCTTGGAAGAGGTAATGCTTGATTATAGCAAGGGTTTGACCCTCCCTTCTCCAAAACCCTGATTCCAGCTACTAAATAAATATGAACATATTAAATATAGTGTGCTACCAGAGGGGGAGGGAGAGGAGGAGAGTATGGCCATTGTATGTTCTCAAGCAACAGATGAAGAGGGACAAAAGAGTCCAAACATCAGGAAACTATTAAAATGAATACATTCCTAGTTTCTTCATAATTAATTCAGCATGTCCAATTTTGTATCAGAGAAGGGAAAGGAAAGATTTTGACCACTTCCTTTTATCTCAAGCTGAAGAATATGATCTTATAACGCTGAAAAGAAGTGCCTCACTGCATCCCAGCAGGCGAGTGTAATTTTAACTCTTCCACATGCCTAATTTGATATGCAAATCCCTATTTTCTCTATGACATACAATTCTTAAATTCCACAGTAAAGACCCAGGCATGCTCCATCCCCACTTTCTAGCCCCACTCCCTTTTTACTTTGTACTGCATTAAACAATACCTTGAAAACAGTTTTCACTATGCAACTTCCTAAGTGATTTTTTTTCAGTATGCTTGCTTTGTTGCACAAGTTAACATGCAGTTCAAATTTTAATGGTTACCCTTTACATGCATGAGGACCTATTCTTGAAACTTTAGGTTCTGGGTTAGACTGAGTTATGCAATATTTTCAAAAGATTCATTAGGCAGCTATTTATATGTTCAAGTAATTTCGTAGTTTTCAAGGTCCTACGGGAATAAGCATATTAAAGCTGTGATTGGCTGCAAGCATAGACAGCCCTTTTGGGAGCTCTTTCATGGTCATTCAACCAGCAAAGAGTTAGCATGTGCAGGTAAAATAAATCCTTGAAGTACAGTTCACCAAGATAATTGCAGCTTTCTTTAACAGAAGACTTGGATTGGGTTGGCAGAGTTTTGTGGCTCTGAAGATCTACCAAACACATCAAACGTTTGGTCACTGCCTGTTGCCCTGTATATAACACATGATATACTAAATATATAAGCATACCTGGAAAAGTCATGTGAACATTCAGGAAAAGCAGAAGTATATCTGAGATTAGTTAAAATTGTGAATGCAAGAGGAGTTTACCCTTCTATTAAGGCTCTACTACAGGGAGAACAGGTTTCTGTGCAGTACAATATGCACTCAAATGCTCTTCTATGGAAAAGATTGACTGAAAAAAATTTTGAGTGTTATTTGCTTGGTTTTTTCATAATAGCACTTACCTAAGTGAGATGAAATTCAAGGTTCCACTATGCTACACAAGCTACATTACTATAGGTAGCCCAAAGTGATTTATACAATGCCATAAGAAGCGCAGAAGTGGCAGGAAACAGCAAAAGGACCTTTCCCCCCTACAAATGAAGAGCTGAGGTACAACCTGACCACAAACAGAGAGAAAACCTCTTAGGGCTCTATACTCAGTCCAGGTGCTGGAAGTCCAACACCAGTCCCATGTTACCATTCTACCAGATACTTTTGTCTTCTACTGTTTGCTTGCATCACTATGTTCAAGTCCTATTTTATCTGGAGAGGCCTGTGGCAGCAGCATGCTACTCATGAATAGATTTGTTTACTCAGAGTGGATGGTACTGAGCGTTTACACGTTTCCTGTCTCTATACTGGCTGTGGAATGATGACTAGGACTGGCAAAGAAAACCCATACTTATCAGCTTCTCAGACCATTCATCGTTGAGTAAGTGACACATCAGATAATTGCAGCATCGACAATTAACAACTATTCTGCTTCAAACTACTTAGCATAGTAATGATATCATATCTTTGACCCAAGGGTGGTTCTAATGATCAGCTCAAATAGCCATTTTATAGCAGAAGAAAAGCCTTTGCTCCTAACAGCATGGCTAGGAGTCTGAAAAATCTGCAAAACCAGATTCTAGACTTAGATCGACATGTCCATGACAACTATGCCTATTGATTTAATCATCATCAGAAACCATACACGTGTTATTAGTAACAAGTAATGCTAAATCTTACTCTTGGTTTACCTTTGTGGAAACTAGATCAAAATCACAGTTAACATACACAACACAGTTGACAACACTGGTTTTTCAAAGCAGCCAAGAGATACACACAAAATGTCAAACATAAAATTGGGCTTCTGCCGTATCAAAATTTACCTGTAAAATTTCATTGACACAGCTTAGTCAATATGGTTTTAAATGTTTCCCAAAGATTAAGACCAGGGGACTGAAAATGTTTGTAACAGCAGAAATAGGGTATTTCTTCAAGAAAAATAAGAGAAACAATGCTGTTTTATATTGCACATTGCACAGACTTGCCTGTTTTGTTTAATGCTCTGCCTCTGGAAAATTGAGTTCCATTCTGAACATCACCCTACTAGAAAGATACTGACAGCAGGGCCAAGAAAGTAGAGGACTATATTTACACTCAATACTGGTACATGTATAAAGATGAAAGGTAGGGGAGAGGAGCACATTTCTGTATAAACTTGCCTGTGAAATTGTTGTCTACATAAGGTGACAGAATATACTACTTGCAAGAGAGCACAGCATATGACACCCTCAGAGCAACAAGCAGATGTACAGAGCCTAATCAGTCATACCTACTTCTAATTTTATTTTTCTTTCGGAGGCCAAGTACCAGCTCCAGCAATTCATTGCCTCCTTTTCCCCAGCCCAATACACTGACAGGGAGCAGGAGGGCTATGATACACATGCTGCCCTAGAGAAAGTGTGCTGAGAAATCCTACCAACTTTATCAGAAGCCTGACTATAACAGCTTCATTATTTGGGACCTCAGTACAAAGCCACCTTCTACCTTGATCGTATTTTAAGAGCAGCAGTGGTACACGTGTGATAAAAGGTTTCAAATCAACAACAACCGATGAGCTCTAATGGCCATGAAAAACATGTCTGTTTCTATGGATGCAGAGGTGGGAAAACCATTCAGCAGACTCCCCAGACAGAGGTTGAAGTTGCCCTAAGCCACACCACGGACAAGTCTGAGAAAATCCCAGTCAAATAAAACACGCACTGGCCTCCTCTTTTAAGCTACATGAACAAGTTTAAGTTTTCTTTATTTTTCAGCCATGTCTTGCTCAGGTATAATTTTATCTATCATAAATCTTTAATCTGAAATACCCAATACAACTAGAAATTCCATAATGTCTATCATTCAGCAAAACAAATAGAACTTTCTGTTTAAATAGTAATGCTGTAATGAAGATCCTACTTTCTGACCATTATGTGCTTTTCCCCTTAACAGACTTGTATCAAGTAAGACTTCTCATCATGTCCCTAACACACAAATTAAACTAGCAACAAAGCTGAAAAAAGCATTAGTTTGGTTTCTGTATCCCTTAGATGCTCTTTCTATATTGCATGTACTAATTAAAGGTGTAGTGACTGCTGGTTTAAATCAATACCTCAGAAGTCTTCAGTGTCAGACATTATCAGTGTCATGCATGAACAACATGGACTACACACAGCAATGAACAATAGACCAGCTACGTTAAAATTCATTTCCTAAACACATAACTTATCTGCCTACGTATTCTGTTGATACGCAGATTTATATGCACACAAAAGTGAGGAAGGACAAAGTAAAAAAAAAGTTGACCAATCCAGAGTTTCCCTTTCATATGCCATTTCAGCAGTAGTGTGCAAGCGTGTCCTCATTCTCTACACAGTATACACAGAGCTGAGAAAGGTGAGAGCACTTCTGTGAATATCCCAACACTCTGCAACTTGCTGCAGAGTCAGGACTAGAATACCACAACACCCACTGCACCGAATCAGTCCTTATACTTTCTTTTTCATTTTGTAATTGCACCTTTTGAGTCTACATTATCATAATATCTTTATTAAAACCATGCACACACAGTAGTACACAATAAGAGTGCTAGGGCATTTTTAATGCCATCTCCTAGTTGTGCTGACTTTCAGTTCAGAGTGTCGGAGGGTTCACATTTCAAAATACAGCTCTGACCCTCCCACTCCCACAAACCACTTGGGAGCTGCTCAGTGCATCAAGCTGTTTGCTGTTACTCTTTTCTCTTCGTTTGATGAAGCATGTTTACAAGCAGATCCTCATAGAGTTCTTCTATGAAGGGGATCCACCTACCAATGTTACGCTGATTTCATTTTTTCCTGTGCTGTACAGAGCCCTTTCAGCTGTAGAAAACAAACTTGGGGGGAGATGAGCGGAAGAAAAGCATTAAATTGTGCCTCTGCATTTGCTTTGAGGAAACTCAGCCTCATGTTGTTTATAATGAATCTAGTTTTAAGCAGGGCATGTTGGGGGAGGGGGGCATGTTTTGTTTTTGCTGAGTCTGCAAACTGATACTTTGAGGGAATTGTTTAGGGAAAGCAGAGAGTCCTTTATTATGTACGTCATTGCTAAGTGATTTGGCAGATCCCTCCGTGAGATGCACTTTCTGATAGGTTGAGAGAGAGCTGGACTGGCCAGTTACCACCAGAAAAGCTCAACTTAAACACTTTTAAAATCTTATGATGGCAAATTTGTGGTTTTGGCTCAAGAAAGAACGAGGATGAAAAATAGAGACAGCTGGGTGTCAGTGAGAGGTGGAATATTGAGGTAGTTTTTGTTACTGTGCCACACAAAATTCACTGGCTTTGTACATTGTTTATCCAGCTAAGGCAAATACACACACTGACTAGCTACACCTGCAAAGGTGGTGTCGCTTGTGTCAGTGCTTGTGTCAGTGCTTGTCCAAAGTCAAAACATCACAAAGGATCCATTCCCTAATACCTAGATCTTGACATTGAGACATACTTCAAGTAATGGCTAGCTTCTGGTCCTTGTAGAAAAATCTGTTTGGTTTTGATCCTCCCCAAAGGCCTACCTGTCCAGGATGCCGTAAATCCTTGAAACAGCTGAATGAAGACACATCAAGTTTTTGCAGCCAAGGATAGAAACCAGGCCAAAGACTACCTGGGCCTACAGGCAATGGGACAGTGTATGTTAATATGGTAACAACAAAATATTGTGCCATTATGAATAGAAGCATAACTTTGCCAGATTAACTCCAGACATATATGAATCTATCTGCAGAAAGAGTAAGAAGAGAATGCTCAGTACAGGAATTGCGGGACCTAAACACCAACCACAGCCTATTATTAACCACCACTCAAATGGAGCTGGGGTGGGGAGAGAATAGGAGGCTTATGGTTTAAACAAGGTAAATCCCACACTCTGTAAAGTAAGGGTTTTTAGGTTAATACTGAATGATAAAATGTGTCTTCTTGCTCTTTTTTGGCACTTAGTTAAAGAAAAACCTCTGGTGAAAATAGTTCTTGCCCTCTAGCTGAATGAGCACTGAGATACCTCTGTTGCACAGTGACTGGGTGCTCGAGCACCCTGTGGGCAGGGCTGGCTGCTTCTGTGCCAAGGAGCAGGTTGTTTCTTGGAAATGTTTATGCAATTCAGCTGTGCTCCTGCTGGAGCCAGACACTTTAAATTTAAAAAAAAAACCCGAACCCAACAACAACAAAAAAACCCCAATAACAAACAAACCAAAACACTCAGCCTCAGATCTCTCAGGCCGTTGGTGTGTCTCACTCAGGTTTCGCCTTCTACCAAATACTGTCAAATATCTGTTTTGTTTGGTTCTGCAGGGTGGAGGGAGTTGGAGGGTTGCCTTCACTGCTGTCAGTGGTTCCTAATGATGTTTCTCACTAGAGAAAATGAGCTTGCTTGTTTGTGAATCCAAATTCCCTGTGGGGTACAGTTTGGGAAACTGAAGATATGGGAAGGAAAAGAATATCTGTTAAGGCAATGCATAAACATCCATAAAGCAGAATAGCAAAACACCTACAGAGAATGTTGTAACTTTGCCAGCAAACTAATTAGAGTCACTGACTGAGGAGAGAGCTGTGACAGTCAAAAAGTTAAAATAAAAATAAATCAAAAGTTTAGTCTAGCAATTATAACAGGAAACTACCAACAGAGTCAGGGCTCCTACATTATTTTCCAGGTTCTGCTTCCGATTTACCGAGAAGTTGGAGAGGCCAGATTTTAAAAGTGGCTTCAAATTTGGAAAGTCTCCATTTCTGATGCCTAGCTGGACATACAGAGGACTCCACAGACCAGCATCTTCAGTGCCCCCTGTGCATTTGTGAGGGCAGAGTATTTCAGGGCATTGATGTCTCTGAAGTCACCTATGTGACCTGGACAAACCCACAGTCACTGGCCGACCCAGTGGCCATCTCTGAACGTTTCCCATCTGGGAATTGTGGCTGACATAACATATTGCTGTGGGAGTCTGATGTTTAAATGCTCTTTATGGCTGACATAACATATTGCTGTGGGAGTGTTACGTTTAAATACTCTTTGTAAACATTTATAAGACTTCCAAGACACACTCTGTCTCCAAAATCAGTGCTATTACTTTTAGAAATAGTGAATCCTGTGACCTGCACATTTTCTGAAAGGACTGCTGCTTGGTAGGGGCATTGAGCTGCATTTGCAAGTCTGGCTGCAGGAGGAGTTTAAGTAGAGGGTGACTTAATCAGAGAATCAAAAATAACTTGTGATGCCTCAGGAGGACAGGGAAGGTGTCTCAATCACAGGAGCTCTCTGGACACACGGGTTCCTATTCAATTCCATGAGAATTTCTAAATGAAGAGAGCATGTGGCTCCTTCTTACACTGAGTTGTGCTACAAACTCCTCAGAGGCAGAACCAAATCAAGTACTCAGAATAAGGATGTCTCCATAAATTGACATTTTCCTGCACTACATGCAGTTGTGATCTCTCATCCTTATCAAGAGATACCATGGGTCAGAGAGCTGCACTCCAGGTGCCTGCCAGCACTCATTTAGTTGTGGAAGTCAATGTTTCTCACTCTACCAATGCACTTTTTTTTCTTCTGTGCAATACTACTGTAAATATGTTGTCCTGGTCAGCTTCATCTTTGCTATGAGCCAGAATATTTACAGTGGTCTGTCAGAAGCAAATTATTATAAATTATTACAAATGTCTATTTGTAATGGAGGTTGCTACTGATCTTCTAAAGAATATTGCTATGCTAGGAATAAGCATAAAAAACCCCAGAGAATGTTGTTTATTGACACTACAGAAAGAAAAAAAGGTTGGAGTAGGTTTGGTGTCCCCTGCTATTCCACCCACAGCATGCGGGGGAGAGCGCACTCGATGTTCCTTTCCCTCTTGCTCCCACATTCAACCCAGGAGGTAACACAGTGTTCACCATCTCCATCAGCCACTGGAGCTTGAGTCTCAGAGCTCCTGCCAAGCTCAGGTCTTCTGCCAACCACCTGCTTTTGCAACCCATGTTTTCACACAGAAAACGATTTGGACCTAGACACTGAGAAATCGCGCAAGCTCCCAAAACAAAAACAAATCCCTTCCCAGCATGATGGCTCATTTCACTTCTGTAAACTTTATCCAGAAGCCTTAAAAAAGAAAAGCTGCTTAGGCCTGACGTGGAAGTAAGTGACAAAGAAGCCTTTGATAGGTGATCACACCATATTCTGCCACTATACAATATAAGCAAAGTATCTCCCTCTAGGCAGCAACAAACTAAACACAGTGAATACAAGGACAGTGTTTCAACACCTGGTAGGGACTCTGGGAAAATGGCTTCATCTTTACAGCTATCCTAGCACAGCTGGATGCAATACCCTCATCTTCACATACCTTACCATATTTTGTAAAGTTTTAGTGAGTGAAGGTATGTACAAAAAATAAACTTGGTATTTGCATACAGTCATTGTCAACTCTACTGGCTTCCCTACATAGAAGGCTTTCTTTAAGGGACATTTAGCACTCAGACATCACAACACACCATTTGAGAACTGTTCACTGTTTCCTTCAAAAGGTAGAAGTCAGTGACACAATTTACCAAGAGCAAGAAGCCAGATAAAGTTATTATTTCCGCTAGTCAGAACGTCTTTCCTTCATACTCAATCCCAGTTTGTGCCCTCCCATATGGTAATACATATCTAATATCACTGAATAATGAATACTAATGAAGTGCCAATATTTAATTGTTTAGAGGCTGTAAAAAGCAGAATTATTAAAACTCTTCTCAATTACAGGTTTTAGTGAAAAATAGATTGGATTTCTTAATTGGAATTTCTACTTAAAAGTAGTCCTTTATTAATAATGAGCTACTCCTCCTAACGCTATATATATTGCTAGCAATATGTACTCAGCTGAGATGGTTTTATCATAACAAAACTAATATTAAAGCTACTTATTCAAAAAGTGAAAAGGTATATTTCTAAATACTTAGTATCACTAACAAGTATTACAAGTTTTCTTGGACTTTTGAATACTTTTTACAGAAACAACTCTCAGAACTGTTAAACTCTAGCTTCAACATATGAACTGTTCATTAAGGGGATATGACCTTCATGCATGCCTCCAGTATCTTCTGCCCAAAGTTTCCTAATTAAAAAAAACTTTTCTACTACACACACACACATTTTCAGTCATTCATTGCTACTTCCCTTTGTTTTGTAGGCTCGTCCGAAAGGAGAAGGCCTGACACCATACCAGGGCAAGAAGCGCTGCTTTGGTGAATATAAGTGCCCCAAATGCAAGAGAAAATGGATGAGTGGAAACTCCTGGGCTAACATGGGACAAGAATGTATCAAGTGCCACATTAATGTTTATCCTCACAAACAGGTAGGAGAAGTGCAGACCTGATGGCAACAGGCTTGGAACTAGGAATGCTCTTGACTTTGTAAAGCATGATTAAGACTTAAACAGAACTTGACATGGGCTACAACACACCACAGTGAATGGTTTCCCAGATGAACTCAGTCCTGGAAGTCTGGACAGGTGTCATCAGAGTTGCAAAATTTGAATGTTCTGTCTTTTGTTATAAATACCTCAAACCCAAAATCTTCACCTGCCTTTCTTACAGAAACAGACTATGAGGGTTTTTAATCTGAGATAGAGTAAAAAAAGTTCAGCAATAGCAAGAGGCCTTCTAGTTCTTATGATTCTCTTCATATTTACACCAATTTATTGTTTCATTCCACTGGTGTCAGCAGAGTTATTTCCCATGTGTGCTGCTTTTTTCACCTCTTGGATTTGCTCAAGGGGCTATTGCTACTTAAAAAGAGTAGTGATTAAGTAGAACAACACTAAGATGACTCCTGCCTACAAAATTCCTTGGTTAATGACACTAACTTGAGACAATCTCAAAGCTTCCAAGGTCTCTTGTTCCTTACCTCTGTTCAGACAGCTTGTCTAAAAGATCCAAAATCCAGGCTGAGTCACTTACCACATGCATGGAAGTACAGTCCTGAGGGTGAGAGAAATTACAAGACCATTGAAAGCACAAGACCATTTATAGCACAAATTTATAAATATTTATCTTGTTCTTCAAAATTCTTTCCACAATTTATGTTGATGTTCAAAGGGTCAAGAAATCATTCAAGAGGTATCTCATCCACACTGTACAGGAGGCATAATAGACTTAGACATGTACATTTTTGTAGTAAAGTTTTGCAAGTAGTCCACTGTGCAGAGTTGCCCCTCATGGCAGGGCTAGAGGAGTGCAATCTGCACAGCAGTACTAAAGTCACAGACACACTGTGGGAGGGTTGCAATCTACAGTGCTTCCTTAAGCTGTGCTTGCCACCGAGCCACGAACACAGTACCTTCTGGGGAACAGTCACAGCATATGCAGTGCAGCTTTCCACAGTCAACCCCTATCACTGCTTCCATGCTATTCCCTAAGGGCCCATAACTCATGGATGTGGAAGAGCACGTCTATCCATGTGTTCATGTCCCAGCAGCAGGTATTGCAGTTACTTGACATTTTCAAGGCAGGAGTGGGTTTCAGCTCGGCTTCCCGATGTAAATAACTTGCAACCAGTCACTAGTGCTCTTCCCCAAAATGCGAACTTCAAACCTTGAGCTGAAAGATTCTACATCCTGTTGTCACTGCCTCACCTCCATCTGCTTCTCAGTGTTGTTACCATTGTCATGCTTTCTAGTCCTTTTCATTCTTTCAGAGGTGTCTTGTGCTGCTTCTGATTAAGTACAACAGCAACAGGCACACAGTGAAGGGACCAGCATCAGTTCATGCACAGAGCCAGCAGCAGAAGAGAGTAACAGCCTTGCAGGAGGTCTGTGGTGCTTCTTGACACAGCTTCCTGTCTGCTATCGTCAAGTGGTTTTTGTCCAAGCATCCAGTGCCACACCAGACTCCGTAAATATTTATCAACCTTTATCAGTGGGGAGCTATTTTGCACTACTTTGGAAAATATGTTACACCCAGTCACCAGTACTCTTATACTAAGAACTGTATTTTGTAGAAGCACAATGAAAGATTTTATTAAAAGTCCCATATTTCTACTTTGAGAGTTATAGCACAAAAAAGTCTTGTGCACATAAGATGGTTTTATTATTTTTTTAAACAGCACTGCTATACCACTTAATTTTCTAGATATACTTCCTATTTATTCTTTAGATTATTTTGTTGATACCTACCATAGGAGAGGCCTCATTCATGTTTGATTTCCTATGCACTTCTAGAAGTTTTTAAGCCCCCACTTCTCTCTCTGTGGATGCCCTCAGTTAATTATGTGCTCCTTCTGCATTTATTATATGGTATCTCAGAGTATTTGCATTCTCATCTGAATCTTCCATTGGACAGGTTTTCGAACCTAAATAATGTCTTGCCCCCCCCTACACACCATGATTCTCTTGTGTCATTTTAACTCCATTAAAAGAAAAAAGTAAGTGTTGCAGTGAAGAAATAGATGCTTCAAAACAGCAAAGTCACCACAATATGTGACATGATCATAGTACCAATAATCAGTAAATGGATTTTTTTCTCCAGTTTAACAAAAACCAGATGGACTGGAGAAGTCTGACCTCCTTTCAAGATCAGACAGTATTTACTCCTAGTGAAATGAATGATTTCTACTTTCAAGCAATCTTGTCAATATTTCTCTTCAGCAATGTGCTGGAATTCATCATCTCCTATTCTTACTCCTTGCCCTACCATTTGGTAAACATATAATTGTAATCTAACAATTAGGTAAACCTAATTGTAACCTAAGGAAAAAAGATATCCTGGAACATTATTTTAAAAAATAATGGTCATTTTATCAGCAGATGAAAATCACTGCTGGTCCCTCAGCATGAAGTAACCTTTTATCAAGTTACAAGAGCTTCCAAAACTATAAAAACTGTAAACATTTCAGCCCATATCTAAAACAGTCAGGGACCACATTTCCCTGGTTGAGGGCATATTACAGAAAGTTTCCATTCACCATAGTATATACATAATGAAAACTCACACCAGGTCCAGTGAACGCCCCCTGTTCCACACCTGGTCCTAAGCAGTGGAGGACATTTACAGAAAGGTGTGTGTGTATACAGACAGGACATAGCAATCACCTCCAAGGATACTTTCCCATCCTCTTGTATGGCCCAGTGAATATCTCTGCATTCTCCCGGTTTGTCACTGTCTCGGTTTTGAAAGACAGGTGTCTGCTAAGGAAGGCAGAAGCCTCCCCTTGAAGTGGCAGATATAACCCCTTTTCCCTCTAAGTTATTATATTTTGAAATCAAGGGCCTTTAGGCGAAGATGTGGGAAATAGGAATAACAGTTCTTTACTATATATATATATGTATATAACCAGTCAAACAAAACAACAACAACTATGGCAGTAACAGCAATCACAAACCCAGTCCCAGCCTTCTCGGCTGTCGGGCCCTTTCCCCTCGGGTGCAGTTCCGCTCGCAGCCGGCAGGGGCGCTGGCGGCTCCCGGTGAGCAGGGCAGGTGCGATGGTTCCCCCGCGGCTGCAGGGGGCGCTCCGGAGCG
>NW_008246060.1:8761474-8786138 GCF_000691975.1 Corvus brachyrhynchos
CCCAAAAGTCCAGGAAGGCATGCCGAGCACGGCTACAACGCAGCGAAAGCTCGAAGCAGCAGCGGGGCAGGGCAGCCACAGCTCGGCCTCCAGCAGGGCAGGGAAAGCGGCTTTTGGGGTCCCGGCGTTGTTTCCAGCAGGAAGAAAGAACGGCCAAAAAGAAAGAAGCAGCAGCTCCTTTCTCTGCAGCTCCACTCTCCGGACGCTCAGAGCGAACTGACCCCACACCCAGGTGTAGACAAAGGAGTAGCCAGGCCCGCCCCACCCCCCTTTTTGTCTTTCTTAAGTACAGCTATTTGTCCCCTAGCAACATGCATATGGGAGAAAATTCCTTTAACAGGAAAAAAAACTAAGACTAAACTGAAACCCCAACAGTCACCAAAGAGATCAAACCTTGCAGAGTCTATTAGCGAGCTGAAATCCAACCACATGGGCCACCAAGCCTTGCTGTGTCATCCTCACTGTTAGAGAGTAGGATGCTTGTTCCCAATTTAGGACAAAAACAAATTTGAAAACCTCATTTCAGGATTGCTTGATATTCATTGCAGTGAATTCAGAGTTTCTTCTCAATTGCCAGGCTTGCCCTTTTCTCCCATCCTCGTCTCCATAGCTGTATTTCATCTTCCCCAGCTGCTTTCCCAAATTCATGGACTTTCCAGTACAGTAGGGTTTCTCCATGTCTCACAAGGGATGGTTTGGTGCTGAAGTACTCCCACGTAACTGGCTCAGGCAATAATATCAGAGTACTGAAGATAATAATCTCCACTCTGGATAGCTCTGGGGTAGCCATTCAAGCACATATGTTGGCTCTGTGAATGGCTTGTGCAGCTATGCTCAAATCTTGATTTCCTATGCATACCTTTCTTTAGTGAGTCCCTGGAGAGGAGAGTATCCACACTTTCCTGCCACCTGCTCATTGTTCCTGGAGGATCGTTTCACTCCAGGAAACTATCCTCGGCCAATTCCCCACAAGGCATGTCTCAATTCAGCCCTGTGCTCTCAGTCCACATGGTCTATCTGTGAGAATGAGCTTTTAATCTCTTTGGGGCAGGAAAAGTCTTCTCAGCACTTTTACAGCTGTGTATATACTTCAGAGTGCTCTATAAATACAGCTCTAAATCTCTGTATTTAAAAGAGAAGGTGGAGCATGTATTACAAGAAGTAACACAAGGGACTGACAGGAGGGCTGCTGCCATTCATTCCCCAATTCATCCACCGAGTAGGGAATCAGGTAGCTGTCACACCTGAGATGCGAAACTGCTCCTCAAGCAAGCTTTGCTTAATTGCTCCACTGTGTTCCTCCTTTTGCATTTTCACCACTCCCTCAAGTGACAAACCTTCCCATGGGAGTGCTTACAGGAATGCACAGAACATGTGGCAAAAGCCATAGGCCCCATTGAGCCCAAGCCTTACTGAAGGCTAAAGAACTACCCTGACAGAGCTGCTCTATGGCAATTTCAAAAGTAGTTTCCCGGGTAGTTACTTTAGCTACTCTAAACATAAACAGAAATCTCAGACAAGACTTAAATCTCTCCTATTCTTCCAAGGAATTTGGATTTTGTGGTTGGTTGTGCTCCTTCTTACCCTGCTCCAGCAGCAGAGCCAGTCCTTACAGTCATTCACCAGCATTCTTGGCAGTGTGACAGCCCAGATGCCAAGCTCTGAATTCTCGTTTTCTTCCCCTGCCTACTATAGCAGCAACATCTGCGCCCGTGGTTACTTCCTGGCTGGCCTCTTATCAAGGCTTCTTCTCCGGCTTTGTGGCTAACGCCAGTGCTGTTTGTGATGACAGCTGTTGCACTGGTGCAGAACCAGCCATCTGGTGACTGACTTGTCCTCTTGGACACTATTTTCTTCCAGCTGCCAGGAATTTACTGTTGGACTGGAAGTAATTTGGTATGTAAATACATACTTCATGATACTCAAGTTATTACTTTCATGGGCAGTTCAGTGGTCTCATCATAATTCCCATATCTGAGTGCAACCACAGCCACCTCTCCTCCCTCAGTATGGGGAGGGGTGGGTATGATCAGTCAAGCCCAATAAACTTTTCAACAGTTTCAAGCCTACAAATATTATCTTTTGACTCTTTAGATTTAATAAACCCTCGCCAGCATGCCCATACTTGTGTACTTCAGCTCTGGGAGTACAGTTCACCCCAGACTGCTGCTTTTCTGAACTCTAAAAAGAGATTTTCACCATTTACCTCATGCTGTTATCATTCATTCCTAGCTGGCCTGTCCCAGAGGCATGCTGCTGACAGAGGCTGCTTGCTCTCTCTAAGCATCCTGCCTCTGATCTGCAGCCTTCTTATCACTGCCTCTTGGATTCACGGCGACAGCCCAGGGCCTTGTTAATGTCCCTCTTCCCCCAGGCAGATAGAAAAGCAGAGGGTCTGCTGCTCAAGAATGTACATTATCTTTAATCTTTTCTTCCCCAGTGCCTATTTTTTTTATTGGACTAAAAATTTACAAATTCATGATAGCATGTGTTTCTTGAGGGAAGCACAGCTCCTTAAGACTGTTAACCTAACAATTATCCTGCCAGCAGTAGCTACAGAATCTATTCACATTTCTAATCGGACATTTAAACATCTCATTTTCTGAATTAAGACTTGATGTAAATGAGTCCAGAAAATTATTTTTAACTGTTTTCTCTCATTTGAATTCTGATGTGATCCTCTATCCATCAGTGGTGCAATTAAATTGTTCCATTCTACAGCAGAAAAGACATCCGTCTTCTAAATACAAACAGAAGAAGGCACATTATTCCATTCTACATCTTAGTGGAAGCAATTTCCCTCAAGATGTCCTAGTGATGCTTTCTTTAACACCTTACACTTCATAAGGGTGAGCTTTTTTGTTTGAAGGGTTTGGGGTTTCAGCTGACTGTTGGGGAATGCAGAGGTCACTTAGTACGTGTAGATTGGGACAGCAATAATTCACAATCAAAAGTTAATTTGCAGGTCAGGGATTGATATATAAATTTAAATTTATTTCAGCTTTATTCCCCTGAGGCAATAGCTTTATTCACCACCACCAAATGCTTTCCTAGTGGAGCTGCACAAGATTACTTCCACCCTGCACTACCAGGAGAAAATTAAAGAAAGATGCACGAAAGTGAAGTCCAGAAGAATACAATTGTGGATGCTTGCTTTAGAAAAGAAAAGAAAAGAAAAGAAAAGAAAAGAAAAGAAAAGAAAAGAAAAGAAAAGAGACAACAAAATTGAACTATTACAGTTAAACTCTCAATTTAATGAAAAAAAAGGATACCTTTCCCCTGAGGAACATAGCAGGATTTGCTGTTGTTCTACAAGTCCCATTTCACCTCTTTCTAAGGAAAGGAACTAACTTTTCAGCCAAAGAGCCTGCCCCCTTCTCCACACTCTCTCCATATGCATGGCTGAGTCCTCAGCAGCAGTACAGAGCTCTTGCAGCCTCCTCAGTTACTGGTGTCTCCTACAGAATTCAGGCAGTCCCCAGAGCTAACACAGCATGCAACAGCCCAACCATCCACATCCCTCTTGTGCTAGTGTCCTCTCCTTCCCCTCTGCATCCACCACAGCAGAGCTGAGGAGAATTGCCCAGCCTGTGCCAAGGAGTCCAGCCTTGATGGACACACAGCTCTTTGACTAACGTCCCACATTTTAGCATGGTATAAGAAAGGTTCCAAGAGTGTGAGGTTATTACTTTTAGGTTCTCCTCAATTAGTAACAGACAGACAGTAGCAGGACAAGAACACTTGCTACTCAGGGTGATGGAAGGGTTCTTTTTTGCCTTTACAAGAAATCCATGAAGAGAAAATGGCAAATGGAGATAAGCTGGGATTTCATTTTATGCAAAAGGTGGGTTAAAGTGGTTTTGAGACACAAACCACGCAAGCACACTACCAATTTCAAAGCCTCAGCCCTCCAACACCTCACCAGAAATGCAGTCTGGGCTCTGCACGGCTTCGTTCTTTATAGCTGGCCCTTGGCAACCTGCTTTCCTGCATTTGTAACCCCTCTCTCCCCAGCCTGTGTGGTAACACACTGGTAACAATAACATTTCTGAAACCAAAGGGCTTTGCAGGCCAAAAAGCTGAGCTCAATCAACGCTGGGGGAAAGCAAACCACAGAGAGCTATTGTTTCTGAAAACCATCCAAAAACTCTTGGCACTTCAAGGCATTCCCAATGTCCTTTGCACTATTTCCAGGAAAAATGATTCCCAAGGCCTTGCATATTAAAAAAAAAAAAAAAAAATCTGGCTTATATCAATAAACATGATAACGGCTGTATTTTTCTCTTTAATCAGAGCACAGCTAGCATGTAGAAGCAATCAGAGCTGAGTCAAATAGCCTGTTTTAAGTGTAGCATTTCAAAACTCTCATTTGCTGTTGAAGAGTGTAAATTAACCCCTGTGACTCCAGAACCTGGACTTCATCTTTGTGTATCTATGTAATGTAAATTCTTGAAGAATATTTGTGGGCAGATGTTGGTGGAATAAGTGGTAGATGAGGCAGAAAGGCAGTTTTTCTGACCAAACACACTTACTCAACTTGCCTGTCTTGTGGCAGAAGCAGTATCTGCACCAGTGCTTGGACTGCAAGCCTAGAAACAGAACTGCTGGTTCTGATCTCAAATCTCAACACAGTGACATCGAACAAGTCATTTAAAGCTCAGTGGAGTTGCAGGGCATTTGGAGATGAAGAGTCCATCTATCCTCCTCAACTGACACAGGAAATCCAATTTGCAGTTGAAATGTAAATGGTGTTAGACTCAAAGACATCTGTGGTGCAGGACAATATCATGGTTCAAAACATTGAATCAGAAACAAACCATTGACAATCACCAGTGAATCACTCCTATATATTGTTTTGACTAGCTGTGCAGCATAGTATTGCACTTATAATTCAGTACAATCAAGCAAGAACTTACAGACATCCCTTGTTCAGGATGATAGACTATATTTTGTGTCATTTTAGTTATTCAGAGAACTGAGAAACCCTTCTACTCCCTGGTTTATGAGCAGTTCTGGCAGGATTACATAGCCAAAAAAAAAAAAAAGCTTTAAATATCTCTGTTCCTATCCACAGAGTCTCAGGTAGGTGGCTTGATGAAGAACATATAAAGGAAATCTTAAATGATCAGGTGTACTTTAAGATCTTACAGATAAAGAAAAGTCTTTAAGATTAAGAAAGGTGTTAAGAGATAAATGGCCAAGATGGTGTAATTTATATTTACCCACCCACTGCTCCAAGAATCACATTTTGAAGATATAAGCAAGAGTTTAATATCCCTGTAAAAACAGTGAGAAGCTTATGGCTAGTTTTCAGATTTCACACCACATGCTGTGTCTCCCACAGTCCCATGGAAGAACTGCTGCCTTCATGGCTCTGTGCAATGAAATGGTCTTTCGGATACATTTCATGAAAACAGATAAATTATGGGTTAGGGAACTTGGGGTTTCTTCCAAGCAAATGGTGCACTTTATTAAGTTCTACCTCATATCTCTATCACTTCCCTACCTATAAGAATTTCCAAACATTTCACTTTGTCACAATATTTAACATGGGTATTTTATTTTCAAAATGATTGTGAAGCCTTTTACATGCCTTGGAAAATGAAAGCACAAATACCTACTAACAACAAATCACCTTCATTTCCCCCAACCCTGTGATTTCACAAATATTATTAAAAATACATAATTTATTACTCAGATTCAGGGCAAAGGATTGTGTCATGAGGTTCGATTTTGTTTTGGTTTTGTAGTAGTTTGGAATTTTTTTTATTTTACTAATAGCTTTGCAGCTGCTCTGCTTCAAAACTTTCAGCCTCAAAAGCATGGGACTGCATACTGGGAAAACACCATTTAGCTATGTAGTATCTGGGCATAGTTAAGACAGTTTTCTTCATGTAGCAGCTAGTCCTAACATTGATAATCCCTGCTCTGCATTGCTGGGTAATGGGATTCCCGTGCTTGAGGTGTTAATGCCTTTGGGACATCTAAGTTACTGGAGCTAAGCAATTGAATTCTTGTTACTGCTTTTATAAATGAAGTCCTCAATTCAGTATTTTTGTAATTTGTCTACAACAAGGTTAACACCATCTTTATAAACAATGACATTAAATTGTGAGGCTGCTCTGAACCAATGTAGAGCTGAAGGGCTGAAAAAACCACATCTTCAGGAAAGAAACATAGTACCTTTTTAATTACCAGGAGAAAGCTCAGTTGGGTTATAAAAGTGGACTTCATATGCTTAATAAAGAGTAACAAGGACAAAACCTTGGATCTAATCTGATTTCCTTCCCTCCACTGCAGAGACCCCTGGAAAAGCCAGACGGCCTGGATGTTTCAGACCAGAGCAAAGAACATCCTCAGCATCTGTGTGAGAAGTGCAAAGTTTTGGGCTACTACTGCCGCCGTGTGCAATAAACCTTCAAAGTGGCCTCTTCCCATCCCCATCATCCTTAAGGGTTCTCTGGCAGCATGAGATCAACAGCAACACAACAGATCAAGATAAAAGCTAAAATAATTGCCAATATTGCCTATCTAATAATATGCCTTACCATTAATAGAATGTAACATTTCTCCTGTGCATGTGCATGCATGCAATAGGTATTTACAGGACTATGATTTGTATACATATATATGTGAATTTATATATGTACACACACAAGGTGTTACTGATGGTGTTCACTGTCAACCTGTAACTACAGTTACAGTTTCTGCTGATTGTTTACACAGACCCTATATCACAGCCAGGTGAAATGAAATACTATTCAAAAGGCAAGGAATAACATTCACAAGAAATATTTGTTATATGTATGGCTTTTGCAGAGGTTCAGTAACTGTGGGGCCACCAATTGCAAGCACTCACCCACAACACAAACACTGTTGTTATTATATGACAAGGCAAAGGAAGATGAAACAAGCCGCAGCATAAAAGGAGAATTACTGCTTTCCCAGTTTCAGAAAGTCTTAAGAGTTTTGTGCTGCTGATTTCTTGGACTTTTTCTATTTGTTACCATCTCTTGGGCAGGGCTTAGGCAAAATAATTTTTGCAGGACATGGCAAAAAAAGTGAATAATTGTTTGAGGGTGTGGGTTGGCTAGAAAGGGAATGCCATAATGGGACCCAGATCATCAGAAAGGATTCCAAGAGGATTTTTGGAGGAGACAAAATTGGCTTGTTTATACAACTAACAGATCCTTCTCTTGTCATATAATCCCACTGACATGGCCCCTGTATGTGCATGGCGTGTTCATTAGGCCACAAGCACACTAAATTTCCTACGAATAAGGGGATAAGAATACTTAAAACTGACCCCAAAACCCTTAACTGAAAGATTAGCCAAACTTACTATTTATAGTAGTTTTAAAGCCACTTTCTGGAAATATTTTTATGTCCTGTTTTCTACTATAGAAATTTGTTATAATATGAAACTTGTTAGCCATAGGAGTGTTTTGAGGCAGGGAGAACACTCTATACTACCCTCTTTATGTCTTCCTGAAGCACCTACATACCTGGGGAGAAATGTAGGAGTTATATTTCATTGTCCCATTTCAGGTAGAACTTTGCACAGGGACACCCTGCTGCAAAGAACATCTCATCAGGGATTGGCAAATATGAGCTGAAAGTACCTCGAGACAGTATCCTGTTTGTATGTCTACATAAGAGTACATTGGCAAAAGGACGCCACAAGCAATTAATTTGTAGCATTCACTAAAAAAATCAGAGGGATAATGTTCGAGGTTGGGGGGTTTTTTACATCAACAATTTATATTTTTATGAAGTTTCCTTTAGGGAGATTGATTTGTGTGAATGATACTTAGAGAAAATACTTTAAATCCTAAATAACTTGATGGGAACTAAATTTTTTCTGAGGACTAGTTCCATAATGCAAAGACAGCGGGGGTTTATGCCAAGTGATAGCAGTGTTACCAGTATGTCAAGACAAGCTCTTATAAAGCAAGTAGAAAACTTACCATGAGCATTCATCTAGGGAATGTGAAGCTCCTGACAAATTTGCTCCAGGGTAAAACTCTTGCCATTTCCCTGCTTTGCTATAAGCAGGGCAAAATTGCATCTGCTTGTTGGGTGGGAGTGGCATGTATGTATCTTGCAAACCCCATTATTTATGGGCAGCCCAAGTGACCCAGCCTGCTGGTCAGAGCAATGGATAAGCATCCTGACTCCTGGCTTCTGACCACAGCTCTTCCACAGCTCCTTGATTTTGGGCAAGTCACGCGATCCTTCTGGAGCTCAGTTTCCCCAGCTGCAAAATGGGGGTAATAATACTTTAGTATACCTACCTCACAGGAGAGTTGTGAGGTTTACTTAATATCTCTTAAGTGTTTTGGCATCACTGGACAAAAAGTGCTATGTTACGCTAAAATAGAATTAACTAAATTAATCACTTGGAAACTACTTTTGCCCAGTTGGCAACTCCAACTAAAATAGCTGAAAATAATACTATTGAAAGTAACACTAATAAACAGTTGCCTCAGTGAAGATATGCAGTTTTAGCATTTTCAAATGCAAACACATTCTTTTGCACAGATTCACAAATTACCTTAGAGACAAATTCTCTCAGCAAAGATACTAATCTGTCTATACAAATAAGAAAATACACAAGGAAATCTAGGGGTGGATTTTCTAAGCTTGACCTCAAGGATTAATCTCAATAGTTTGTTTCAAGCATGAGTAATTTTGAAAGAGCAGCATTCTAAACCAGATCTGTTTTTTCCTCTTGAGCACTTAATAGTACATGAACAAAAAAATCACCTAGATGATTCACATATAGCTAAAGAACATGCAGAGAAACCCCCTTAGGTGAAGATAAGGGAAAACATTATTTTTTTCCGTGAAAGTAAGATGTTGCTATCAAACATTTTGTTCTGTATTGAAATAATCTCCATGTTATGATAACCACTAAATCAGTAAAATAGCACAATTCTTGATATAGTTGTATCACTATACCCACACACCACCAGGTTCTAACAAAAAGCTGACTAAAAGATACCATTATAAGCATTGGTATTTTCATGACAGTGCCCTATGAAGAACTGTTTATCCAGATTCAACACTGCAAGGCAATGCCTTTAGCTTATGGATTTTTAGATTGTACTAAAAATACACGTGATCTCCTTTAACACAATTAATGTCTATAGGTGTAGCATAATAATTCTTAAGAGCATACTTACGAGAGTTCAGTATTTATATTATTGATGTGTTCCTAGGCAGAAGACTTATAAAGTATTTAAGTAACACTCAGCATATTTGTAAAACGGAGGAGAGCAGATTTCCCCCTGCACTCGCGCTGGGGAAAGGCAGGAGGCCCCACTGCCGCAGGTTGTGCTGCCTGAGCCAGAGGCTGCGGGTCCAGGCCAGCGTGGGATGCGGGGACATCGGGGCCTGGGCACCTCCTCCCTGCACAGGGCTGGCACCTGACCTGCCTCCCTGCAGCGTGGGGAAGGCAGGAGCACCCAGCTCAGGCAAGGGCAGGATTCCTCTGTCCCTGCATGACTTTGCTCGTAGGATTGGAGTGTTGAGCCTGAGGCATTTGCTCCACACTCGAGTCTGTGCAGTTGGAGTTGCTGGAAAAACACATCCACATAAGTAATGTGTAACAGCTTATGACCGTTGGCTTTTAGTTAGTGGCACAGAAGGGACATTTATGAATTTTTATTTCAAAGGAAAAAAAGAAAGATTGATCACAAAATGTAGATTTCTTCTATTCCCTCCTTCTGCTCACAAGGGTAATTCACCTATAGATGTAACCAACTCTTTCCAAATCAGAAAAAAACCATAAATGTGCAGATTTTTGACTAGAAAAATGAGGAATCAATTTATCTTTTAAATTTTTGTGACTGCTTTCTGATGTTCTCCAACTAGCTCTGCATTTAGAGCATCAGCTAGCAATCCTTGAAGGCATTAGTAGACAGTATTGGCAGAAGTGAAGCAAGCATCAATAAAAAGAGTTGTAAATCAATACAGGCCTCCCTAAACTGAGTGTTCTTTAGGGGTGTACCTGACCACAGTTTGGCTCTGTGCATTTATTTGGAAAACTGGATTTTTAACCTCAGATGCTTGCTGTTGACAGCCTAACAATAGATCCAGTACACTTTTTTTAATTTTCACCCTTTCGGAGATTTTTTTAAACTTCCATTTATTTCTTTAAAAACAACAACAAAAACCAACTGAACAAAAAAATGCCCCACTATTTGTTTCATGAGTTGGTCATAACATTTCATATCGAATTTGGCATTGGCACTGCTCTGGAAAAATATTTGAGTAATTTGAAATGTGTGTTGTAGGTTTTTAGCTGCTTTTAACTTAACGAGGCTACAAACGAAGTTATTACAAATACTTTGTTTAAAGGTGATGAAGAAAAATCCTAGTAGTTTAAAGGATCGCCCCATTTTAGCCAGTTTCTACTGCTGCTACCACACATGTAAAACGATGCCACACAAGCAAAGTTTGAGGCCTTTTTGTCTCAAAGTTGCTATTTAATTTCAGATAAATACACAAGAGTATATATTATTTCTGAAAATAGGTGTATTTTGAAGTTCCCCATTATATGGGACTTAGTTTTTAAACTACAAATGTGAAGTTACATATGTCTGAGAGAAGCCTTATACCTAGAAGTATTATCTACATTTTACCTTTTTGTACAACATGAAATTTAGATTATACACAGATTGTATACCTGTGACACTCTAGCAAGTTTTAAAAAGAGAAACCTACTTAATAGATTAAAAGTTTAGAGCTTTTGGAAATGTCAGACTTCATAGATTAGTGCTCTTTGACATGCAGTCACATAGATTTTTTTCCTATTCTGGATCCTAAGTTATCCACTGAACAGTAAGCAATAAATCATCAACACGTGTTTTTCAAGTTAAGTAGATGGACATATATTTTCCACTTGCCTTTGCCAACATGTTTTAAAATGTGATGGAACTATCCCCATAGAAAAATTATTCTTTCAGATATCACTCCACTCCCAACTGGGCTTCAACCCATATCTCCTCCTTATCTGCAAAACCAGTGCTGTCCATTCAGTTTGCTATATCGCTCAAGTGCTCAGAGGGCTGTTTGAGATCTTAGATATAGGGATGATGGATTGTGTTTCTAGGATGAATTTCAAAGGGACAATCGTGTGCAGTTACTAGCTATAGATGATTGATATAAATGTTTACCCCTGTATGAAGTATTTTACAGTTTTACTTGCAGATGTGTATTTATCTTGAGTTATACTTGACATAGAGTTTCTTTCAATTTTTTTAATACTATGTGTGTATTTTGGAAACCTTTTTAGATGTTAAAATTTTTGAATGGTTACAAATATTTCTTATAATACTGAATTGTTATCTGGAAACTCTTTGCAGTAACTTTTTTGTATATATTTGAGGGCCTTTTTAAAAAAGTATTGTTTGTTTTTTGGGCAAAGTTTTTACAATTGGGAAGCTTTCAGAAGGGCCTTCCTCTCAACTAGGATACTAACAGAGGTAAGAGTTTTCTTAAGTATTTTGCAGTATTTTGCAGAACTAAGGATGTATCCTCAAGAAAATATTTATGGAAATAATTTACTTTTTTTTTTTTTACAATGCTTTTGTCTGTATAAAGTATGCAACAGAACTACATTAAGAAGGAAATATTGTCTACATAAAATATTATATGAAAGTTGGTACATAATTCTGACAAAAAACCTTGCAATTCTTTAAGCCATATTGTTTTTGTTATCCTTGGATGAAAATATCAGTATTAAGTAACCAGTGTATTATTCAAGTGCTTAGACTTATATGAAAATGCTTAAACGGTTTATTTATGTGTATTTGGGGAAGGAGTGCTAGAAAAGCTATCACTAGACATGTAGCAAGTGAGGAGAAAATAACAGTATACTGTCACTTTATGGCCTTGTGAGAGACACAAAAGATGTTGAAAGCACCGTGGAGACTCGGCTTTCAGAAACTCCGAAGCACAAGTGGTGGGTTTCAGATGGTGGCTATTTCCTTCCCCATAACTAGAGGGGAAGAAAGTTGGTTGGGACGCTGTTTGACTTGACTTTCACAACTCTTTGCAGACTGTGAGCTCAGCTATGCAGTATCATCTACAGCAATAATACCAATCAAAGGATGTAAGAGAAGAGGATTGAAGTAGATTATTGTAGGGGTATATGTTTATTTTAATTAGAACTCATAGCAATATAGAATATGCATGTGCACGTATTCAAAGCATTTTACACTTTACATTTCATGTAGTTTGATTTATATTATGAAGGATTGAGTTTTTAGTTTGATATTTTACCATGCTAAAATGGGAGGTCTGCCCAACCCTATACTGGATTCTTGTTTCCTTTAAAAGGTTATTTAGTACAGCACTCACTGCATTGTGTAATAGTGCTAAAACTAACACTATCTTATGAATTTCTTCAGCTTTAAAAAAATTAACCTAATGATTATTACATGTGTTTAGCTGTACCCACTGACCTTGTCAGATTCAGTTGGCAATTTGTATAATTTCTTTTTCTGTAACTGTTAATAAACTTGTACAGCTAAAACAAAAAAAACTATGGACAAAGGCCTCAGAGGTACCAGTTCTGTTTCAGCAATCAAGATGACAGCTTGCTCATCTGGTGACTGTGTTGCTAAAGAGACTGTAAAACCTCTGTTGTGGATTGTCCATAAAATGGCATTCCGACATGTGCCTTATTTGCTGGATAGTATACAGCTTTCCTCTAGTATTCTAGCATTTTAATGCTGTATTAAAGTATTGCAAAAAACCCAGCAAGAGCGTGGCATGGTTTTCTTGATTGTTCCTTCCTTTGACAATTTACTCCCAGCTGCAGTGGGTTCCTGCTTATGGCCTGGCCAGCCCCAGTCTGGTGCCAGTGGAGCAAGCCTGCCCTACCACAGCCATGACCCAGACCATGGAAGAAGAGTTTCTCCACTGCAGTGAGTCCCTATGCTGCAAGGAGCCTGGTCACACCCAGGGTGACACCTCTTCACTGCTAGAGGGACACCTTGGGATAGTGGTGCCAGCTCCTAGTTTTTAACAGCCCGGTGTTGTCTAACATCCCTTCTCAAGGAACACCTCCTATAATCAAAGTACACTTGTAGCCTGTGGTTGGATAGGAAAGCTGAGGTGCCAGAAAGTTGCTTTGATGAAAAACAACATTCGTCATTCTTTGCAAACACAAGAAGTTAGCAAGAACCAGACCTACTAAATGCTTGTTGTGTACTAGCAATGCTCTTCTCGCATTCCCAGCCAAAGCTCAGTGGCAAGTAATTTTTCTCCTGAGCCTGACAATACTGTAGTGATTGGAACTTAGAATAAGGATGTCACAAAATTAACTTTGGATTTTAGGTATCCTGCCTCTAACACAAGAGATCACCTTCATTTAAAACAAGCAGAAAATTTTTGTTAGACACACCATTTTGCTAGCACACATTTTTCTATGCCTGATCATCCCTACAAACACAGTACATATTTGCCACTTGGAGATCTTCACCACATTGACACCATTTCTATCACACAGCAAGCCTCATTTCTGGATTTGAGTCCTCTTCTTGTTCAGTCCACATGAGAGAGAGCAAAAACACGTCCACATGTTTGTGCATTGGGATGCAATAGTGGAAGAAGAGGTTAACAGGGAACTGCACAGTTCTGAAGCCTTGAAAATGGACTGTTTCATCAGATGATGAAAGACATCCCCAGCTGAGCCTTATGGAAAGGGAAAGCACATATGCAGAACTTGTTGGTAATTTTTGTTTAAAAAATAAAACACACTACTCTTCACTTTAAATTTGGCTACAGTACTGTTCCCATAGCAAACACAAGCCACAAAGCTGAGCTTAGTACTGAAATACATCTTTCTTTTTGCAGAAGACGTGGGGCTTCCCAAAAAACCCACAAACACCTCAGATTTAGCACTCAGCTGAGACAAGAAAACATGCTGAGTAGAACAACTGCAAAGTCCTAGCTCCCTATTACCACATTTTCTATGATTCCTCAAAGAAATAACTTTTTCATATTTAAAGCAAAATTAGATTAACACAAGATGGCATCAACAAGAACAATCAAACTACTCCTCCCTCATTTTTCATTTTCAAGCACTTCACCTTCCTGCTCTGTATGAATGAGGTCAAGAGACAGTGCAACAACCTGCTTGTAATGGAAGGGCCAAGTGATTCCCACTACAAGAAAAATAATAGGGCTTTCACAAAACAGATTTCATATAACACTGATTCTTTGAAATAAAAAGCTGTTTCATTATCCTTAAATGAAAACCAATTTAAACAGCACACCAAGGCTACTACTTCTCAAGATGGTCACATCACACCAAAAGCCCCTCCTCAGATCCTCCCACTATACAGCAGGTGTACAGACTAGACCTTAAATCCCAGCTAGGAAGGGGAAACAGTCTGCATATTACACTTGTTTAATCTCACTCAGGGCCCTCAGACATAGAATATTCACTGCCATATAACACAGTCAAATGTTAAAAAGGCTGCTCCTGTCTCCATACCCCTATGAGAACAGTCTGTACACGAGAGACATTGGCGAGTAAAAAGGAACCTAAAACACCAAGGGTTGAATGCTGACACTCAGGTCTTTCCACTAAGAACTAAAGAAACCTCTTAACTGGAACACATAAAATTCTTGCTCCTGATATGTAGTTTGTGATCCTGAAAAATAGAATGCAACATTCAGGTTTGCTTTTCTACAGTGTTTACCTTCTGGACTGATAATTTGTCAACTCCTGTGTGGGGACAACCAGCACTCGAACTCATCAAGCACTTTTGTTTTACTGAAAATAATGCAATTGCTCTTCCTCACCATCTGTATCTCAAACACATTTCAGATAACCAATCCTAGAAGACTGCTCATGAGACCAAAACTGCAAAACCTCATTCAAACAACACAGATTAATACCTCCTACAATCCTTTTGCAAGCTTCATGAGACATTTTAGTAACTGAACATGCCAAGAAACACCTACCTCAGGCAGCCTTTATGGGGTCTTTATCCAAAGGGCCAAGACTGAAGCGGAGGCACTCACAGGTGTGAGGTGTTGGAGCATCCCTGCCGTGCAGCCCAGGGCAGCAGAGACAGCCAGCACTGCTGTGGGAGAGAGCAGAGCACCGTGAGCCCTCGCTGGCTGAAGCACTGCACAGGCACACAGCTCCGGGGCTGACAAGGAGACCAGGAGCAACAGTACCCCTGGGCATTCTTTGGAGGCTTGCTTTCTATGCCATCAACTTAGCTAAATAAAAGTACAGTCATCATTAACTTTTTGCCTTTTTTTTAGTAAGAGGTAAAAATGGACCTTGCATGCCCAGCTTACCCAACCAAACCCCATGCCTGCAGAGAAAGCAAATCATAGCCAAAAACTTTATGTATGTTTTAAGGGGAATAGGGTGTAAACCAAAGATTTTCTTTTGATCACTACTCTAGTCTCCAATTCACCAGCTGAGACCAGAAAAGAGAATGCCAGAACACCATGAGAAAGCTTCTTCTTACACAATTCCTGAACACATTAAAGCAGCAGGTATGGGAAATCTAACACTAGTCATCTTTCCGTGAAGTTTCCTTACAGTTTTGTGATATAAGGAGGTATAACTCAAAGGATTTCCAAGAAGCTAGACATATTTATGCCCCACTTGATTTCACCCAGCAAAACTTGAAGGAATAATGCAGGAAAACACTGCAGAAGTAATAGGAAGCAAGACCTCAAAACTCACTGCTTGCAAATAAAACAATGATAAACGGACAAATAGCACTAGCACAGGAAAAAAACCACCTCTGCTGAGAACCCGCAGGTCAAAATTCAGAGAGTTGAAACCCACAGCCCCTAAAAAGGGCCTCCTTTTTCTCTGCCTCACTTAAATTGGCTACTGGCCCTGATTGCTGAGGAAAAAAGCTCCTCCACAGGTGCAAGGGCTTCCTGCCTGGCTGTGCCTGCTGCAGCACAAACCCCAGAGCCCTCTCCAACAGTGCTGCAAGAAAAAAAGAGCACAGACATCAGTGCCACCAACAGGAATCTTCACAGGCTGCTGGGAGGCAAAGGATATTTCAGTTCACAGCTACGAGAGACAAATAACTCTCCTTTTAATGTTCACAGTAATTGAAAGATCAACGCAGTTAAATCTTCAGCAGTTGTAGAAATTTCACTAAGGGATACACACAAGTAAACTTCACTAGACAGAAGCTTTGAAATCAACCAATTAAAACTGCTTCCCAACATACCCTGCTGAAGTTTCTGAATGTGTTGGACAATTTTTGAATAAAGCAATTACACGTGGCAACTAATACCTTGCCCAACTATTAAGGTGTGGTACTCTTTTGGATACTTAGCTACAGCAAGTTTTTGCATTTCTTTAATAACACTGAAGTAAAAGTGTCTTAGTTAAATAAAGACAACTACTCACATGTTCCAGGATCTGAAGAAATGAAACCAGGTTTATTAACTTGGGAGGTGAACAGTAATGCACTGATTCAGAGTAGCAAAAGCAAAACCAAACACAAGTAGCAGCTGACAGAGCCCCTGATATTCAGTGAAAGACACCCCAAATGGTGCATATTGAATAGCAGGTTTTAAATTAGCTTGTAATAGTCAGGAATAAGTGCATTGTGTTAGTTTGGATTGTTCAGATCAATGTCATAATAGTTTAAAAAAAGAGACAAACAGAGGATTTGGAAGTAGGAACAAGAAACTAAAGAGAAAACATCCTTATACGATCCTTATCGCTTAAAAAGGACAAAACAGAAATAAAAAAATCAGGAATGATAAAATGCAAGAAATTATTTCTCTGTGAAAGGAGTCTGTGCACTGGACCTCCATCTTCTGGAAAAGAGATCACTAAGGGCAGCTGTGTTAGTATCCCATAATTTAATAAATGACACAAATAAGGGAAGGAATATCAATTGCTTCTACAATGCTCTCCTAGAAGAAGGGAATTTTGGATACAAACAACTGAGGCAATATAATTAAAACAAAAATTTCACACAGCAGACTGAAATGCATAGTCATGGGATATTCTAGCTGCCAAAAGAATAAATGAGATCAAAACCAACTACAAAACCACATTAAAAAAAAAATTAAACTCCACAAGGGTTATTAACCGTGAAGCTGTGACCCTGCTCAGGAAGTCCCAAAGCACAGAAGCCGCCAGCAGCAAGAGATGATGCCAACAGAAGGTTGACTGGCTGTGGTTCGTATCTTTTCCCTCACTAAACTGCTGTAGGAAAGAAGATATCCGAGTAGGTGCTAGTCTGAATGTTGTCCTGGCCCAAGGATTATTTTTCTGGGTGACAATAGGAGCTGCAATACGTGAATGTAAACATACTTCAGCCCTGTACTTAAGGAAATATGTGGCACCCACCAGCTGCTGGGGAAGACTCAAACAGACATGCCCAGGGAAATACCCTTTAGTTTCCCAGCATCCATGCTCTGGAAGGAGACCTTGAGACTCACCTATGCTCACGCTTGGTTGGGCTAATTGGCAGGAAACTAATTGAAACACCACCATAATTTGTAGTCTCCAACAGAATACTGCACTGTGGTAGCAATATTTTTGGTTTGGGTTTAATTTTTTTTTTAATTCCTTGCATACACTTTTGTTTAAAAAGCTGTTCCTAATTAGCTGCGTTTAAAGTGATTTTAAATGTCTCTATACACTCCATTCCTGTTTGCTGGGCGACACCACCCACTCTTGCTCTCCAAGTGGCAGGACAGGGTTTAGCCCTCGATTAGCCTTACATATGGCTTTCTGGGGTCACAAAGGAATTTATTGAGTCAAGGAAAATTTCTAAGAGGTGTTTAAGCACCTCTTAGCATCCAAAAGGTCCAGTAAATGGAGCTCATAACAATGAGGTTATGGGCTCTGGCTGAGCCATGCACCATATCACGATGGGAGGCAGCCAAGCTGTGTTGGGCTCCCACAGTGGTTCCAACCATGCTGTGCTCAGTCCTCCTGGCCAGCCCTGAGCCACAGCCAAGGACACCCTGAGTTAGCATGGAGGTTGGTTAGCCTGCACCTGTGTTTCCCCATCTACTCATTTTAAGTCATGGATTTTACTCCAAGGATGTAGTTTCATACCCAGGAGCTGCAGGGGAGGCATGAGATGTGCACGTCTGGGTTGAGAAACACTTTACCTTTTCTGCCATAAATATCTCTGCCCATCTCTCTATGAGTGGAAAAAATGTCAGTCTGAGGGAGACAGAAATATTCAGACCAAAGAAGATACATCAGGAGGCTTTTGTGAAATAAATGTAGCCAAGAGAAGAAAAGGGCCTTTTTCTCCCCAGATTTCCTTCCTACAATGAACTCTGTGCACATCTTTGCAAGAATTTAGCACAACAGGAGAAGCTCATTGTAGGAAAGAAATTATGTTACTCAGAACAAGCAAGCAAACAAGCAAAAAAAAATCCCCAAAACTAATTTCTTAAAAAACCAAGCTGGTTAAAGTCTGTTCAGTGACTGGAATGAGACATGTACGTTTAGATTATAAAGTTGGTGAACCTAATCAGAGGCTCCTTCACCTATAGTTTGTAAATGACTGTACCTCAAATAACTGGAACTGTAAATTTCAAGTCCGTCTATGCCTCCTACCTCCCCACTTTCTCTTGCCTCTCCCAGCTCCTCCCCACTGCCTGTATTTTACAGTTGTTACTCATTTCAAGCCTGAAGTTGCATTACGCGCTTTGCACCACCCCTGGTTTTTCAAAAGTGTATTTGGAATTACGATAATATGCTGTCCCCTCCAAACATCCTTAATTGTGTTGGCACACACATTCCCCCAGCACTTGCCCCACATGACCTGCAGGACAGGCAAATACCCTGGAGCTCCCCACTGCCACTCGTACTCTTAAGAAGCCTATTTGTTCTGCAGAAGGATGCAGGTAAATGACCACAGCCATCTCCCTGCCCTCACAGGAAGCAAATCAAGGTCTCTGTATTCCAGTCACAATTGTGTTTTCTGGTCTTTCTCACGCAGCCTCGATCATTGGCTTAGCAGAGAACCAAAAAACTCTCACATGAGGCAGACAGCACTGCTTTCTAGAGGCTGTGAGCTGAGTTCTTGCTCGCTCCATTAGTCCCCAGGTGTGGCCAATTGCAGCTGGGTTACGGCCAAATAGTCCTGGCCTTTTCTTCTTCCCAAAGCTCCTTCTGTCAATCCTCAGTGCAAGAGCTCCAGGAGGATTTCCCATCAGGGATGAATCTGATTTTTCTACCCCATGAATGGCCTGGTTGGAGCCTCTTTGCTTGTTTTGGTGGAGCCACTGTACATTTCCTTGGGGCAGAGCACACACTGCTGGGGGAGCACTTTGCTCCCCTCAGCCTTAGGGAAAACAGGTGACACAGTGCAATGGCTTTGCAGCACAGCAAAAATCATCCCAACCAGAGAATGCTGGGTATGAAAATGATCTTCCCGATTCCTCCTTTAGCACATTTTGTTGCCTAGTGAGAAGGAGGCCAAGATGGAATGAGCAGACGGGTCTGCAGGATCGGTGCTGGCAAACGCG
This sequence comes from Corvus brachyrhynchos, assembly GCF_000691975.1. Lineage (NCBI taxonomy): Eukaryota > Metazoa > Chordata > Aves > Passeriformes > Corvidae > Corvus > Corvus brachyrhynchos. Next base: position 8,780,984 of record NW_008246060.1, read on the forward strand.
GAAAATTTTACAGCTTCTGGCTCCAGCCCCAGCTTGTCCCCACTTTCCACGAATGCCTAATTGAGACTGTCTGGCTTTTTCCGCAGAGGTGGGAGCCAGTTTCCAGGCAGGGCATATGGGTGTATTCTGTAAGACTTTGCCTTGTAAAGTTTTAGCACCCAAAAAAGCCTGCTGTCTCCAGGATGATTCAGTGGATGGTGAGGGAGTGGCTGCCAGGCAGGGGTGAGGGTTGTTGCTGTTGACAGGAAAAACAGAGGGTAGAAGAGGGGACAGGGCAGCTCTCTTGTAAAGAAATGATGCCACAGCAATCACCTAATTCTGTATGGGGCACGGACCCCATGCAGGGTACTACACTAAAAACCCTGCAAGACAGAAGACACGTCTACAGCTGCAGCACAGGTGCGCCGGGCAGCAGCGTGAGGGTGTGGCCATTGTGGCTGTTCATCCCTTGATGACACCTGTGGTGCTTCTGGTGCGATCGATGAGCAGGGCACTGTCAGCTGTCCCATCCCCCAGGGTGTGCCAGAGACCACCTGCAGCAGTCACAGGACTCACCTGGCCCTGCACCTTCACCTCAGTCTCAGGACCACAGCAGCTCTTGCAGCCGCAGTGCTACGCTGTGTGCTCAGAGGGGCAGGTCCCAAAAGAAGAGGCGTGTCTGAGTATCACTGGGGATGGCAGCAGCTCCCACACCAGAACTAGCCCGAGCTGCTGTTTCCATATGCAGAGCAGCAAAGAGCCACGCAGCACCGTGGCTCAGCATCCAGAGCAGGATGGGGCTGTCCGTGCCACGAGCTTTGCCCCTCACTGGTGTCCTGCGGGAGCCTGAGTCAATATTAGCTCACACCCAGCCTAGATAGGGAGCCATCAGGTAACGCCCAGCTAGGAAGCTGTGTGGACTCCCCAGCATGCCGTGTTCACACTATTCCTTTCTCAGTGGGACAGACCCTGCACCTGCCAAACATAACAGGGATGATGGAGTGGCCTGGCCTATCGTGGATGTTGGGGGTTTATATTAATCACATGGAAATAATTTCGGACAATTAAGCATACAGATGATAGGCCAACTGGCTGCATATGTTCTGTGGGGCATGACCTAAAAGCAGTCCCAGTCATTGAAATGATGTAGTGTGAAAGCTGGATTAAACAGGTCAAGTAAATTTGGAGCAGTTAAAATAAACTGAACTCTCTTCCAAAACATATGTTGTGCTTGCCACATAATATTGCTGTACTGTGGTAGCATGTCCCACACATGCCAAAATTGTGATACGCTTGTTCCAGGGTCACAGTGCCAGAGGGAGAGAGCGAGGATGGTTACTTTGGAAAAAAGCCTGTCAGAAAGTAGTTCTGTGAAAGTCATAAGCACTCCTGAACGAGCTGCCTGATAAGGCTTTGCACATCTTCCTTGCAGCCTACCTGCCCAAATAGCCCGAGCCCAAGGAAGGGATTCAGTCTCACACTGAGCAATCAAACATGAATGAATGTTCTGGCCTTTTGGTTCCTTCTATAAACATTTTCCAGCTAGTGGTAAGCTGTTTTGAAAGCCCCCAGCAGCTTGGCTGGGAGCTGGAGACCTTTTACAACATCTGGGAACTATCCTGAATCACTGTCCTGCATATACCTGAATTGAACTCCATTTGCGCTGCCTACCCAGGACCAGGGCTGGAAGGGCATCACCACTGGCCAGAATGGCCAGCTCCTCCTAGCAGGGTTGGCAGGGACCTGTGGGGGTGGCTGACAGTGTGAACTGCTCACTATTCCCCTGTGCTGACCTTGCTTTGAACATTCACCAGTAACACACAGAGGGTAAAATGCTTTATTGGAGTGATGTGGCCACAAAGGAAAAATAAATAAAACAGTCCTCAACCACTCACGGACAGATTAACAAAGCTGGGCATTAATCATACTGGCAACACAGGGAACCCAAAGTGAGTTACAAAAGGGCTTGGATCAGCTGCACCCTTTTTCCATCACATGGTTCTCCACATCAGCCCTTGCCCAGGTCAGTGCTAGTCAGTCTTCCACACTGCTCTTATTTTATTTTCCTACCATTTAATTTCCATATGCTTTGTATTATCTTTGTTTTGGTCATCTCAATCCTTTGCTACACCAGATAATCAAGAGTTGACAGCAGCAAGCCATTAGATAGTAAAACACAGCACTTGAAAGACAGGAAATGTTAAGGGTTGACTCTTCAAATTTTTCCTTGTTTGGAACCCTGTGATGTGTAAAGGTTTTTATCCATCTTGAACTTAACACTGGAAAAGTGCTTTTAATCTGTAAGTGTGGTTCTAGTAATGTTTTTTTGAATGGCTGTATTTAATTTTGTTACTAATTGCCAAAGCCCTGCCTCATTTGTGGGGTCCTGATGAAGAGTGCACGTGGTGTGAAGTTCCCAGAGCTAGAGAAGGTGGTAAGGGCGTGCTGCCCCAGAGGCAGCTGGACAACACACTCCTTTTTTTTATTTTTCCATGAGAATTTCCAAATCTACCAAAGTTTGTGTGTTTGCAAGTAATATTCTATAAAGGAAACCTATAAATCCATGAAAAACTTTATGAAGGAAGATAAAACTACTCAGAGAAAGTAAAAAAGCTGACTAGAAACCTGGGGATTCCCAACTAGCCACTGGTGACCTAAGTGCTGGCCACACTGACTGGCTGGTTGTGTGCAAAATTCCGTGGTAGCCAAGCTGCCTGCTTGGAGGCAGAGAGAAGGGAAAAGAGAAGGTCAAAAGACAAAGAAGAACTGAACTCCAAATGTGTGTGAATGTTGCTGGAGTTCAGAAATATACCCTGGGAACAGGAGAAGAAATTGACTGCTGATATTCAAATCTTTGTGTTCTGTGTTTTATTTTCTATACCTCTCTTTTTCTATATATATTGTCTGTCAAATCTTGATCTGAAGGCTTAATAAATAACCATTTGCTTTGGTTCAGTGCCACCCCCATTAAGCTGACAAAATAATATAGGGAGAAGCACAACCTGCAGGCAGCGTGGTACCCAGAGCAGCATTTGGGCAGTGCTTGGGAAGATGCCCTTACTCTCTGCAGAATCCCAGACCAGTTTTTTTGGTCAGCCTTTAGAGAAGTGCTCCTTGGCTCCTCAGACACAGGCATCCCAGCCATAAGGAAAGGTGACAGTAAAGCACAACAGATAAAAACCAAAGCCTTTGGGGTTTGTCATACATTTATGTAGCAATTAGCAAGTGGGGGGCTGACTGCAGCATAACAACCCACTTCCCTTCTAAAATCACACATGCATTTGAAATTGTTCCTTAAAACTTAATGAGATGGTCAGCTTCAATGCAGCTAAAACCTCAGCACATCGAGCTTGTTGGCTATCAACTGTTTTATCCAGATGAAGGGCAGGTATGGCTCCTATTTTTGAGTCCTGCAAACCAGTCCTATGCTAGGAAGGAAGCTGTACAGATTTCACTGACTTCAGGTGAGCCCAGCCAGGTGACTACTCCTTGGGGACACTGTCATGCACCCAGGATGAGATGGAAAGGACACAGCGAATGCTGATGATTTCTGAGAAACTGTACCTGCTGCCTCCAAAGCCAGCCCAGGGATTCACCTACTGGCTGAGGCAAAACTCACTGTCGTGCACCCAGCATGATTCTCCCAAGTACCCAGGACTGTGTCAGCAGCTCATGCTGGTGCTGGGGGGCTGCAGTGCTCCCTGGCCAGCTGCATTTCCAGCCTTTCCATTTGCCTTTTGTGTCATGGGACATCCTGCACCCCCGACTGCCGCCGTTATTTGCTGCAGTGCTGGCAGTGAGCCTCTTAGGGGGGTGTGTGTTCACTGAGGCCTATTTTATATATGTCCAGAAGGATCTTTTGTAAAATCAAACATCTGAACTATGTCAGTGCTGCGTGGTTATTTCTGAAGGCTGTGGCAGTGTCTCTGTGCTGTCTGTCATATTTCTCCAGAAGACTTTTGCCAGATGGCTATACACGGCTGTGGTGTTACTGAGAGCTAAATGAAGATCTCATGCAGAAGCCCCTTAAAAAAGTTCATGTATTTAGTTTGCCAGAAAAACAATGATTTTCAAGCTGAACCAAAGTTTTAAAGATAAATCTGGACATTTCTCAACATATTAGAGCTTTTCTTCTGAAAAACAAACAGGGGCTGGTGGCTGAGTACTGGATCTACACTGACAGGCTGCCTGGCTTATGCCAGGATGACATCCATCATTTCGGTATGGCAGACAGGACCTGAGGAGTAACACTGCAGCATGAGGGAGGTCCAGCCAAGGCTGAGCATGCCGGTTTCTCCATCCCATCAGCTGTCTGCTGGCCAAGGAAAGAGGTCCAGTAGGGAATCAGGGTATAGGTTCAAGCTCTCCTGCACTATAGAAAGGAGGAGAGGGAAACCTGTATGCTGCAGGCTGGCAGAGCTCCGGGATTTACCTCTGATGGCTGCCTTGTATCTGGTCACCTTCACAGTGAGGCAGCAACAAGGGCGGCTGGAAGCACAGCACCCCTGGCAGCAGGAGAGGGCTTCCCCAGCACCCTTGCTGGGGTCCCTGCAGCCCAGGACCCTGCACAGCGAGGGGTCAGGTCCCCAGGCTGTCCCTCTTGGCTGGCACTGAGATGACTGGCAAGGGGGGACTCTGCTCTGGGCAGTTGGCCAAGACAAAATCCTCTCCCATTCTGCTTTTGCTTGTTGCTTTCTTTGGTAGATGATTCCCACTCCTGATGGGCCTTAGGGTATGAATAAGGGAGTGCCTTATGGTGGAGCACATACAGCTCTGACAAAGACCAGATTGCCACCACAGTTATTTCCTCTTGTATGTAAAAAGGGAAACTGTGGTATCTCACACACCTCTGGGCAGAAATAGCTGACAAATACCAACTTCTTCATGGCAAAAATGCTGCTAATGGCATCTTTGACGTGTTAAACTAATTCCAAATACTGCCTTCTGATGTGAAACATATTTTTAGCTGGAGGAATCGGGGTGTTTTGGGAAGACTTGCCTTCATAAATAACCCCCTGGCTTAGATGCTGACTTCAGTTTTACAGCTGCCACCCAACTCCCAGAGCTCGAGGACAAGAGCAAACCATGGCCCTTCTCACTGGTCGGCTACTTGGACAACACAAACACACACAAATTAACATCTCCAGACATTTCCAGGAGCAATGGAAACTAATGA
>NW_008246060.1:8786148-8798382 GCF_000691975.1 Corvus brachyrhynchos
GCTGAATTTAATAACAACAGTTGGAGACAACTGTCTGGATACTTGCTGCTTTGAGATAAAGAGCCAGTTAAAAAGCTGTAGTGATTTTCCTTGCAGAAAATTGGTGTGTGACAGCCAGACATGTACTTTCCTATTTCTAGTCATCAGTGTGCATATTTATAGAATCCCCACCAGAAAAACACTTAAGATGAAGGAATAAAACTCAAGACAGCCCACTATCAGCAAGCTTGCTTTTTACGAGGTTTTCAAAGTTATACCAAATTTCAGAGCTCTGCATAGAGGCTTTCACAAGGTCTGTGTTTGGCACCCAGTTCCCTTTGAATTCAAATGACGCTGGGAGACCAAGTCCCTTCAGGACATTTCAAACCACCAGTTTTTGTCTGCAGTAGTATAATAAAAGTACAAGTGGAGAGAGAGAGAGAGAGAGAGAAACTCCTCCAAGAACAGACTGAGAACAAGAGTAAAAAGAAATGATAAGGAGTGCTGGGAATGAAGTCAGAGGCCAAAGTGGAGCATTAAAGCATCTATTGTGACAGCCCATATGCTACAAGTCATTATATCCCAGCCAGGGACTCTTACATTATATAGCCTAATAACTCCTCCAGCGTATCTTCAAAGAGAGGTACTTATTCTCATTTCCTGTATTAATTTGCACACCTCAAATTCCAGGTGTGTCTTTTTGTGCTTTCATACAGTAAATTAAGTACCTGGTAATTTTTTCCCACATTCCACCTATATAGTGTCACTCTTAGATATTTCTTTCCCTCCCTCCCATTTTATTTTCCTTTAAGCAAAAAAGTCCCTAAGTAATTTTCTTTCACTCCAAATAATTTCTGCTGCTCTTTTCTGTCACTTGCCTAATTTTTCAATGTGTTTTGAAAGCAGTCCCTGAACCAAAAAGAGCATACTTTTGTTTGTGTCTGTGTTTAAACTTCCCCTCTTTCTGCTTCCTATTCCCAGGAATTGCAGTGGCCCTTTTGCCACAGCACCATAATGGAAGCTTGTGCTGGGTTTTGACTCCACAGCAGCCCTTAACTCCTTTGGACAAGCAGGTTTTAGGATGCAATGCTCACGCTATACATGCTGCCTCCATGCTTGCAGAAGTACAGCTTTGCAGCTGGCTGTATAAAAACCATCAAGTCACTCTCATTATTGTCCCAGATTTTCCTGCCATCATCATTACCTGTTTAACATCATTCTGTCCATAAGTTTTGTCAGCAGTGATTTTATATTGGCATTGATGAAAAGAATTGACTGGGAATTGGTTAAATGTCCCAAACCTGGTAAAATGCCTCTGACTACAAAACCCCTGTAGGTCCCCGCAGTCCCGGGGCAGGGATGCATCTGCCTGTGCATACCTCAGCATCACCCAGGCCTGGAGGGGCCCAGGGTGGAGGTCATTTCCCTGGGACACAGCTATATTTTGGGTGGGTGTGAGGGGCAGACTAGCCCATCTAGTCCTGGATGTGTGACAAGTATGAGTTCATTAGGAGAGACTGCAGTTACAGCCCAGCCTTCCCTCTCCACTGAGACAAAGCCCAGCAGTGCGATGTGCTCCGAGACAAATGAACTGGCTTTCCCTAGGAAAGCTTCTAAAGACTAATGGTGTTTGAGGGGAAGCATAGCTTGAAGGAATTAAACTTGATTCCAATCTGACCACAATCCAAAGTGAAAATTAATTCCATTTTAAATACTAGGTTTCTTACTATTTCTTTTCAGTTACTGAAGCAGGCTCTGAGTTGGATCATCATCTCTTTTCCTGGGCCCTCACTCGCTAGTATCAGAGTGCTTTTACAGTTCTTTTTTATCTGACAAGGGTTACTTTAGTTCCCCACTGAAGTCTCCTGGGCTGCTCCTCTGCTGGTACAGACTACGGAGAAGGAAAAAAAAAAGAAATACCTAGCACAGGCTGGCAGGGAACCCCAATAACAGACCAGCACATTCTGCTCAAAAGCAAGTACTTCTGCCAGGTCATTTAGAGGCACCTTTGCCAAATTACAAACCCTTCAGGAAACCTTTGGGTCCATGAATGCTCTTTGGTCTTTGGTACAAAAGGATCTCACAAAATGAGGTCAAGAAAAAACACTGGTATTGCAAATCAAGGCTTAAAGATGCCATTTCAATCACTTCAAACCCTTCCCTTTGCTTTACAAAACTCATGCAGTAATTCAGTCGTATCTGTCAGTGGCTGCTTTTAGTTGAAGCCACTCATTCACCAGTAGAGATATCTATCCCACCTATTTATCACTAGAGAATCCTTTCTCCCCCCATTCATTTATCACTAAAGATTCCTATCTCTCCTCAAGCCACCCCTGCCTCAGTAGCCAGCCTGGAGACGGAGCCAGCAGCCAGCTATCTGCAGGAAGAGCTGGCCAGTCCCTGCTCACCCAGGGGCTGCGTCCTCTAAGCCTGAGACTTATCCCAGCGTCTTACCATGGGAAAAAGTGACAATATGTAACAGTGTGGAGCTGTGTTACCTCCTCTCAAACAAACTCTCTGCAGGAGCCATACCCATAAAAAGCAGCCGTCATTAACTTCTGTCCTGGATGACCTAATGGTGAGGATATGAGCTGCACCTAAGTGCAGTAAAGGCTGTCACATACCCCCTCCCAGACCATTCTGCTCTTGGAGGTGCCACCAAGAGCAGAATCCAGGGGACAACAACCCAATGGCCCGAAGCTCGCCTGATCCAGCAGCTCATGGGCAGAACCCAGCAGCCACCAGTGTGGTGTTACCATCAGAAGGCAGCCCAGCAGCACAGGCAGCTCCTGGTTTGGCCACATTGCAGTCTGGAGCTTGGCTAACCCCTGGCAGCTACAGCAGGAACACAGAGCACAAGAAACAGCTCCCTAAAATGCCGAGTCAGCAGTTTTCTTATCAGAGGAGACTGAAAAACAGGGCTCTGAAAGACACTGGGAGAGTTTCCCACTAAACATCAACTACTAGGCCTGTATTTATAACTTATAAAAGTAATCACATTTCAAATCTGTCCAAGGGAAAGAAGGGCTGCTTTGTGTTTTTTCATCTATGAATTTTGTTACCAGAAAAACTGCTGTTTTAAGCATGAATACTGATTATTAAAAAGCAAAGCCAATAAAAATAATCCAGAGGACAACATTCCTTAATAGAGACCATAAACTACAAGGACAAGAGAAGGACAATATGGAAAAAAGTGGTAGGAATTAATACCTTTTACTGCCAGTTAGTCTTACAAACAGAACAAATCACATCAGTAGACCTAAAATAAATACATATATACTTTCAAACTCAATATTGATCATATACGCTTGGGAAGAGTTTCAGGTGGCACTGAGTTTTAATCCTGAGACACTGCTAACCACACTGGGCATTTTGCCTTTAACAGTAGTGGGTAAGGAGTTACCCCATGAACCTAATGGCTTTGTATGTCCAGATGCAAGGATTTTTGTTCAGGGAGGAAGTTAAGGGAGGAGAAATGAGAAGCTGTTTGCTTTGTTGTGTTGGGCTTGGGTTTGTTTTAAACATTAGAAACCAGTTTTCAAAAGATGCAGGGCTTGGATGCAGCCATTCAGACATAGTTGGGCAGAAGTTTAGTCTAGGTCCATTTCCAGTTTTAATAAACCAGTGGCTGCAATAAAGGACAAGGAACTTTAAAGTGTGCAGGGCTAAGATATAACATTTTATAGTTCTTTCTGCAAGGCAGAAAGTTGATATCTCACTAATGCATACTAGAGGTTGTTGGAGAGTTTCCTAAAATAAAGGACCTAGTTATTTTTTTGTTTTAACTCATTCTGCTCTGTAGCCTGTGGTTTTGTTTTTCCAGTTTTCCATTGCTCTGTGCCAGGTAGTACAATATACATGTAAAATACTCTCTGTCCTCATTTATGCCGAGGGTCTGTTGGTATCAATGAAACCAGCTCAGCACTGGGACCCTAACATTGGGATGACCCAGCTGTAAGACTACTCAAAAAAAGCCAAGAAATAACTGGCTGAAAATTAAATGCTTCACCAGGAGGAGAGAGCCTTGTCCTAGTAAGCTACACTGGATTGGAACTGGATAAAAATTTCACTGCTTACTGAAAGTCTGTATCAGCTTAAGGATCACACCACACGGCCATAAGTCAGGGAATCATAGCATCAGAATGGTTTGGGTTGGAAGGGGCCTTAAAGACCATCTAGTTCCAACCCCTCAGCCGAGGGTGGGGACACCTTCCACTAGACCAGGTTGCTTAGGGCCCCATCCAGCTTTGCCTTGAACACCTTCAAGGATGGGGCATCCACATCTTCTCAGGACAGCCTGGTCCACTACTTCACCACACTCATAGTGATTTTTCAAGTAACTTTTCCCACTTTGGGACCACTGCCATTTCCCAGCACATCCCACTTACATGACTAGACAGGAGGGAATGAGCTAGAGACACCTGGAGAGGGGACAGAAGTCACCTCAGCACTAAAAAAAAAAAACAGGCTCACCAGGTGAATGATGTCAAATACAGACAAGATCAGAACTGGTTTATCATGCAACTCATATTTCTTCCAGGTTTTGAGAGAACAACAGAAGAATACATGTTGAAGCTGTGCCTTTGACAGAGGAATACTGAAATAATAAAATAGGGGAAAATTCAGGATAACGAATTACATCAGTGGAACAGGAACAGTTTGGGGTTTTGTTAAGCCCAAGACCTTAGTCAGCAATGACACACTTGGGCAATATTATTTTAACCCTTTGACTCCTTGATACAGAGTTCAGCCTGCTCTTTGAGGGGCCCTGCTCTCAAAGAAAAACAAGGAACAAACCTGTGTTATCTGCAGGCTGTAAGTAGCCATTGAAAAACTGTCAGCTTCATTCCTGAGGAACAGAAGCAGCCTCTGGAAAGGTGGAATGGGCCATACTGCAAATGCCCCAAAAGGAGGAAAAGAAGGAAAAGAGGTCTCTTAGGTGGGGTAACAATGGCTGCAAAATCCTACTGAAAGCAAGGCAGAACCCTCATGCTGTAAGCTTCAAGTTACATTTAAAAGCTTAGGAGGCAGTGCTGACACACCCTCAGCACTGCAGAAGACTGTCAGCTGGATGTGAACCACCAGCCCAGCTCCCCAGCCATGCTGGAAGATCCTAATTTCTGTGCCTTCCCCCCAGCTCCAGTGGGCAGGAGAAAGGGAAAGGCTTACACCCAGGTCTGCAGGGCCCTTCGCTGTGGGCAAGCAGGACAGCTCAGGCTCAGGCAGTGTGAAGATACCTGTGAGCCTGCACTGGCAGGAGGAAAGGGGACATGGGGATGAGAAGCTTTAGAGCCCTGCAGTGTTGCAGGTAGCTGTGTGCTCTGTTCATATCTCCTCTGCAGCTACAGGCTCAGATACACAGCTGATCTCCCAGCTAACGTAGCATTGCTCTCTTTTTTAAATTTTTGTGGCTCCTGAAGTACATTCAAGTTTGGCTTATCTCAATTTTTTTTTTCTTAAATAATGTGTCAACTCTTCTCCTACGGATATAAAATATTTTCTTCTATATTCTAATGTACTGCATCCATATTGAACCCTCAGTTTCCAAGTTTGTTTCACTCTCCCACCTGGCACTCTGGTGTATGTTACTGTGGCTTTGTTTCTCTTCAATCTGACACCGTTGCTCTTTCACCTGTGTTTTGTGTTTAGAAAGCAACGAAACAGAAAGTGGAAGGAAAATGTTATTTTTCCCCTACAATGCAGGATGCTGCTGTCACACCTCAGGTGTGACACTGGCAGCAAAGAACATTCCCTCCTGAGCTGCTGGTGGATGGAGGTGCCCCCCACCACCCTGCTCCTCAGACACCCTCTGAAACAGCAATGGAAGGAGATGACATAAACTTCATTAAATGAGGCAAGTAATTAAATAGGAGTAAAAACATCATCAACATCTGGGAAATGCTGCTGTGCTGTCCACCCACAAAGGTAACCAGCCCCTGCCTCCCTCCACCTCCTCCACCTTTGTCAGGAGTCAGATCATAACAGCAGAGAAGAGCATTAGCTGCGAACTGCAAAAGCCACATTTCTGAGCATGGCCAGGAAGGGGGTTGTACAAATAGGGGCCAGCCACGGCTTTGGGTTTGCATGCAGCAGGACCCCACAGGAAGGGTATGTCAGCCAGCTGTCAGGGTACAGTTTGGCCGTCCTCTCTTGCGAATTGTATGCTCAACCAGATGCAGTTTTATAACTCTGCTTAAGGCGGTCTGGGCCAGGATGGTTTCTGGAAAATTATTTTGTATTATTGTGAAGAAAAAAACCCATTTCCTTTCATTTTGTCATGAAGGGAATGGTGCTGAAAAGGTGGAGAAGAGCAAGATGTAATTATCTTGCCCACTGTTCCACTCCAGTTTCTATGCTTTTTGTAGCTAACCATCACACAATCCTCCAGTTCACCCCAGAAATGAAGTCATCCTTACAACTAAAGGAAATATCTAGTTTTCCTTTTTTATGCACTCCTGCATCTGTGCACATGAATACTATTTTCCAAACTCCAGGCGCATTAAACCACTTTTTCAATGAATTTCAAAACAACAGCCAAAGAAACACAATGAATAAAAGCACTAGAAAAATGAACTGCCCTGCCTTGACCCAACATGACACAGTGAGTCCCAACAAGTAGTTTGTAACAGCAGCCACCCCAGAGATAGCCAATCCACTGGTGATCTCCCATTTGGTGTCTCGTGCTGTGAGTCCTCAAGCTCTGTGTGATCCTGCTCACTCTGCAGTCAAAGGAAAGCATTTAACAGAGAGTGGATGTTTTTTCCCCCACACATTAAATTCTTGCACCTTTTTTAGCTGCAGTGATTTGGGACTGATGCTTTCAGACAGACAGGCCACCCTCCTGCAGAGGGGAGCAAGCCTGCAACCCAAAGGGATGTGGGAGCACAGCTCGGAGCCAGGGCAGCTGCGTCCACCTCCGCCCTCCAAAGATGTGTCGGTGACAAGAGCCCAGGAGCTGCAACCATGCCAGGAGACTCCCTGCAGAGGCAGGTGGGAACAGCACAAGCCAAAGGCAGAGAACCTGAGCTCCCTGGCCTCCCCCACTGAGGGCACATCTACTGCATGAGGGGCACACACTGGTGATGGTCAGCGAACATTGTGCATGCCAGCAGTTCAGTTTCTCAGCAACGTGTGCCTTTCACTGGTAGGTTGACTGGAAAGAAGATGGTATTTAGATGTGATTTCAGGCAGTCGAAGGAATGGTGTGCTCTTGCTGCGGACTGGGAGAGTTTCTTCAGTGCAGGGCAAGTCCAGCTGGATATCAGGGGGAGTGCATCTTCAGGCATCTGAATGCCCAAGTCAAAGCACAAGAAGCAGCACATGTGTTCACCATTCCCTGTGACAACCTGCAGCAGTGACACCATTGCCACCATAACATCCCCCTGACCCCACCACGCTGCCTGGCCCCACCGCCAGCCCACGGCTGGGGAAGGACAGGCAGCAAGGCCACAACCTGCATCTCACATCACCCCTGGGGAGCAACACCTGCAGGGCCGACAGCCTGCAGCCCTGGATTCAGAACCTTGAGGCTGTGAGTACACTGCTGCTCCGGAGGACAGCCACGCTTTCAGAGAGCAGATCTGAGCACATTTCATCCTCACAGGGCACGACAAAACTCTGCCTGCAACCCACTGACCCAGGGGAGCCACAGTCACGACCACATGTTCTAGCAGTGAACTAAATTGCAGCTTTCTCCAGGTTTCTGCTTTGGGGTGGAGGGAGTAGGTGTCTCAGGGGACTGATCTGTGTGGCCTGACAGCAGGAGTCAAGGCAGGGTTCTCTCTGCAGCTTCCTTGCTCTGTTGCTTGACATCACCGGCTGTACACAGAGGAGAGAGGGTGGTGGCAAGAGCAAGCAGGGAGGCATCCAAGCCAAGGGATATTTTTTCAGGAGGCTTTCAGCCAGGAACTGCTTGACCTGGAGTACGTACACTGTGCCCTGCAAAACTGGCCCCAGCTCTCAATCCGAGGTGCTGCCAAAGACCCAAGAGTAATCTCAAAGACCTCTCTTGTCAGCCCCCGGTAACCAACGCTGCCGACACCCACCGGCATTGTTTCCCCACTGCTCAGGGCCAGCCTATTGTTTGCATCCAGCAGTGAGTCAGGGGGCCCAGGGTTAGCGGGTTAACAGCTCTGTATCGTCATGGTGCGCTCGGGGTGGGGGACCCGGGCTGCAGCCAGCGCTTGGGTGTAGCTCTGCTCTGGCTCGAGCTATGACCCTTCCACCCTGTCCAGCCAGCCCTCCTTGGTGCCGCTGCACACTCCTCCCATGAGCTGTGCAATCCCCTACCAAGTAAGAATCAGACCAAAGAATGCAAAGCTTGAGCTTCTGCAGTTTAGGCAAGGAAATGTTCTTAAAAAAAAGCAGAAAAGCGTTTATAGGATCCTGGCAACATCAGCAAAGCATGTGAGAGGCTGCGAGGCTGAGACTGCATGTTGGCATCCCCCAGCTTTTAATGTACAGAATCATGCAGCTTTCTCAAAGGACACTTCGCACTTTGTTTGGCCTTGGCAACCATCAAGTTAATAGCAACACTGCTTCCAAAAAAATAAAATTCTAACCAAACACTGACTTTTGGCAGGGAAGAAAAACCCTAAGACACTGCATCATTTGGAGCGTGCACTGTTTAGTACTAATGCAAAATTTATTGCTCTGGCAAAACCTAAACACTAGCAGCTGCTGCCTCCTCCTCGCACTCCTCTGCATCTCCAAGGGTCTCGTGTCAGCTGTGCCAGTGTTGGGGTCGGAGCAGCGAGTCCCCCTGGGGCCGCGGAGCCGAGGCCAGGGCTCCTCCTCGGCCGGTCCCGGCGGGGGCCGGCGTGGCAGCTGCCACACATCGCTGACAGATTGCCTTGGGCTGGCCCCTGTTAGAGAGACACCAGCGACACGAAAGCCTCTCGGGAGGAAAGTGCAGCCAGCTGGGGATGAGGTAGGAGTGGAGGGGGAGAGCGTGAGCAGGAAAACCACAAGACACTTGCGCTTGCTAAAAATGATTCCCACCTAGTAATTTTAGCAGCTGTTGTGTTCTCCTGCCTACCTACCTTCCTGGATGAATTTTAAGTAGGAGGTGAGTGAAAATGAGAACGGTGACAAAATTTCCCCTCACCCCCTCCAAACCTCTGTATCTGCACATTTTTAACTTCCCCTTGATCCCAACTTAAAGACACAGTCAGTTATTTTGCCTAGTTAAGTGGTTTTTGTCCTGGCTGGTAAAAAGGAATGAAAATTCACACCAATGTTTCTCAAGGGTGGTTAAAAATAGTGACCTGTCGGGGAAGGATGGAGTGACACAATACCTCTGGTCCACCCCTGCACCCCTGTGCCGGTTTGGCCAAATTTAGAAATATATCCTCTGATAAAAGGCAGGTTACAACCAGCCCTCCCCCACCAGGTTCAGGGGAAAAATGAATTTTCCTCGAAGGAAAGTGAAAGAGATAAAACTATTTATTTAACAAATACACAGGAAAAGGATACTAATGCTAAACAATGAAGCCTCTCACTGCAGAGAGAAAACCTGGAAAAATTTCAGAGTCCTTCCGTAGTCTCTCTCTCCCCCTCCTTGGAGCCGGGACAGGGTGGTGGGCCCACCTCCAGGGCCAAGGCCTCGGTGGAAAGTCCTCCCAATGTATTCTGATGTTGAAACCATCCAGCAGAGAAAAGGGGAAAAAAACGAAGTCCCAGGAAAACAAAAGTTCAACTCTCCAGAGGAAAAGGAGCTGAAAAACTGGCCGAAAGCTGCCTGGGAAGAAAGCAAGCCCGGTGCATCACTCTGCTCTCGCTCTCCTGCCCCAGCTGAACACAGAGAGCCATCTCTATCTCTGTGTGACCTTGAACAAGCTGCAAACTGCTTTGAAGAAGTTTTGCTCAGTTTTTCCTCCCCCCTCTCAGGCTCAGTTTAAAGGCATAGAAAGGCACAAAACTAATTCCTGGGCATAGGGCAGCGATATGGGATACACATCATAAAGTCACCCCAAGACAACACCTCAGACCTCTGGGCCATGATATGGCTGTGAAAAGAAATGTGGCTTCCTAAAAAAAAAGAAATGAAGGGAGCCATGAAGCCATTGCTCCCTCCCACCTGGTGAAGGAGGGTTTCTCTCCAGCATGTGCCGGGGTGGGTCTCAGCCCTGCCCAGCCTCTGTATGGAGATGCCCCAAGGAGCAGCAGCACAGGGAGGTCACTGTGCCTGTCCCCTCACCCTACACCTGCTCGCTCACAGGTGCAGTGGCTGTGTTAGGAGAGGATGGGGAAGGACACCTGGAGAAGCCCTCTCAGAGCCCTGCAGGTGCTCTGCTGAAACACACACACACCAAAGCACTCACAGCAAGGGCTGCTGGAAGGGACCTGATATTTACACACAACCTGGGTTTTAACCCCAAAAATCTATATATCCATAGTGAACACAGGCTAACACCAAGCAAAGTGCGTGGAGTGCTACCAATCCAAATGAAGAATTGCCCCCTCAGGGGGGAGAGGTAGACTGGAGCGGTAGTTTTAGAGCCTGAAGTTTGGTCACCTGCTCATTTATACTGCTCTTTCCTGGGGCCTTTGGGACCTGAATGTTTTGCTGAATTCCTGAGAGATGATCAGGTGTGCTGCTGACCAAGTTATCTTCCATTCTTCTTAAACTCTATTATTCCCAACAATGACTGAATTTTAGGGGTTCGTTCGCTAAGCCAGCTAATAAATAACAAATGCTTTGGAGTCAGCATTATCCTCTGATATGATTGCACTGAACTCAAGTCAAAACCACCAGCGATTTTATTTCCAGCTGTGCTGCAGGACATCTTCACCACAGACAGAGCAAGCAACAGGTACTGATAACCTTCTGCAGCAAGGCCCTCAAATCTCTCTCATTTAAACATGGCACCTGTAGTCAAACAAGCTTGTCCTCATTCAGGTCCCCTGCAACAGAACCAGCTCCCTCTCCTGCCACGGGGAGGTTTCCTAACTCACAGCTACCTCCAAGTCCCTTCCTCTTTCACCATTTACAGCTCACAGTGAAGGTCCTCCTGCATCCCAGAGCTCTTAAATCACACCTTCCTGATGCTGCGGCTCCTTTCTCTCCGACGTCTGGCAGCTTACCCATGGCTAGCATAGGATGCAGGCTCTGCGTGGCTGCAGAGCCCCGTGGCAGATGTAGGGACCACATGGAGGCAGGAGAGCAGGGAAAAGGCATATCCAGAGCTGTACTGGAAAAATCAGAGCTGGTACTGGAGAAGGAATGCCAAGGCTCAGGGTAATTGTTGCCAAGGTTCAATTTTCAGTTCAATAGTGCAACAAATTGATGTTTTGGGCTGTGAAAATCCAAGGCAAAAATTCACCTGTGATCAGCTGGTCCATACAACGTCTTAAAACAGAGTCAGACCCAATTAAGAAATTTGCAGTTCAAGATCTGAAAGTTTTTTGCTTGAAGGTCACTGTCTTTTTAGCCTGGTTACTTCTAAAATGGGTAGAGTGTGCCTGTCCAACTACAATTTCTCAGCTAGCAGCAGGACATGCAGATTGGCCTTGAAATGTCACGTAAAATGATTTGTACTCTCAGTAATTCACTTCTTTGAGGCTCTGATTGTTGATATATTACTACCAGCAGAGTATACAGCATTACAAAAGAGAACAACACTTTGTACCTCAAATGTCTTGACTTCAAAGCATTTTAACTTTATAAACAAAGAGACATAGCCTCAGTCTAGCACCAAAGAAAGCAATTTATGTAAGCAGAAAGTCTGGAACAAATAATTAAAACATGAGACTAAACAAAAACATTTTTGAGTTTGTTGAAACAACTTTGAAATATAAACTCAATTTTTCTGTGTATATATACTTGCACTTTACCTAAGGGTGTGCTTTTTTATTTGTGTTGCATCTGGAAGCACATCAGTGGTAGCCACGTGAAGCTCGCGGCAGGCTCTTTTCCTGGAGTGCCCCAGCCTCATTCCAGAGGCAGTCGGGATGCGCCAACCTCTCTGCCAGTGTACAAACTTTTATTCTAAACACCCAGGTGGAAAATGGCAGTAGCACACCTGCCATCCTCAGCTTTTCTCAGAGCCACAGCTCCACAGTAAGGACCTTTTTCTTCAGTCACCTATTAGAGTTATGCAGGCTTTCTAAACACTAGTTTCCAAAAAAACTGTTCTGGACGATATATTCAGCTTTAACATCTTCCATCACACCTCCGTACGCCACTGCTCATGGCGATGTACAGCTGCGGTTGGGAAAGGCACTACTTTACTGATTTGTCTCATCCCGCAGGAG
>NW_008246060.1:8798481-8806911 GCF_000691975.1 Corvus brachyrhynchos
GCGCTTTCACCGGGTGCCCTGACCGGGACAGACAGGGACCGAGCGGGACACCGAGCGCTGTCACCGGGTGCTCTGACCGGGACAGACAGGGACCGAGCGGGACACCGAGCGCTGTCACCGGGTGCTCTGACCGGGCTGGACAGGGACACCGAGCGCTGTCACCGGGCCGGACCGGGACAGACAGGGACCGAGCGGGACACCGAGCGCTGTCACCGGGTGCTCTGACCGGGCTGGACAGGGACACCGAGTGCTGTCACCGGGCCGGACATGGACAGAGCAGGACACCGAGCGCTCTGACTGGGCTGGACAGGGACACCAAGTGCTGTCACCGGGCTGGACAGGGACTGGGCGGGACACCGAGTGCTGTGACCAGCCCAGAAAGGGACAGATAGGGATGGAGGGGGACACTGAACGCTGTGACCAGGTAGGACAGATACTTAAGCTCAGCAGTGAGAGGCAAAGCAATGCATGATCAACCCCTCCCTTGCTGGCTGTACCTGAATGACAGCAGGGCTTCTCAATACCAGCAGATCAGACCTACCACAAAGTTGACAGCATAGAGCAGCCCAGGTATGTCCAAGACGTTTCAGCTTCTCATATTCTTGCTTTCAAAAAAGGAACAGACTATGGTTTTTTTTGTGGTGTAAGTGTATTTAATTAATTTTCACATACAAATTAAGAGAATGCACAAAAAATCATTATTGTATCCAACTGAAATAAGCCAAACCAACGAAGTTTAATATTTAAAAAGTACAAAGATGAAACAGCTACAGTGGAAAGAACAAAAAGCTTTTCAATTCCATTTTTTTGCAAAATTACATCCCAAATATTACCTTGCACATGAGTGCAGCCCTCAGCGTAAAAAAATCCAGTACAAAATAGTTTTAAACCCACATATTATCATCCTGCAATGAAAATAAATTCACATTTGAAGAAAGCCATCGTATTTTTTCTCTTCGGTAACAAGATTATTGTACAAAACAATCATGTGCTTTTTCCTACAATCATTGATACTTTACAGCCTTAGTGATTCCAAAGGTGATGGTGTGAGGTTCCAACATTTGTTGCTGCTCAAGCATGCCACATAGAACACACATACTGCTTCATACAAATGAAATGTCTTCAGCTGATCACCTGAATTCTTTCCTTCTCATGCACAAACCCCAACAATAAGAGTTTTGCTGTGCTGGTTAGGCTATGTGATTCTGTGGTGACCAATTCTAACTTATAATGATGATGCATAAGAAGAAATCATAAGCTAATACCCAAGGTGGGCTGACTTCACAGGATCAACATGACAAAAAGGCAATCAAATGTATTTCTCACTCAAGCAAGCTCACTATTACTGATTACATTCTCAAAGTGCAAAAATAGGCCATATATTGAGAGCTGAGCTGTATTCCTCACAGAACCAGAACCCAGAGCAGAAGCACGCTTCAGGTTCACAGTTCCGTAATAAAAAAGTCCTGAGATGCTTTGGCTCGATTGAGCTGGGGTCTTATTGCCAGGTAGAGCTTCAGTAGTAGCCTAACTCAACCTAAAGCAATTTACTTAACCCAAAAGTCAAATTGCTCCACTGAAGCAGGTAAGGTACATTTTTATAAAGCAGTCTGACATAGAAAAAAGATGTAGCAGAAAAAAGATTAAACCAGAACTAATTTTTAAAAAACCCAGTCGCTCATTAAATCTATTGGATAGACTTTAACCTGAGACACGAAGAAAATGCCAGTGTTGTTGCAGACAGCCTTGAGAGCACTGGTCAGTAGTACTGCTTCAGTGATGAGACAAACAACAGAATAAGCATTTATTAGTACCAAAGGCAACACAACATTTCTCAGTTTATACCTAACCCCCAACTGCAGAACCCATGCTGTCAACTCCAGCACCCATTCTAACACCTGAAACATCCAAATACTAAGGACAATATCAACACTGCAGTCAGATACGCCCTGGGTGACCTTAGCACTTCTTGCAAAATACAAGGGGACTCTACCAAACCAGTGTGACTACCGTGGTAGTGCAGTTACAACATGCTTCAGCTATTATTTTATGGTTTTAATCAATACTATTCAATAAAAGTATAAAAGCTGGACCAAGTTAAATAAAAAACATGGTTCCATAGGTGCTACTCGTGGGATAAGAAATGTTTGGGTGTTTTTATGATTCATTTTTCACAGCATCAAAGTTGTCAAGAAAGGTAGGGCAAAAGGTTAGGACAGCTGGCCGCAGTCAGTAATGACAATCTTTTTGGAGGGCTTTCCACTCTTGGAACCAAAGCTCTCGATTTTTTTCACAACATCCATTCCTTCCTTTACGTGCCCAAAAACAACATGCTTTCCATCTAGCCTGTAAAGCAAATACACAAAGGCAGTTTTACTTAAAACAACATAAAGACAGTGTTAGCAAATCTTCATAGCTCTCACCTGCTGACCAACTCTACAGCAAAGGCACAATTGCCCTTCAAGTGACATGAAATACTTCTAGCCCTGGACCTTAAAAACATTCTGAGGGATAGCAGCCTTGTTGCTGTTACAGCCCTTCCTCAAGTAGCAAAACCAATTTATTTTCCATTGGAATCAAGTAATTTGGAAATAACATAAAAACAAAGAAACAACCAACCAACCAAAAAAAAACCCCTATCAACCCACAAGCAACACAAAAAACCCTAAGAAAACCCCAAACCCTTCAAATTCAGGCATCAATTGATGAAGTTAATCTGCAGGGCTGAGAACCTACCAGTCAGTTTTTGCAGTGCAAATGAAGAACTGGGATCCGTTTGTGTTGGGTCCTGCATTGGCCATTGAAAGAACACCTGGAAAAGCAGCAGCTGCTCGTTAGATTGGTGTAACAAGTATGCAGAGAAGACAATTTTTCTCTGCACATTTAGACTGAAGATCAACAGACAGAAGATGTGATGATCTCACAGTATCTCCAAATAATTTCTAATGGCAACTTCTTGCCTGTGACTATTCCCTCCTGCCCAGCCTCCATTGGTTCCATGGCAACAGTGTTAGTAATGTAATTATCTGTACACACCCTGAAAACAATTAACACCAGCAAACCTCTCCTGCGGCTCAACAGCAGCAGTCTCCTGGGATGAGAAAGTAACAATGCAAAAACAGAGACACTATAGAATTCATTCCAATATTCTTCTGTATGGCCTGGCCTTTGCTTTTTCTGGCTTTAATCTGAGCTTAAAAGGACATACCTGTGTTACCTAGTAAATAAGAAACCCCAGATCACTTTATTTTACTTCAGCAGTAATCATCTAAGTAAGAATTGAAGTCTATGACTTACAAAAGAGGAAAATAAAAGCAGTAATTTCACCTTTGGAGAATTTTTAAGCCCCTTACAGGCTGACATATATTTGCAAAGGAGTCCACACAAATAAACACATGCCAGGGACAACACATTGTTAAATTTCTTTGATACTTCCGTCATTACCAAGAGACCCGCAAACCTAAAAAACCGTATTTTTTTTTTAAAACACATCTTCATAAACAATGCTTCATTATAGGTTACAGTCATCAGAAGGTTAAAAGAACATGTTTATTTACCAGGTCCTACGTGCTTAAGTATGAAATTTTCATCTGGAAATCTACTGCCATAAATGGATTTTCCACCAGTTCCATTATGATTTGTAAAGTCACCACCCTGAAACAGAAATGGGTATTAACTCTACTAGCACACATGGACTATTTCATATCAGAAGTGATGCTATTGCAAATATACACACTTGCCCTAATTTAAAAGTGACAACATCAACAAATTTTCTTCAGGTTAAGGATAGCATGGCCACTCAATTTAAAACCATATAACTAGATGAAGGTACAGTCAGGCTAAAAGTAAATTTCTGCTCCAGATATTGCTGATACTCTGTCATCCATAACTACAACAAATACCTCTCTGTGTTACCAGCATTTCTCCCAAATGTGATACAACAAATAGCAGACATTTTAAGAAACACCTCAAAGGCCTCAAAATGAAATCACCTAAGTTCATTACCATAGGCAAGACCCCTCAACTCTTTTTTCCCCCCTCCTTTCTTCCAACAAGTATAAACCCTGTCAGGATCCCCATTAACACCCTTTGCTATTTCTAGGTTTTGTTGTTTGTTACACCAGAGCTATGTTAAGCTTATGTTAGGTGATTACATACTGCCTGCCAGAAGAGATGTGACCACCTGTCTCAGGTTAAACACAAAAAAATGGTTCAAACAAAAAATGCAGCCACGGTGACTCGTGAAGCTGGCTCCTAACCACTGCTTCCAGCCACCTGCCATCTCCTCTGCAGGAGTGACACCACCCGAGCCGGAGAGAACTCACACCCAACAGGTATGAAGGTCACATGCAGTATCACCTTCCTACGTGCATGTGACCTTCAGCTTCCCCTCTTCACCCTGAGTAATCTGCTACAGGTGGTGTCACAGCTACTCCTACGCAGCCCCAGAACTATGCTCTACATGCTGCATGCCATGTGGAGACATGGAATTGCGAAGTCCCGGATATGATGGCCTTCAATTAGGCCATACCAACGGCCTGAATCACTCCATCCAGCAAGTGCAGAAGCCACTGGTGTTTTCTCTCACTTGAAAATTGCTGAAACTTATGACAGTACTTCCACTTCAGGAATGACCTCCAAGTAATTCCTAAACATCAATTCATTATCTCACCATACCACAGAGTCAACCATCTAGTACCTTGCTTTCCAGTCCATTTGAGGGGACAAAGCAGGGAGGGCAAGGAGAACAAACTTACATGGAACATCACAAATTCATGACAGCATTCAAAGTAGGATTTCTATTTTTTTATATTTATGTATTTCTGATCCCAGAAAAGACTTCTAAACTCTATCCCTCCAGTCAGTATCACAAAACCTTAGCTTGCATTTAAAAGGCATGAAAATAGGTCCTTTACAGCACACCTGTCCTCTTTTCCTCCTTAGACACAGGTCATACAACTAGGGCCTCTTGTTCCAACAGATGTTTTTTGCTTAAAAAAATAATTGAGGATGGGAGACCATCACAGTCATCATTAATAAATAAAGCATGCTTACTTATAACCTTCGAACTTTCTTAAAATTTTTTCAGATTTTTTTACAAAGCCATTCAACAATGCAATGCTGTTTAAATGAAGCCTTTTTTAAGGTAAGAGAGGACCACCAGGAATCCAGTGCACTACAGCAGCTGCACCCTGCTCATCTGCCAAGCACAGCAGAAAAAGAGGCTTTCAAAAAGGTTTATTGTTGTTATTTTAAATGCTGCTGTTTAAGAAAAAAACATGTTAATATGCATGGATTCTTACCCAGAATTTCAAAAGATTCATTCTTTACACCAAAACAAAATCCATCTCAGGTGCGTCATCCCAAAAATCAACCCCAAACAACCCTTTTGGTTTCCTCGTCCCCCCCATATTAGGGAAGCGTTTAAAAAAAAAATTAAAACACATTGTCTATTGTGAGCAGATTATTCTACTAGGAATAAGGAATGGACACGTTGTTTGCTTAGCTCACTTAGAACATGTTGTAAGCTGATTGTCATTCTACCCACAACTGCTTCTCCCAAGCAAGTGTCATTTTGTCAGCTATGTCCCACACTAAAGTACACTGCTGTACTACAGCAGAAAGCCTTCAGCCAGGCTTGTTTTGACCACCTACACATAACTTATGTTTATTTGTACAAAAGATGAGCTAAGCAACAGCCATTGCAAAAGGATCAGAAATACAAGTCATGCTGTCACTTCGTTGTGTCCTTATCAAAGGTTAGAGTGGAGCCATTTCAAATGTTACTACTAATCTGTTTTTAAAAACATGTAAATAATTTAAAAATAGATTTAATAATAAAATTTAAAAAAAAAACCCCATTACCTGGCACATAAATGAAGGAATCACTCTGTGAAAAGTGGATCCTTTATACCCAAATCCTTTTTCACCAGTACAAAGAGCTCTAAAGTTTTCTGTGGAAACAAAGCATAAAGTATTATCTTCCGTATCATATGTGGCAATACGATCAAACACAACTAGATTAACCATGTTGCAAGATTATACACTTCAAAAACATTATTGTATCTTTAAAGTATTATCAATCTATTAGTTACTTCCATATTCTCCCACCTTTGCCTGCAGTCACAGGTTTCATTTTCTGACTTTTTTGCCTCTGTTCTTTATAGCACTTGTGAGGATGATGTCTTTTTTTTTTTTAAGGATATTTGTCTACTAGGAACTAAAAAGTACAAGGTTTTTTCAGAACCACTAAACACGCAGAGGAGGAAGGAAACAAAAGATAAACCACAAGAACTTTCTAAAATGAATGCACTAATCAGCCGGCGACCAGTAAAATAAAACCCCATATGCTCTTTGGAAACTCTAAGATTAAAGACTGCCCCTTTGATTTGTCCTTCCCCATTTGCTCAGGGGTTTGATTTTAATGCTAGCTAGTGTGGTTTTAAACATATTTATTCACCACTGTTAACCCAATATATGAACTGTACTATCTTAGTGCAAATTGCAAAATGAAACTAACGCAAATTGCAAAATGAAAATTTGTTATTTGGAAAAATAACAAATTCCATCTCCTCACTAGCACTTCCTGTCATGTTTCTTCATATAACAAAAGGGGAATGGAACATGAAAAAGTAGTTGCAAAGGGTAAAAAACATTCTTATTTCTGCAAATCACAATCTAAAACTTAAATATTTATGTACAAAATTCTGAAGATGCTGCCTTACCTGCTGTCTTTGGGACCACGTCAGCTTTCAGCTGTTAAAGAAAAATAAACCAACAAATTCATAAGTCAGCATTTTCATACGTACACAGAAAAACATTTACATGGGAAACTGGTACAACTGCACCCTCCTCCCAAAGTGGTAAGTTATCTGAAATCACAAACCATCCAAAATTCCAAGAATACCTCAAAACTTTCCAAGCATTTGGCCCACAATTAAAAACATCCCCTCAATGCAACTTTTAGCCAGTTAACAAAGAGTGGCTTGAGCAGTGTCTAATGATTTCATTGATCAACACATAACTGAGCAGTAACTAAGAAGAATCTTCACTATGGACCCCAAGGATCAAAGTGAGTTTGGATACAACTAGAGAGACCAGTCTTCCCTTGCCCCCTGCACAGAACCAGCTGTTGAAAACAACAGAAAAGGCAAAGGAAAAAGGAGAACAGAAATTGTATATCAACATCAACTGTGATGTTACACACACATTTGCAACCAGTGAAAACTTCTGATTTTGATTAATGTGCATCCTTCTACTAATCTTAAAAGGGCCACAAAAGCAGCCAAAGCAGCCAGACCGAAGTTTTACCTAGTTGGACATCCTGACAGTGGCCAGGAGCAGACACCTAGAAACAGCATGGCTGCAGCAAGAATTTAATGTCCATTCCCTAGGCTACTCTCCTCAGATGGCTATAACTTGCAGCTGAATATCACCACAGCCTAGCCAAATATTCAAGGCAATGCTGCAACGCACTCAGATTTTCTATAAACTGGGCACACTAAAAAACTGTAGCACAGAAATTAAATGCTACCACAAGAAATCCAGCAACATTAATGCTATTTTTTTTTAATAACACCATTCAGATTTTTCATTAATTAATAAGGAACTTGCACAGTAATACTTTTACCTATGACTCCCTGAAATGCTACCTCCTGAGAGCACAAGAGCTGGAAGAGTCCAATTGATTAATATGCTGACACTTTCAATGAATAAAAATATACTGGGCTCTAGTATCAAAGGAGCCTCTTTTAGAAAGAACTCTTATGAACTACATTTAAAAAACCAAATTCTACAAATACAGACCCAAAGTGGGTGCTGGAGGCAGCAGGTCACACTGACTTCCCTCAGCAGGCAGAATTCCTAAGAGCTTCATTACCTCTCCAGTGCGTGGTTCTGGAGCACAGCCCTCCCTCTTTCAGCGCATCTATATGAGGCACATGCCGGCCCTAAGGACACATGTACACAACGTGGTACACGGTGCTCACAGCGCCTTCTTTTTAAGAGTGGAGATTACAGAAGTTTTCCTGTTCAGGCTTTCTTTACACGGCCGAGTATTTCAGAGACGGGATTTTAAAGGATGGAGCCAGCTGGTACCCGGCTCTTGAGC
The DNA here is from genome assembly GCF_000691975.1 of Corvus brachyrhynchos. Taxonomy (NCBI): domain Eukaryota; kingdom Metazoa; phylum Chordata; class Aves; order Passeriformes; family Corvidae; genus Corvus; species Corvus brachyrhynchos. Next base: position 8,806,592 of record NW_008246060.1, read on the forward strand.
GTGCTACCCGTCCGAGCAGAGAGGTGCCCTTCGCCGCACGTGGAGCGGGACTGACACCCAACAATCACACAACGAGCGCCCAGCAAAACACTGGATGAAGCCGGAGGCGCGGTGGGAGGGCTCCACGGGCCGGCTGCCCCAAGAGCAGCAGCCGCCGGCGGGAAGGCGAGGGACCCCAGTGCCGCTGGGACCTCGCTCGCTCGTCTCAAGGCAGCGGTACACGACAGCAGTAAATTTATTCTCCTTCATTATTTCTGCTTACACACTACGCAAGTGACCTTCCTTCGAGGCTCTCAACCACAGCAGGACCCTGCCCTCCC
>NW_008246060.1:8807722-8812913 GCF_000691975.1 Corvus brachyrhynchos
ATTACACAGCGGTTGTTAGGGGCTTTCAATGGCTCGCTTGTCTGTTTGCTTGTGGGGTTTTTAGGGTTTTTTGCACATTTCCTGACGGCCCCTTACCCCAGGGACCAACAAAGACGGGAAGTTTCTAAAATTTCATCATTCCACACAACGCCTCCGGAGAGCACCTTGGCGGGGAAGAAGGCGCAGTCGTCATAGGTGCGAGATAATTAATTGGGATCAGCGGGAAACGGGAGTCACGGGCTGCCCGTCACTCACCGACAGCAGCCCGGGAGTTTCGGCGCTGACGCGTCTCGAAAGGGGCAGGTGTGCCTGGACGGGAAGTTTCTAAAATTTCATCATTCCACACAACGCCTCCGGAGAGCACCTTGGCGGGGAAGAAGGCGCAGTCGTCATAGGTGCGAGATAATTAATTGGGATCAGCGGGAAACGGGAGTCACGGGCTGCCCGTCACTCACCGACAGCAGCCCGGGAGTTTCGGCGCTGACGCGTCTCGAAAGGGGCAGGTGTGCCTGAGTCACCCCGCGCCGCGGTGCCCCGGCATCGCTCCAGAGCCTGACCTCCGCCCGGGCCGCAAACCTCCCCGAGGCATCACGAAAGAGAGCAGCAGCAGGCCAGGTTTAATATACTGAAATATTGTTCATGTTTTATATGAAAATAACAACACATATAATTTTAAGTTTTCCTAACTTAGCAACTTAGATGAAAGTTCTTAGTACATATGTCAGTCATATTTAGATATTACTTTGAAATCTCCAAGTTTCCATCCTGATTCCATATGTAAGTACTTCCAAAAGCTTTTCAAATTCTTAATGCCATAAGATGTCCTAAAAATAAAAAAGAAAATCAAGCATGATTCTAATAGTTATTTTCACATTTCTTGTATTATACATTAGAGTTATTCTAATGAAGGTTACAGAAATGTAACCATGTAATACAGTATAATAGAATCGTACAAAGACAGCCCCTATGTGAGGAATAGTAAACATTCGATCCCACGTAAGTTGTGTCAAGCAGCTAAAAGTGCCTTCATCAGAGACATTCACTGAATCAACAGAAAGCTGGCAATCAAGGCACTGCCATGACCACAAATATCAGGGCAGAATTATAATGTACAATTACAAACAGCTGAGAAATCCTGGATGAACACACACTCCGGAGAGACCCTTAACCGCTGATGCTGTAGGGATGACTAGAGCAGGTACCATGCTTATTAACTACAGAACTATAGAAAGCTATGCGGAAAGGTCCATCTTGTCCTGAAGGCTCAAAGGAATGCCTAAGGAGGAGTGAAAATAGGGGAGGGGTGTATTATAGTCCAGTGTGCTTTCAACCTCCTACTGCTTTCGCTCCAGAGAACTTCCTGAGCTGGATGTGACTATGGTATGTAGCAATCTTTTTTTGTTGTTCATCCTGTGTACTTACCCACTCATTGGACCGGTCTTAAATCAGCAGCTTCCTTGGCAATGAACTGGAAGCTGCCCTTCCACTGGCCTGCTGCCCAGAGCATCAAGCATCTATTTGAATATTGCTCCAACTGCCTTCATCTAGTATGCCTTACTTTTTGTGCTGGAGGAGACAAATTGTTTGGTATCTATCTTTGTCATAAAGACCTACAGCTCTTTTCCTCTCATTTCAAGATTGAAGAGTCACAGCCAACTCAATTATTATTTATAACAAAGCTTTTCCATGTCTTTGGATCATCCTTATTACTCTTCTCTGAGCTGTTCCACTTTTATGGATTTTTGGGATAAGGGGATCTTTGCACAGTATTCAAGATAAGGATGAGCAATGACTTACTTTGTGCATACTGTGCTGTGCTGGTATTTTCTATTTCTTTACCAATAATCTAAAGGTGATTTTTTTTTTTTTTTTTTTTTTTTTTTTTTTTTTTTTTTTTTTTTTTTTTTTTTTTTTTTTTTTTTTTTTTTTTTTTTTTTTTTTTTTTTTTTTTTTTTTTTTTTTTTTTTTTTTTTTTTTTTTTTTTTTTTTTTTTTTTTTTTTTAATAAGAGCTAAATCAGCAATTCTACCTAGCTTGTCACATCTTCTCAGCTTCAAGTCCATTTCTGGTAAATTTTGACTTTTGTTTATCTGATCATCAACCCATTCTCTAGTGCCCATAAAAAACCTCACACTCCTTTTTAATAATGTTTATTTGCAGTAGCCACTAGAAGCCCAAATAAAAATTAGATGTTCTGTTTATACCTATAACACTGGACAGTTCTGGACCTGAAGGATTTATTACTTAATAAACAAGACAAAAGATGAGCAAAAGAAAATACCATCTTGTTTCACACTTAGGAAACACAGGTGAAACAGCTTTGAACTATTTTGCTCAGAAGAGTTCACAGACATCTTTGATAGAGCAAACAAAGCAGTTTTCCTCATTTTCAGGCCTTGGTGAGAAGACAAAATAGCAGTGATTTTTTAATTTGAGGATATGGATTGAATTATTATCTCTAGGTTTATGCAATAAAGCTACTAAATCACTTGTTATGGTCTACTCCTGCAGAGTCAGATGAATTACAACTCATGCAGACAGCTTGACTAGGATCTTGTGAATTACAGAGGTCACTTTCCAAGAAGGACAGAAAAAGGTCCCCAAAAACTGTCAAAGGCCACTATATCACTGCCAAATGAGGCTTAGAGCTAGATCAGCAAACTGAAATGATTTTAAGGGAGTTTTGAACACATCCATTTGTAGACATGTTCATCGTTGAAATTCTGCAACATAGGGCAGGGAGATAAGTACATTTGGCTAGAAAATGAGTGCACCCACACTAGACTAGATAGGCAGCAGAACGGGTGCAGACACAAGTCAAGAGATGTGCTGCAGCAGAGCTATCAGAGATATGGGTACCCACCCTTACAGATTTCATCATCCCCTCTCCTTTCCCCCAAAATGATATAGAAGTTAGAGATGGATAAACAACAAGGGCCCTTTTGACATTAGTTTCTAAATAGACAATTTTAAACACCACCTACTAAAGGACCCTTCTTACGTACAGCAGAGAAATTTCTGCACAGGAAACAGAACCTTGAATGATACAGTAACAGAATTTCATGCTGATATATTACTTACAACTTAAAAGTCTTTAGAAAGACTATTCAGTAACTGATTAAATATTACCACCTCTGTGCCAAGACAGCCAGGAAACAACAATGGCAGTTAAGTGGCTCTTCCAAATAAAAAGAAGGAATAAATGCTTGAAAGGTGACCTAAAATTTGGGAATTTTGATTTCAAGGGTCTTGAAATGGTGTTACCCCAGCAGACAGACAGTGCCTTGGTAAAAAGATAATATACATTCCCAATTCTAGCTGTCCAACTGCATGCCTACTCATTTGTGACACAGGAATGTAGGTTAATTGTTAATCTTGGATCGATGCTGTTGGCAGATGTGATAAGATCGCATTTTGCAACCTACCAACTGCAAGAATGCAACTATATGGAACTCAAAATGGTCTGTGACCCATTTTCATATGCTCTTCATGGGACTGTGTGCTTGGACCATGCAAACAAAAACTCAAATAATAGGCTGCAGCAATCTACCATTAGGTGCATTCCACAGGAACATCACTTGATACTCTGATACAAGGAATTTCCACGGTACTGATTTTGAGATTCATTATAAGAACCCTTGCACATATGGGACATGGTTATCTCAAAGACTCTGCTAATCAGGACTGTTAGAATAAGGAGAAGTCATACAGGTACTCAGCTTGATTTTAAGTGAGGAGAGCGGGAATTTGCAGTGGGCATTCCCACCCTCCACCTGCAGAGCCTGGATGTGTTGCACTTCAAAAGACTCAGCCTAATTTTTTCTTCAGGGTTTTGGCTAAGCTAGAAGATGAGTGAAGAGCTGGAAAGGAGCTCTGTGATCTGTATCTGTGATATGCATTTATTTATGAATGGGGACTGGAGTGGGGGAGATGGTGAAAGACCTTTCCATTACACTAAGTGATTGCAGTGTGAAATTAAACTATACAAGAGCTCAAAGGGCACAGAGTGGCCACATAGGTACACTTAGGGATAAAAAGAAAAAATGCTAATAAATATTTCCCCTGTTCGAGGTTTCCTCTAAGGAACTTGTAGTAACTAAGCTCACTACGAGAACATTCTCTCCAGCACACACTGTACATAAAGGAGCAGTTTCCCCACATGACTTCATACTAATTACCTACAAATAGTCATACAAGAAAAACCTCATCCACTCACGCTCTTTACAGCTGTGATTAGCATTTTTGTTTCAGAACTTCTGAGTGACACTGCTTGCCCAGAATTCATTACTCAATCTCCCTGCATAATGCATGGCAACCCACTGCTAATGTGTCACAGCGCCTCTGTGCAGTGCCCAGGGCACCCTGCAGCTTCCTGCAGCTTCCCAGAAGTTTGTCCACACACTGAAACAGCTGCCAACAGATAGATCACAACAGCCTGGCAAAACACGTAGGACATTTAAAATGCCTGTTTGTAGGTTCCAGCTAAATGTAGCTACTACTCCCAGTGGCCTCACAAATCTTCAGGACGTTCATATGCCCGTGGGTGGGAGAGGCATTGCATACTTACAAAACAATATTAAGATACAACAAGAGTTACAGGAGCCCTTCTACCTTTAAAACCAGAGCATTTTCAATTGTAACACAACTTGAAATTTACAGGGATCAGTTCAGTTAATTTACCACCTCTGGTTTGAGTAACAAGGTAATAGTATCAGAAATACTTTTACAATTGATTAGTCATGATACTTCATCTTGCATGAGTAAGATGAGACCAGAGCTTTAATCAGCTGCTTGGTAAAGACTTGGGTTTTCCTTGAGTGCAAATCTATAAATATACATCTCATATATATATACATATATATATATAAAACATACAGATCTATACCTATATTTATATACATAATATAGATATAATATACATTATATATAGCATATTGTTGAGGTAACAGCTGCTTTTGTACCTTGTACAAGATGAATTATCCTGTCTGCTCTAAACTAATTCTAAAAACAATCATGGTTTTGAGACATATTTTTTAGTTGTGGAACTTCACAGTTGGAAGCTAAAGATGGTCAGACAGCATCAGTGTGAACAAGAATCATCTAGAAATTAAAAGTTTTACAGATGTAACAAGACTAAAAAAATCCCACCAGTTATTGTGTAATGAACAACTCTGCTGGAAGCAACCCAGCCA
>NW_008246060.1:8812955-8834592 GCF_000691975.1 Corvus brachyrhynchos
ATCAGTTAGAGTGGAACCTTATGATGTCCTTATATGACATAACTGCATGTGACCATCACCTGCACACCCAATGTGCCACCAGCTGAGCTCTCAAGTTGTCAGATGCAAATTGACATGTGTCACATTTACAGTCAAAGAACATCATCTCTAGATAATGAAGCCTTTGGTGAAACATTTCAAAGCTAAGGGTAAGAAATTCTCTTAGCATTCAGAGGAGCCAGTCTAGCTTTCCTTAGCTTTTGACTCTGACTCAGTGCCACTTCACATTTTGCCAGCAGTTTGAGAGTGGCAATATGGAAGCCATGCTTCTTCCCAGAAGGACCATCATTCATAACTTGGAAAGGAAAACTGCTAGGACTTCTTGTGAAGGAATGTATTCTGAATAACTTTATGAACCGGCTGTCACAGCCAGTCACTAACTAGGAAGCTCATCAGACTGCTAAATAGGTAAAATTCACTGATTTTCCCTGTCTTAAAAACGTACATTCCGAGAAACACAGAAGTAAGGAAAGGGAGCACTGATTATAATTTTGAAATTTAAAAAAATTGAATAAATTTAAATATGCATTAAAAACACACTAAGACTTCAACTCCAGCATTCATTAAGTAAGTGTGGGGAATTTCAGTTGTTTTTGCAAACTAAAATATCTAAAAATGATATTTGTCTTTTTCTAGTGTTTAACTAGTCAAAATTTATTAAAATTAGCAACCTGTCTCTGTGTTCACAATAATCTATGTGTTCATATAAGACCAAGGTGACAAATTAAATGTGCCAGAAAATTCTTAACAAAATCTAAAACCACCAACATCATGAAACAGCTGTGGACAAACTGGAAAGTCTAAACTTTAAAATTCAATTAAAAATTAAACTGGTCATAACTCTGACCTAGGAGAAAACCTTAATTGATAATCTTAAATCTACTTCTTAGGATGTCTAATAGAGCCAGAAAGGTGCAGAGAAGCCAGTGTATTTAGGAGTGGTAAATACTAGCATTAACTTTGCTGTGTGTAACTGGATCTATTCAAGAAGTACGGTGAAGTCAGTATTTGGGAAGATACTGGACAAACCAAGCAGAAATATTCAGCAGACAGGGGAAAGAGCCTTATCTCATCTAGTCCTTATCTCATCTAGAAGAGAAGGATTTTAACAGAAGGCTATACTTAAATTGTAGGAAACCAATTACGGTCTAGGCAAGGAGCTTCTGGAAATGAGGATGAACTATGTGGCAAACCAACCTGTCAGCCCACCTGTGCCACACTGCCTGCTAACGCCTGCAGGAGTCATGACCTAATTGCTGCCTGCTTGCTTTATAAACAAAATTGCATCATTGATCAGGCTCCTTGGGGGGCCACTTTTACATTACCCTGGAAAATTCTACAGACTGATGGAAACAAGATATCTCAGCAGAAGCTTTCAGCAGTCTGTCTGATACAAGAAAAATCTTGTGCTCTTTTTAGACAGAAAAAATATCAAGAGTGCATTGAGGCAATGACAGACATCAGGAGCAATATCCTACCTAAGAGTCAGCAGGATTTCAGTGACACGAAGTGGAAAACTGTAATAAGGTGACATACTGGAAATAATTAAAAATGTAAAAAAGAAAGGTAGTCGTTCATGACTGGAAGTTCACAATGTAGGAAGATTGGTACAGATGTGGAATTTAAGCAGATAAAAGGGAAGTGAGTTCTGGTTAACTACACATACAAATATAAGACTAGGTACACAAATGTAAAAATATATTCTTTAAAGGGAACAGAAAAGGATAAGAAATTAATGAATTATATATAGAATATCAGGTGAGAGTTGTACAGCTGTTTAATGTGTTAACTAGCTTACTTTAAATGAAAGCAAACAGCTCTATGCACAGGACTCCCATCCCCACTGTCCAAACAGAAAAGAGACAAGGGGTCCACCTCCCATGTTTCTAATTGTTTTCCATGTATTACTCCTGTAAAAAGCATGACCAAGTGCATGGCAACAGAATACAATGTGCACAAACAAAATAATATGATTCAGAGATCCATACTGATGAGGAAGAGTAGAGAAGAAATGCAGGGAAATAAGCTTGTTCTGAAGTTGTTCAACAATTGATTAGCACATGATTTAACAAAGAAGTCTCAGACAGATACTTGTGTAGGTGTCTCTCTGGAAGCACATGCGGAGTGCACAACACACAGAACACACTGCCAGGGCATGGGACAGGAGACACCAGCATCAAGTGTATACACACAGCTTACCTACCCTGGGGGCCTCAGGTGACATCTGGGAGAAACACCACTTTCAGGATTGTTGCAGCCTCCTCAGATTTCAAAGTAAGCTTGAAAAATGTACAGTGCTTAGGGACATCACTCGAGTTCTTCGTGCTTTCCTCCAGCTGTACAGTGCCAAAGTCAGTTTGCACTATGTCTTGCTGACACTTCTGGGGATCTTCCAGGAAAACAATACCAAAACCAAAATAGTTATTAATTATGGGCTAGAATGGATAAATACTTTTTGTTTCACTACTGTGTACACTGTAACTCAGTTTTATTATGTTATCCTAAAAACTCCACAGGAACAGATAGTACCACCACAGAAAGTAGAAACTGAGATTCAGAAACAAATGATTTTCCCTTTTGAGAAAAATACCTAGTCTAGATTTATACATATATATACATACACACACACACACACACGTGTGTATCTCAATCAACAACAAAGACTTGTGCCCTTGTGGAGGTGTGGAATAATTGCTGTATGTGCTTGCATACTCATATTGTGAAATGGTTGTTTGTTCCCAGGTATTTGAATGTATTTCAAAGGTGAGTTCAGCCTAAACGCCTTCATAAATGACATATACAAATACAGATACTCAGTAGATCTGTTGAAACAAGTTCTCAGATGCAGTGACTGGTGTCTGTGGCTGGGGCTCCGTTCGGTGCAAACTCTGCCAGGACAGGACCTGTGCATGTTATTGATATCCTGTGTGTACTCCCTGTGTCATCATTCAGGCTGCTTACAGTTGAACAGGTAGATAAATTAAGCAGATTTGTAAATCAAAGGCTGCATTTAGAAACCAAATGCTTCAACTTTAAGATGAAGATGCATTAAGAAAAAATTTGTCTAATTTCACTTTAATGACAGGTTCCAATTGAAAGAAAAGTATCAAACTTGGAAGAATTTAAAGCAGAGGTGCTGGATGTTTAATACCTCCACATGTGCCAATCCCAGAGAGAAGCCATCCTTTCCTGTTATTCATGTCACATAAAGATTTCATTTCAAAGTAATTATGACTTGTTTGGGAGAGAGGCAGTGCCCTGCATATGGAACAGCAAGTTACCAATACCTTGCTTGGCAGGGACTTTTTTCTGTGTGACCCCATGTTTGCATTCATAATCTTTTTTTATCTTCTGTCTCCAGGGTGGTTCACACCTTTCCCTTCCTGCACCAAGTCCTGCTCTCTGAAAAAGGTACACCTTGTGCAACTAACTTCCACATTAACTCAAACCAGGGAGGGCAAAGGAGAACTTCATGGTTTCAAAAAGAAATCAAAATTTACAAAGCAGCTGCCAATTAGTCAGACCTTAATTTTGCAAATTTATTTAGGAAAAAAAATTTAACATGAGCAAATGAGAATACTTCAGTGTTACAACAGAGTATATAAATGTCTAGCAATAGTCAAATAATTTGATCTTTAAATACAAAATAACCACATGAACACCTAATATACAGGTTTCATCTGAATACATATTTATTAGATAAATATTAGGTTGTCACATCATCTAACTACATACAGTTTTGCAAGACTAAAAATCACAATTATTTTTTCTGACCAGTTTAAAGTATGAAATGATTGCATTGTACTGTACATACAATGTACAAACAAAGACAATGGCCATTTTTGCATGTTACCTCAGATTGTACTTTTTTTTTTTTAATTCTCCTCTGATCGTGATATCAAAAATTGTACAAAGTATGAATTTGGTTACAATTTTTTTTTTTTAATCCCCGTATTTTTCTTCATTATTTCTGTAGCACCCTAAAAATACACAGGTGATAGACTAGTACACGGAAGCTAAATATTACATGTAGATAAAACAAAACAAAACAAAGGATCAGAGTATATTACAGAAGTGAAAGTGGAACAAATGCTGAGACTCCACAAACGCTAACAAACAGGATTCATTTTCCACATAAGATGGAGCTTCAAGCTTTTTTTTTCCTGCGAAATAAAAACAATGCACATTCCAAGGAAAATGAATGCATTTCTGTTAACACGTCTCTATTTGTCATTTACATATGTACAGCTGTCCCTTGAGTCTCCGCTGCAGACACTGGCGTGTATCTGTCAGTCCTATAATAATGTCTTGGCAGCAGAACTGTAGATCTCTGTGGGTTCTTTCCCAGATGAACTTCCATAGGGAAACGATTAAAAGGTAAACAAACAAAAAAGAAGAAGAAAAATACTACTGGAATCTCATATAATAATTAAGCTTTAAAAGAAATGACTGTGATTACCCTATTTGCTAGGTTTTTTTCTCTAAACTTTAATACGGCAGTGAACAGATAAAAAAATCCTAAATTTTCAGAAGCTTTTTCATACTGACTTCACTATACAGTACCTGATTTTAGCTGACAGATAAATTTTAAAACTGTCTCAAATGTCCAACATTTGGATGATGGGTAAAAATTGTATTTTCTAAGTTCTGCTTAGAAACCAAACGTTTCTGTAAGTTTAAAATGTCAACTGTCTGCTTTAATTATCTATTACTGTACAAAGCAGATGCCAACACTGCTCCAAACATATTGCTAATACCTATGGGGCATTTTTTCCCTTTATGCTTTTCAACAGGTACTTTTAAATGATACATTTTAAATACTACCAGTTAGCAAAAGGTCAATCCTTAACATACCTGGCTTAAAATACTAATATTGTGTTTAAGAGAAAATAAATTTTAGGTGACTAACTTAGCTGCTCAGGAATCAGTGGAGAATGGAACATTAAATAGAATCAATTAAAAAAAATCAGAGCAACCAGTTCCAACTAATAGTGAGAAATCATCTTCATTCCCAAAGCTATGGCTTAAGGAACTTACCCCCCAAATAGAAAAAACGAACTCTAAGGGCATAAAGTCAGTTTATCATTAGCCACCTCTGCACATGACTTCCAGACCTATATAAAAAATGCAGCAAAAAACGAGGGGGAAACTACTACAGTAAAATGGCTACAAAACACATCTGTATCCATAACTGAACAATGGTCTTTCCTAGGAATTGTGTGATAGCAGCACCACACCACAACCGTATTACCATGTATTACACCAAGGTATCTTTAATATTCTGCAGAGATCCTCTACAGGTTGTCAAGCCTACATAAGAAAAAAGACACTTCTAAGCAGAATAAAATATACTATACTGTTTCCCTCCCCCACCCACCAACATCCCTAAGTGTCTTTGCCCCAGTTTCAGAGATCGGAGCACCAGTACAGCGATATAAATATGGTACCATACAGATTTGCTGCTTGCCTTAGTGCATCTTTACCTGGTCAGACAGCTGGTCCTACATGTTCTGCTCACTTGGGCAAATGAACAAACTCTGCCATTATCAGCTCATGATCACCCACAGTCAATGAACACCAGTCGATCAGCTGGGGTTTCTTTTTCCCTAGGCAAACACAGTTATGTTTCCATGACAGAGCTGGGCCCTGATTATCCAGGTACTGCCTGATGTATCAATTCGTTCATCACATAAATGGATATGAAATTTGGGCTAACTTACCAAAAGAAAATAGGGGGAAAAAAAAATCCAAAACCCAACTCCCTTATTCTGTTAAAGAACCCTCAATTTTCTTTTTTAAAAAAGGACCCATATTTTTCTTCAGACAAGGTATTTAAAAACACCAGCAAAAGTATAACCAGATCATGAAAATGTTGAATATTATCAAAGACAATACTAAAATATTCACAAAGATATTTACAATAGCAATTCTTAAAATAATTGATTTTGCATAATGAACAGCGCCTTTCTTTAAAAAAACTTGAAAGAGGAAAAATATAAGTGTGGGACCATTTCTACATAATACGTTTGACAGATTCAATACTCCTACTGGAAAATAAAAGAACTAAAACGCCATTTCCTTTAATATCTACAGCAAGGTGCTGCTGACTAGCATATATATACCACGACGCACGTACAGCAGTAGTGGGAAACGTTAACAAAAAGAGCAAAATAAAACAAAAAATGCAGAGAATTTACAAACATGACTTTGGTGAGGAAAGCAAATCCAGAGTCGTAAGCACAGGGGATGCCATTTACAGCATTGCAAACTAAACACAGAGGGCTAGGAAGCTATCTAGTCAAACTGACAGGAACAAACAAAATTTTGCCTGGCACTTCAGTTTAAAATGCATTGTGGCGAGCAAAAGAAGGGTGTTTGATTGGATTTGGGAGGAGGAAAAGGAATAGGGTCAAATATGCTTTAGTATCAAAAGAAACAAAACCAATAACTGTACAGTGGGCAAAAGCTGAAATGTTGCACCATGAGGGCAAAGTTGGCACACATGCACTTCTTACACAGCTACTGTACATCATTTATAAGAGAGAGAGAGAAAGAGAGACAAAGAGCACAGAAATGGGCACAGAAGCAATAGGAAGCTCATGCAGGAGCAGCAACCACACGGGAAGCAAAGATCACAGGGGCAAGACAGTAATTGTGGCAGCAGGGTCTCTTGAGGGCAGTAGCAATCTACTGACAGGTACTTATTCTCCCCACACTCGGTCCTTCAGGAGAAAGAACTCATCCCAGCAGCCAAAGTTTAAAAAAAGAAACTGAAGGAGGAGAAAAGGAAAAGGCTGAAGTGTCTGTAACAGTCACGAAAACAGAATGCAAAGCAAAACTAAAATGAAGCTGTAAGACGTCTGTCCAATGTCAATGCCCCTTCTCAAGCTGATTATTAAAAATAATTATGCAGATAGTGATGTTACTCTCCCTCCATCCTGCAATGATTTCCTCGCTGCCTTCAACCCAGCTTGTCTTACTTTGCATTGTGCAGTACAGACAGTGACACAGTGACACAAACTCTTGGGGCACCGAAGGCTGTAGGTAATAATCAGAAACAGTTTGGTTTGCATCCCCCCCTCCCTCTCTTTTCCATTATGTATGGCATACATGGCAAAAAGATCTATCACAGCAATCTCTACAGCTGGATGTTAACGCAGCCAGAAACGGTACTGATTTGAAACCAAAACCACAGAAAATCCCTAAACATTGCAAACTCTTTTTTAAGTTTTCCTGGGTGTTTCCAATCTGTGTGCTGGGCCAGAGGAATCCTCTGCAAAGAGGTGGTTAAGATCCCTGTGCTTGCAGAAATACTGACACCCACGGCTGCAGCCTGAAGATCTCAGGACTCTGTGACCGAAGTCGCATTAGCTAAACTGCTGGCTCCCTCTGACAGGCCTGTGTGTCTTCCCTATCTTTGCCACTTGACTGTAGGATTTGTGCTTTTTTGAGCTTTGTACGTGGTTTTTTTCATTTTGTGTGTGGCCAGGACCATCATTCCAAGGCAAACCCATGGCTGGAGGGGGGCAGAGGAGAGGTGGGGTAGAGGGAGATACAGTTTCAAAAAAATGGAAGAACAAGCATTGTAAAGACACTCTGAGACGGGTCAATTAAAGACAGTTCCATTCTGTTGATTTTTCTTCCCTTGCCAAGATCCGGTTTTGCCAAGATACTTCACACTATGTTTATCACAGAACTCTCTCTCTAGAGGATGAACACCAAATGGGGTTTCCAATAGCTGCACAACTGTCTATGCTTCTTTGTCACATGTAGCATGGCAGACTCAGAGATTACTGCATTTATTTAACTTTTGTATTATTTTCTCCCGTCACTTTCACAGTCTTTGAAGCTAACAAAAGCAGTTCCGAGATGAAGAAAGCAGGGAGTGCACCATTGGATCAAGTTGTGAGTTTTTTTTCTTCTCTTGTGGAAAAGGAGTGTTAAGATTCCTCACTGTGCAGCCACACACGTGTGAACAAGTGAAAAGGGTGGGAGAATACATATGGTTTCAGTTGTTCTCAAAGAGAGACAGAAGGTCATCATTGCTATTGCTTGGCAAATCAGGAGGGTCCAGGTATGAAAGCAGCTCATCTGGATTTGTGAGTTCTGGAAGCAGCTATAAAATACAAAGACAAAAGGAAAATTACAGATAACAGAAACACAACTAAGAAAAAAAAAAGGGATTAAACACAACACATTCCTGGAATCTGGTTTTCATTACAATATATCCAAATAAATCAGAAGGCAGTGTCACAAGCCTAACACCCTAAGATGATACAAAATCCACTTGCTTGTGAAAGTCTCTGTGACTCAGTTTTTACCTGTGAATTACATTATCATCTCAGTTAGGGCTTCTCAATCAACCTCCCTATCATATTGCCTGGCTTGTGATGCTGACAAAAACTTCCAGATAAATGCTCATTATGGATGAGCTGCATAAACACTTGAAACGCTTCATAAACACTTGAAACATGCAGTTTGAGTAATACATATTTGAGCTTTAAGGTGGATCAGCAAGGGCTGGTCTGGCTCTCACACATCAGTCTGATGGCCACCCAAAGCCTGCATCTCCGCACAAGGAGGCAGCGCTTTCCTTTCCTCACCTTCAGCAACTCCTCAGTGCACTGATGTAAGCTCTGGGACAGTCACCTGGAGCAAGGAACTCACCCAGGGTTGAAACAACCAATAAATCAGGGAAAGTGGGGAAAAAAAACAACTGAGGAGTATGGAAAGAGGCGCGGCAAAGCAGCTGGGTGAGTCCTCCTTCCTGTGGCAGGAATTTACTGTGTTTGGAAGTACTTACTTGACTACAGCATTACATGCAATTCCGGACACTTTAAAGGGTCACAGGTGTAACACTCCATCCAACAGAAGATGCCCTAATCTACACAATGCTTTAAAGTATCAGAAGGAATAGTTGTGGGGCTTCAATTTGTGTTTCCATTAATACTGTATTCCAAGTATAAAATTTTGTTTTTCAAACCATCATAACACATTCTCTTTGATCTGACAGATGACAAGCACATCGTAACTCCTGGGTTGTGCGTCAGGCAATGTTTTCTGCTCTATAATGCATTTTACCCTTTTCTTGGCAAATATAAAAGTGTCATATATAAAAAATTGCAGGGAAGAGTTTGTAATAAACCCCTTTTATGTTCTGTATTGTGTTAAAGACAGAAAAATATGGACTGCTTTAACAAACTTGATAGTCGGTATGAGAAATTAATTTTGAGTAGTTCTATGTTTTCAAATATTATAAAACAAAAAGCTTGACTGCTTCACATTTAACATATAAATATTGTATTTTTATACTTCTATTATTCTTGTGCAAATGCAACTTCATCTTTTAACTCTATATGGATGAATGTATTTTTCAATAAGCTAAACATGAAATGCAGAAAAAAGTTTATTGCTTTCTAAGCAGTTTGAAAAAGCTGCAATGTCAAGCTTACATAAACAGAGTCTCCCAGAAGGAATGTTTTTCTTAAACTACCACCTCCTTTTATTCATGGTAAAAATGCTATTGTCATGGTACTGGAGATATGAGACTTTTAGATGTACTTCACCTCCTGTCATATTTTTATGAACATCTAGTACAGAAGTCCAAAAGAAAATGGCAGCCCCAAAAAGTGTGGAGAAATTAAAAAATTGAATTTGTCCTACAATTGTACAACTCATTCTTAAAAATTTAACACATTGTCTCTGAGACTCATTCTTGTATACAAGGGATTTCTTTTAAAAGATTTTTTTTTTAAGAAAAGTGAAACTTTAAACAATATACTCAGTATCTGTGAAGTATAAGTCTTCTGAGTTGTGAGGGTGACCTCAGCTTCCCTCAGTCAGAGGGGTCAGGCAGCACAGCCAGCCTCCTGCCCCGCTGGTGTGAAAACCAGAGACCTCAGGAAGGACTTGCTGGGAGCTGAGAATGCTGTGCTAGAGCAGGAGCAGAAGAGAGAGGAGTGCCAGGGCCTGCAAGGGTGTGATGGGGACAGAAGCCACACGAATGTGCCAGACTTAGGGCAGAGTTTGGAGAAGTATACCCTGTGCTCCTGAAGTGCAAATTGAGAGGTCTAACCAGCGATTTCAGTCTTGAGCCTCTGCTGTCTGAAGTACCAGTGCAGATCTCCCATCTGTGTCTGCATCCATATGAGGTAGATCCTTTAACCCAGGTTAAACCTTAGACTGCAGCACACTGAATTCCTGTAGAATGACCATGACTATGTCAGTAGGGAGTGGGCCAAGTTGCCCATAGTACAGTGCCCTGTTTGCTTTGTTGCATGGAACTTTCTTCAGCCAGGTTCCACAATACACCCATTAAAATAATCCATCTGATCAGGATCACAGTATTTCCAATAAGTTTATTTCCTACACTGTACAGCACTTGCCTCCCATTAAGAAACCAGCAATCCTCTGTCAGTGAGAACCACAGTACTGTGGTTAGTGTACAGATTTTTGTACTTTGCTTCTCACCAAAGAATGGGTGCTTGACCCATAACAAAATACTCTGTTTCTTAAATATTGGAAGAAAGAAAAAGACATTTTAATTTCACCTTTTAGTATTGCTCATACAGGGTCCTTAAGGGTTCAGAACTCCAGCTGCCACATGAACTATTGTTCCCGAAAGATGTGCACACAACCATGTTGTGTAAAACAGCAGAAGTTGCCTCACTGATCACTGCTCCTGTAGCATCCTGGAGCCTCTATCAGTCCCCTAACGCCTTCCCTCCCCTGTGAGGCTACCTGTCAGCCCAGTGCTCCTGTGTGACAGTGAAGATGCAAATATACAGCAACAGCAAATACAGATAAATCCAAGGCACAGAAGCGAACATATCTCTAAGAAACTTCACTGTGCAGCAGCAGACTTTGGAACAGACAGAAGATACACATACAGGAATGCATGACTCAAACAAAAATCAAATCCTAGTGCTGAGGAATTTATATTTTGGGAGGTAGATGGCTAACCAGAGAGATATACCTCAGATAAGTCACTTCCAACTCCACTGAATCAAAGTTAAGAGATGGAAGACTACTTTTGGCCTTAAAACTAGATTTTGTTTAGTTGTGAGCTGCCTCCCATGGCAGCTAAGGAGGCAGAAGATGTCCTTGTTGTTTACTTTCCTGTGTAGTATACGGGGAGGAAGAACTGGTGCTGCTGAGCCACCCACAGGAGCAGGTATGGAAGGGCACAGACAGTTTTTGGCTGCAGGGAGCAGGGACAGTGTCACAGGGTGGGCCAACACAGATCCCCCTCCTGCCGGCCAGGACATGCCGCAGGGCTCAGCAGGCAGCTCGCTTGGCACAGCAACACCACAGATAGAGCCACACACAGCTGTGTCCCTCCTCTTATCCAGGACTGCGACAGCTTGAGGGGTAGGAGAGCACAGCCCAACCAGTGCCAAGGTGGGAAAGGAGGAGATGCCTGAGCTGCCACCTGAAGAAACGCCTGCCTTGGTGTTAGGAAGAGGCTTATGGCTCACACACCATGCAGCTGCTCCAACCAGAACCATCCATTCTCCCAGCAGGCTGGGAGTGCCCTGTCACCTTGGCTGCAGCACCTGTGCCCATGTACCAAAGCATGAAAGGATGGCATGTGCTGTGGAAGCGGGTCCCGTCCCCTGCCCTCCCCGCCCTCCCGCGCGATGCGAAGCACACGCTATGGCAGGCAGATGAGAGTATGACACAGACTTACATCCAGCGAGGGCTCCGGCATGTCGGGTGCTCCCTGTCCACCAGCCTGACCCTCTAAGGCTGAGGAGGGGTTAAAGGGCAGGTCACTGTGTGGATGGTTGCTAGAAGCGGCCGGGGGTGGCTGCCGGGACTGCTGGGTAGGAGGCCCGCTGTGATGTAATGGCTGCCCTGACTGGCTGCTGGGGTGAGGGACGTGCAAACCTTGCTGCATGGAAGTATGGGACTGATCAGTGCTGCCGGGATGAGGGATCTGCGGAGGAGGAAAAAAGCAGGAAAAGAAAGTGAGGCCACAAGGTACAGTGCTCGCCGTGCCTGACTCTGTAACTGCATGTTATAAAACGAAATGAATTTAAAAATGACACACACAACCAAAAACCCCAACAAAACCAATCAACAAACAAAAGAAAAAGAAATAAAAAAGCACCATCGGAAAAGAAAACTCCATATCCCAAAGCCGGAGGAAGTATTTCAGCTTTTTGAAGGTTGTCTGCTAGGGGGAACAACACACTGGACTTGTGCTGTTGGTTTGCTTCCTTGTAATGTGGAAAACTCTTTGTGAAGATGCAAAACAATGCACTGCAAAGAGGAGGGAAGGAGGCTTATGGGTGCTGCTCAGCATTAGCAAGGCAGATGCTTTTGCCCTAAAAGAATTTATGAATAAATGGAGAATTTGTTGAATGATCCCTATGCCAGGAAACTCATGAACTGAGAAAATGCATCATTTCTGCTCAGCTCCTCTATTTGGTAGCTTCCTGACACCGCAGCCTATTCCTGTTTCAGCTTATTACAAACATCTTGCAAACACCAGCTCTTCCCCACTTCTTCCCTCCTTTTCTTCTCAGAATGCAACACCCCTGTTAAAGGCTGAAGGTTTTCCTCACTGATATTCCTGGGTTCTGACGGCTGACAGAACCAAGGCGGCTCAGGAAGCGCATTTCCCACCACGAGCCGAGCTGCTGTGGGTGGCTGCACACCTGCTGACTGCAAAGTACACTGCCTTAGCTTAAACTAAGCCAACGATCACACTCTGCTTTGTATTCATGCTGTGGATGAGTTCTCTAGCAAGAGCTTCATGGATTTTTATGTTTTTCTGTAGGGAATAAACTACCAATCCACATATGCCTTCCTAACCCTGTTACTGAATGGGGGAAAAGTCTTTCTCACATGACAGAGAAGCAATAAAAATGCACAAGTCCAATTCTTCCTTCTGCTGCATGTCACATTTAATTCTGGTGGATTCTCTGGGGCTTGACCTTGGTGCCATGACAAAGAAGAGTCTGAATGCCTCAGAATCAGATACCTCATGTTATTTGGGTATATGGAGAAACAAAAAATGCACACATTTTTTGAGGAATGCTACATATTGGACAAAGTGAAGCTGAAATAAAAGAACAAATACATACAACAACAGCATGAAATTCATCCAGCCAAGCCAACAGAAACCAGCAAAATGCTATGTCAGTGTTCACCCTTTCATATCACATAAGCTGCAAAGTTATCTTAACCTCAGCCTTCAGCTTTGGAAAGCAAAAGGGAGGTTATTACAAAACTTAATTTAAATGTTCCCATTGAGAAAAAAATAGAGAAACAAATATTTAAAAAGTACTTTTCACCACTCTTAGGAAAACTGAAACTTGGATACTGATCCATTGGGACGGTCACACTCAGCTGCATGGAGTGTGACTTTCAATACTTTGGTATTATGAAGGTTTGTGGAAAGGATCCTACCTGCAACATGGCATTTGGCTCTCTTTCCCATATGAGATTTTAAAGTAACTGGCAAAAGTACTGATGCATATCTTGCCATTGGGGTCACAGTCTGACTACTTGAAAAACATTCTACAACACTGTTGTTACCTTAGGGGTAAGTTTGTACAAAATCTGCCCACAGACCACACTTTAATGTAAATGAATTTGCAGCCCAAAAACCTTGCAAAAGTTCAAGTATAAGTAGATGTCTGTCTTAATAGTACTGCTTTCTTCCTCACTCATTGAGGATGTGTGCAACAGAAAATGTGGAAATTAGAAAGCTTAATAATAACAAAAAGTAAAAAGCAATTTATGACAGTGTTGTTAAAGTGGGAAACCAGTTTCCGGAAAAAAACAAAACCAAAAAGGATTCTATTGAATAGTCTCTTACATTTGTCCCTGAATGCTGAAGGCAAGGGTCAGACTGACATGTCTATATCAGCAATTATTTAAACCAGGGGAGGAATTCATATGTTCTCAGACAAATTTCAAAACAAATAAGCTGGTTAGAAATTCTACATTATGTTTATACAGGCAAGGATTTAAATATATGTATATTTAGTTGATAAGACAGCCACTTGGGTCCTTAGACAACTGTTGTATAGGGAGTAATTGTTTATTTTAAGACTGATGGCCACCATATTCTTTGAAGAGCCATTGTAGGTTCAAAATCCATCTGACTTAGGCCACTGGCTCCACCAGCCTCCCAGTGAGAATGCAAAATGCTCAGGACTGGAACACTTTCTATTTGCATTCAGCTAACTAATGAAAAGTTTGATATGGTGCAAACACATTGTAAGGAACACACTTTGGGTACGTTTAGCTTGTACCTGCAACTCCCACCATTTTATTCTGAAAGTACTAACCCGCACTATGAATGCAGAGTCTAACAAAGTTGCCTTTGCTTGCATAGCAAGATAATTCCAGAGTTGTTTTTAGAGGCATAAACTTTGCCACTCTTAAAGCATTTACAGTCTATAAAAGAAAAGCTTATAGCAGACAACTACATCTTCAGCCTGATAGCACAGAACACAACTCTACAGCCCAACAGTGACCTCTAGGAGCGCCGAGATGTACCACCGTGCAGCAACAGGACTTGCCAGCTGCACAGCAATATTCCTTCTGTCTCTGAAGAATATTATTAGTGGGGGGGGGGGAAAATATCACCAGGTTAAGTCAATGATTTATATCTCTCTCCATTACCAGGGTCACAGTTTTACCAACTCTTTTGCTGTGTTAGATACCAAAACTACTAAAAGATGCCGTCCTGCCTGCCCTGCTGATGTTCTTGGCCACTTTTCCCATCCGCCCCTTTTCCATGTCTGCAAGGTGAAACCTTGTAGACATGCACTGAATTTCCCCACCCTGCCCCTGAATTAGTTTCCAATCTCACCAGTACCTGGGTCCAGATCACTATATGGCTGAGGTAACTCTTTTGTTGGTCTGAGAGGGAGGAAAAGTGAATACAAAACAAGAGCGATGACTTTTTACAGTGGTACCAGCTCTTATCACCTCACTGTGCATATGAATCCATGGCGTCATCATCCATTGCTCAGTCACCCCTTACACTGTCTGCAAGAAGCACTAAACTAGAGCTAACTGAATTCTCCTCTGTCTAAAACTTGTTTACAATTTCTGAAAACAAAACATGATGTGATTGTGGCAGCTGTTCTGAAGCAATCTTGCACTGTTGCAATGTAGCATCTGTTCCACAGCTCTCACAACACTCTATGCTGGGGAAGGGGTATTCTGGTCATGTTTCAGGTCTTGATTTTTTTCTTCTTCCATAGGAGTGGAACAGCAGTGTTGAGGGAAGGAAATTCTGATTGATTCATCCCTGGTTACCCAGTCCTACCTACACTGGGCAAGTATCTGCATTTCCTGCAGCGACCTACAGAGTGACTCCAGAGAGTTGATCTGGAGGGATCAACTTTCTCTACCTACCACTGCGTAAGGGCCACCACATAAAGCTTCAAAACAGGAATGTCAGGAACTTCCTCAGCAGCATTCAGCTCCAGTAAGAGAGACCTCAGGTGTAAAAGGACCAGACCAAACATCCAATCCCAACTCACCTTGTAAACTTGTAATGGCCAAAGTGAATAGTATGTGCAAACTACTAAAATCTACTAACTGTGTAAAACGGAAAGACAGAACCCCAGAGAAGAGCACAGGCAACATCTTAAAACCTTGGTTCAATCACACAATTTGTTTACAGTTGTTTTTGTATGAAGTGTCTCTCCAACGACATGCAGCTACACAATTTAGGCATGTGTTAAAGGCATATTATTTCTCTAAAAGCAGTGATTTTAAAGATGCTTTTCTTGAGTGTCTGCTACAGACAAACAGTTCATTTTGAGAGAAAAGAACAAAAGAAAGAGGGTAAGAGAGAAAGAGGAAAGCAGAGATTTTATAACACTGAAAAGGCTGTGTGGGAGCACTTAGAGTCCTCAAATGTGGACTGAAGACTGCACAGCCACGTTGACAAGGTTAATCCAATTCTCCTGTGCTAAAAGACCTGAAAATTGATCCTCATTACAGAAAACCAGCCATTGACACAATGTAGGAATCTGCTTTAGCACTGCTTCCTATTCCCAAATGGTATTGCTTGAGTATCATGATAGATGAGGGAGAAATGAGGCAAAGGTTTACTTTACCTGCCAGCTATCATAAGCAAGTGTCAGATTTGCTACAGATTGGCCCACAGAACCAAAAGTCCATTAACATTTGCACAAATACACTCCCACAGTTCTGGAACATGCATAGCCTTGAGAAACCTTCATCTCTGCTATATGTAAACAGTCCCATTTTCAGAAAGCTACAAATTCTTCACTTTTATATTCAACCACTTCGTATCCTACCGCTTCAGAAATTTCATCAGGGCAACTACTACAGCAAAGGTATAGCTGTTAACTGATGAAGTCAAGAGGTAGGTGCCAGGTAATGGGAAACAAAGAATAATTCCTTGTGAGTTTGATTCAAAGGAAAGCAGCTGTGAGTGGTTCAGGCTGATATTATTTCCTCTCACTACTGTATTTTAATACTGCATGGTTGGTTCTAATGCAGAGAATTCTGACCACTCTAAGATGTGTATGTGGAATTTGCCAATGCAAAACTATGTTTACAGCATGTTTGTTCTCATTTATTAGCCTGTAAAATGGTGAAGTCATTACAGTTTCTGGACTCTTCCTTTGCAGACGGTCTTGGTACTTGGACTCTCTCCAAACTATACTAAGAACTCCTTCTCTGCTCTCTTCTATTTCTCACCATCCTCCTTGGAAAACCCACTGCCAGCTAGAGGAGACATTGACTGAGTAGGCTTTTGCTGAGCATCTGCTACCACACTTCCTCATTACATTCTGAAATTGTACTTTCTAGGATTCACTAAAGACACAGCACATATGACTTGTCAAGTTAAACATCCTTCCTGTGCAGTAACAGCACACTTTAAACCCCCTGCCCTGCAACTTAAATGAACATAAAAGGATGTACACACACCCCACACACTAAGTTAAAATAGATGACTAACCATGCCTAAGAGCTAAATGCTGCTGGTAGCTTTTCTATCACCTAGTTGCTGCAGTACTGCATTTTCTGGAGATATATAAAGTTCTGTATAGATAACTCAGTGCTCTGAGCAAGCTGCTTTTCCAATGCACAGTTCTGCCCCACCATCTGAGACCTGAGGAACCTCTATTTTTCAGTCTCTTATATCGATACTCTCAGACCAGTGGCAGCATCTCTCCTTGAAATCTACAGGCTTGTCCTATTACCAAAAGTTTAAAGGTGCCTTTCATGCTACTTGAGTAGAATTCCCCCTCAAAATGCTTTGATGCAAATTCTTCCCTCAGAGAAAGAGCCAGGGAAGATATTGTCCCTGCTCTGAAGTCATCCAATATCGTGCTTTAACAAGCTGTCTCTTGGAGATGGATATTCACAGTCCTGCTGGCCTAGGGAATGAAGTACATTTTTTTTTTCATGTGTCAGAGCAAAGCACAATGATTAATACAAGCACACTGAGCCAGGTTCTTTCTTTTGGATAAACAAGCTTAAATGGCAATTCAAGAAGTGCAGAAATGCTTTTCCAAAAACTCAAAATGGCCAGAAACTAAATATGGCATTTCCGGCATTTCTCAGGATTACTCTATTTCACAAACTTCTCAGGTGAGAAATCCACAAAAAGTATAAGGCAAGTCCATCAGCTGGATGAGAGCTCCTTACCCCCACGAACGAGAATCTACGTGCCCAGCACCATTACTTACAGATTCCTGCATGGGGTGACTGAGAGGTTTGTCGAGAGCTGCCATGCTGCTCGGCATGTCTGGGGGATGTGACAGCTGTGGCCCATGCATGAAGTCATTCATAGATGTGCCACCAGGATTCCCATGCGGGAAGTCAAAATTGCCATGACCTTGGTAACTGTTGCCTGAAAGAGAAACAGATGTGATTTGTTTCCCACCGTTGATCTCTCCGAGTATCTTGCAGGAGCTGTGTGATGTGACGCCCTCCCTGCACAGCACAGGGAGCTGTGACAATGAACGTGACAACGCTGTGTCCCCAGTGCTGAGCGAGAGGGGACAGGGCACTCGGCTTCCCAACACTGGCTGCTGCAATAATTCATTTATGTGTTGGAACTAATTGAAAACTGCTGACATTTTGAAAAACTACTGCCAAGTCCCCACATAAACTTAACCATGCCGAGAAGTAAACGGGATATTAAATTCTATGGGATATTTGTATCTGGAAGCATCTCAGTGTAGCTGAGACTGACATCCCAAGTACCAAATTATTTATAGGACACCTGTGTTATTTATGTCTATGCTTCTACACACTCAGTAAGATTGTAGCATTGCTTCAGTTTCTGATGAAAGTAATTGACAGAAGTGAATCTGGAAGATGCCACAATACCAGTTCATAGCACAACATCTGTTTTACCCCTTTATAAAAGGCATAGAAGAGGTGTTCATATCTAATTGGAGCTCCCACAAAATGTAATAAAAGTCAGTTGACTGACTGGATTTACACACACATCCTGAAGCACGCCTGGAGTCCCCTGGTGTTCTGCAGAACAAGAACTGTATGACCACTGTCCATATGGATCCAGCCCACCTCAGCCCAGGGATCTCCATCTGAATTCTAAAGCAAGCAGGTATCCCAATACAGGGATTTTACTCTTCATATTTTTTTGTCAAGATTCCTCTCTTAACACTTCCAACTCATATATCAGCTCTGGTGGTTTATTTGCTACGAACAGCAAAACTGAACAGCAAGAAAAATGAACTAAAACCATTCACCTATTTCATACAAGCAACTGAACTGGATGATACTGAGCTCTGAAACAACAGAATAGTTTTGGAGATTGCACAGAGAGCCTGCAGTTTGTCAGCAGAAGTACAGCAGTTTTAAATATTCAACTCAAGAAGGGAGTTTGACAAACTGAAGTAGTTGCATCATTTGCTCTTTAGCACAGCTTCACAAGCAGAAGTTTAATCTTGAAGGAATAGAAGTCATTAGCCATGTAAGAGTACTTCTCAAAGACGTCGGGACTTTGATCTATCATGTAAATACTGCAGAGCCTTACTAATTCTCATTTTGTTAATCTGCAAACTGGATGAGTCTCACAGAACATAGCTGGTCTTGCCTTGCATCAGGAATAATTAATTAGCAGGCAGCTGGAATGTGGTCTTGTACTACCGAATATTTGTTATATTTGCAAATTAAACTTCAGTATGCTTCTGTCAAACCCAAATAAACAGACATAAACCACAGCAGTAATACTACTACTGCATTGCTCTAAAGACATGTTAATCAGAGGACATTATGTAATTGCAATCACTAAGTTTCAGTGCACGTATTGATGGAGAATAAAGATACAAGGCAGCATGCCCAGGGAGTTACAGCCATGCAGCAGCAGGCCCCTCTCTGCAGCAAGAGTAGTGCCACGTGCTGAGGGAGAGACCTGTCAGACATTTAGGATAATCTGGTGCACTGCATTGATATCTCTATTGCAGGGGAAATAGGAGAGCATGGGTTTCACCTGCCAGTGATGACTCAAGGCTCCAAAGAGCAGTGACTACCTCTGCTACAGGACCCATAGGGGAAGGCAGCAAAATAACATTCTAGGCAGCAATGCTCCCACAAAGCCTAAACCCCACACTTGACATGACTATCCTGTCCCCTCCTGAGTCTGAGCCGGAAATATGGTGAAGGATAGACAGCTCTGTTCTCAGGCTCTCACTGCACTTCACTCCTACTAAATGAGGGAAAAAATTGTGATTCAGTTCTTGGCTTTGTTATAGTAATCATTCATCTGTTTGAAAACCTTAAAAGTTTTATCATCTGTCATCAGTTTTGCAGCCACTGGAGCAAATTAACCGTATTTTGCACGCAATCTATATTTTTCTTCAACGCCTGCAAAAAGCACATGTATCACCTTGTAATCAATTTGGGGATTCTGATAGTGTGAACAGTTGGTCTTTTCCCAGAGCTGAACTGACTCATATCATGTTACTTGCAAAAGAAACAGTCTCTGGCTTCATGTTTTTGGAATTGTCACTATAACTGAGTTATTCACAACATACCAGTAATTTGAAAACCTATCTCCATTGCCCGTATTTAGTTCCCTGTTCCTCAATCTGGTAGCACATGGGCAGAGGAACTCAGAAGTAATTTTCTAATGCAAAGGTGTTTGCAAGGCAGCTAAAAGCTCTTTAAAAGTCATCCCTTTTCTGGCGGCCTACTAAATGTCACTCACCTGGCCACGAGTTAACCTAATGGCCCAAGTAGCAGGGTTAACAGGTCAGGTTCTCTACTTATGTAGCACTAGATGTTTTCACTTGAGAGTGGAACAGAAGGAAAATGCACAGAAAAAAAGGCAGAAATATGTCTGTTGTGGCAGGCCATGAATATAGAAGGTAACATAGAATGTTTCTTGATTCAGGGAGAGCTGCATGACTATGAATATGACAAGCATCAAATACTCAAAATAGTAAATAAAATAACTAAGACAATATACTACTAAAATATAATGCTTACTAAAATATACATTCTGTTGAACAGACGAATCTTAACTGAAAAGACTTATGCAGAATTTCAGAATTGCAGCCATATAATTTGCTTTCCTCATGCATCACTCTGAGAAGATGCACTGACACACCTGAATCACAAGGCTGACTGAATCACTGAGTTCTAGAGTGAGCAGCTGGGTGCACAAAGCTGTAAAACTAACCTTGGTTACCATACTCAGTGGAGTTGTTGCCTCCTGGAGGAGGAGGTAGGGATGGGTAAGGTGACGGGCCAGGACCCAAAGCTGCAATCATCTCCATTACGTTTGGCATGATCATCTGGCTTGGACTCATGGTCTTAAACCTTTTTGAGGGAATGCCATCTGGGTCATCTTTGATGTGAATATCTGACTTTATAGGGACCGGCCTCCAACTGCAGGTTGGATCAATGGTAACTTCTTCAAACTCGGAGCTGTAAAGTAATGTGAAAATTTAGCATATCAGTTGAATTTTTTAAAATCAATTCTGCTGAAGTTTCCATAAGAATCTGCATGGTAACCAATGTTCTGAAATGCTCTGGTGTAATACAACATTAAGATCTTTCACTCCTCAAGTGTGTGCTGAGAGCAAATTTAAAAAAAGGCAACCATGAGATCACATTTCTGTGTTTACCCACACAACGAAATCCAAACACATCGATTTAGTTTGCCACCTGTGAATCAGAGGGACTGCTTGTAATTACAAGAAAGCATTTAATCCTCCATTCTGGATCTTCTGTCTGCTTCACTGGTGAGGCTGCCATTAAGAGATAACCCAAACAAGATCTATGAAGAAGATGGAAACTGATTCACTCTACCACCTGCTCCACCAAGGCGCCATGCAATAGACAGGTTCAATCACCAAGATCTATTGTGGTGTGACTATCTCAGTATTCATTACTCTATCTTCTAGTTGCTTAGTCTTGGATATCAGGAGGGAGATCACTTACTTTTGTATAGCGTTCAGAATGCCCCACATATACTGGTCAACCTCCAAGCCCTCCAAGAGAGCAGTTTTACTAGAAAGTAAAAAGAACCAAACTTCATGTTAGAATATTGGTAGGGGAAGAATGATTTGGGGCAAATAGGTTTAGTTCTACATCTAAATTACCAGGGTATGTA
>NW_008246060.1:8834845-8860794 GCF_000691975.1 Corvus brachyrhynchos
AGGGAAAGAATGATTTGGGGCAAATAGTTTTAGTTCTACATCTACATTACCAGGATATTTACATCAAACAGATGAGATATGTCTACTTGTGTGTGTCCACAAGCTGTTCACATTCTTTAAGTAATTTTTGTTAGTGAAATACGTTGCAAATTTAAAGTATTTTCAAACACAGCAGATCTCTCCTGTGAACATCAGTTAGCACCATTTTTTTTAATTAGATCTTTCTCTTTTTTTGAGCTCCACAGTACTATGGCTTCAAAGCAACTATGTATTACAGCTATTTTACTTAAGATCAGCACAGATGGGGACAGAACAAAACAAAACCAGAAATGATTTAGCTATGTAGGCACTTAGATCTGAATGCAGGTGCTCATGCTCAGAGAAACAGTACAAAAATTTAGCCTGGATGCATGAATACATGAATTAAGAAAGCAAGATATCCAATTCTTGTGATATTTTTAGCCCAACTTAGGAGAAAGAAAAGATTTGGGCAGTTTGGAGAAAGCACTTGTGTGTTAGGACACGAATCAACCATGGACAGTAATTGAAACAAGCTCATCTCCAGCCTGCCATGTCTGAAGAACAGCCAGAATGGACAATCCCCACTGCTGTCTGTACCTAACACTGGCTGGCAGAGCAGGGACCCAACTGGAGACTTGTGCAGACCCAGTGCCAGCTACAGCTGCTGGAGCTGAAAAGCCCTGGCTCCTCAGCTGAGGCTGGAACACGCTCCCAACCCTGTGCACTGAGCATAGGAGGTTACAGACACTGGACGGGCCTGCAGACATTCTGCTGTTTTTTCTGCCCAGTTAAACATAAGGATGGACAGTCTGTAACCACTTCTGAGTTTTTCTTCCATTTCTTCTGCAGTATACTAGCTGTTTTCTGGTCAAAACATAAGTTTGAAATTATGCCAAGGTATCCATCCCTCTTTTCCTCTAAGCAACAACTCCAATTTTTTGCTCCCTGGAAATTTTTTACTTTTTTAAAAATTAGACTTAGTCTGGATTGTAGATATCTGCCTTATCAATGTAAATATTTGAGCCTCTTTTGAACTCTACACAACCCATTGATAATCTGTAATGAAAGCTTGTGAGAAAGTATCTCGTTATATGTTTTTAAATTTCTAATAATCCAGGGTGGTAAAATATTGCAAGAATTCTCATTGGACTTTATGCTCTTTAAGTAAATGTGATATATAAACCTTATTTCCTAGAACTTCCTTCTTCTCCCCTTCATGACCTTAAATATGATCTAAATTTGGTCAAATTGTGTACAACTGCATTTTATGTAATATGGGTGCACTTACTTGCATACTGGACACCGCCAAGTTCCTCTTTCACAGTTCAGT
This sequence comes from Corvus brachyrhynchos, assembly GCF_000691975.1. Taxonomy (NCBI): domain Eukaryota; kingdom Metazoa; phylum Chordata; class Aves; order Passeriformes; family Corvidae; genus Corvus; species Corvus brachyrhynchos. The sequence continues at coordinate 8,836,197 of NW_008246060.1, forward strand.
TGCAAGTAAGATTCCAGATCAAAGCACTAGGTATCAGAAAGAAACAAAAAGGAAAAAACCAAACCAGACAAAACAAAAGGAAACAAACGGAAAATTCTGTATTAAATGAATCAGTTAGACAAAAGTAAAGCTGACGTGAAAAAAGCCTACTAGCACTGATAACTAAACCAAACAGCTTACTTTTCCCCTCTACATTAAACATATATACAGTTAATTACTGAGGCTGACAGACACAAATGCCATGTATTAGGCGCTCTCATATGATAAGCAAGCTGACAGTACTGTAACAACACATGGCTGAGGGAACCCTGCCAGGAACTGGCATCTACTCACTTGTACATGCTTGCAGTCGTGACCCCTCGCCGGGAGCTGAATCCGCCGGAATGTGATCGGACACTTCAGAGACACTTTAATGGCAGTCTGCTCCACTCCATCTTCCCCATTTAGTGTTGCATTGCCAGAGGAAGCTGCCACACTGCTGAAGTTCCTCTTGACTGTTCAGGAAGAAGGTGTGTATAGATGTGAGAAAGCACGAGTGTATTGTAAGTTTTAACACAAATATGAAAGACCAACACTTCAACACTTAAGGCACAATTTAACGACCAGTATACCCACAGAGGTGTCGTCCGTGTAATTTAGACCATTCTACTGTACAGACAAACCACCACACATGCATATCAGACAAGTGCACCACAGTGCTTGTCATACAAGCACTGAAAACAGCCCTAGATAAATAAAGAATAAATCTTCCTTTCAGGTGAGTCAGAAACAAATATGGGGGAAAAGCCAGAGAGATTCTCCTGGAATAGGACAGCCTTCTTTAGGAACTAAGCTTGTGTCCTTGGAAATTCATTACCTCCACGCAAATAGTCCGTAATATTTGAGGATACCAAGAATTCATCTACCCACATCATGTTCTGGAAACTCCTTAAGTACAGCTTAAGGTTATCAATGAACAAGTAAAAATCTGGTGTAGAGATAGCTTATCACAACTGAACATAGGCATTCTGGAAAGTCATCACCCACACAAAATGCAAACTCACTCTTAGTGATGCAATGTTCTGCTGGGAGGAGGCGTTTCTTTAGTAGACCTTGAAGTACAGAGCGAACTGATGGCCGGTGCACCAACTGCAACACGAACAAGTGTGACTGCAAGAAGACACATTTTGTTAGGAAGAGAACCAAACACACATGTTCAGTACACTCCTGAACAGAGCTGCACTCTTCCCTTGGACACTTGGTTCCTGTGAGAGCCTGAGGCTTAAACATAAAAGCTGTTTCTGCTCTGCTGAGCACACACGCTCCCTTATGGATATTCTGCGCACTGTGCAGTTGCTCCATGCTTAATGTATACAGGGCTTTAAAAAAAGCAAGGATCTTCTGCATTTTCTCCCTGCTTAATATTCAGCATACGTACAGCTGACATATTAATCTCTGACATCAGGGTTTATTTTTAAAACCCTGGACTGTCTGACACAGTCTAGCCTACCTGCCTGCCCTCAGACTACGTGGGAAGTTGCAAAAACAATTTGCAACTGATGTGCCTGGAATCAGTTGAATCTTCTTACCCTACACAGAGCTCGTTGTGGATTCACAGGATGCTGCCCCCTGCTCTTAGCCACCAGATAAATGACATTACGCAGGGAAACATTCGTGTGAAGTAAAGCAAAATGGGTGGATGGCTTCTTGTCAAAGTGCCTCACACTGTGACCTTGTGAGAGCTAGCAGCTTGCTTTATTGTCAGTGACAAGAGAACAGTCAGAAGCTCAGACTGGATTTGCAGAACAGTCTGCATTAAAAATACAGTACTCAACCCTGAGAGTAACTAACCCATGGAAAAGGAGGAAGGGGAAAGCTGAATGGTCTCGATTGCATCATTGAATATGAGTTTTTCATCTGAAAAGGTATTTGAAAAATCATCACCAGCACCAATGATTATGATGGTGATGTTTTCATGACAAACCGTAGACCATTTAATACACTGCGTAAATGAAATTAGTACCATCAGCAGTCTTCAGCACAATAATCTACTTCTACAGCAATAGACTTCAGCCACCTTGTTACACAGGCACACATGAGATGGTAGGAGACCAAACTCCCTTCCTCCCCTAGACCATGAACCTTGTCAGAGAAGGTTCGCTACATTCTGCAACAGTTAAGCAGCAAAAATTTCCATATTAGCACTCTGACTGTGTCAACATCATAAAGTACAAACCTGACCAGAAAAAGGCACGGAAAAAAATGAGAGTAAGGCTCTTTCAGCTCAGGCAACACTTGCAAACTGTTCTAAATGGCAAACTCAGCACCAGCAGCTGCAGCCGTGAGCTTGGTGTACTTACGCAACAACACGCCGTGACTGTAATCTGAATCGTGTTTCTCCCTGGCTGGCAGACGTGCTTCAGGTGCAGAGGTTTATGAGATGTCTTGTTGTCACCACGTTCGATGGTAAGTGGGGTTGCATTAACGCTGACCTGGACTGAAGCTGGCCAGTTTGTGTTCATTTGTCTGTCTTCATGGTGATAGCACTTAAACTGCAATTCCAAGTCAGACCTGCACAACAATCAATAAATCTTCCTTTAACTTTGCTTTCATACTGCAGAAGGAGGTTGTTTTTATGCTAGGAACATTTTTCTTGATCAATCAGATTAGTTTTCTTGGATTATTGCCATTAAAGATGTAACATAGTTCCTTCATAAAAGCCCTTAACAGAAGCAAGTCATGATGAATTCATAATGCAAGCATGCCCCAAAGTTGTTCATATTTTACACTTATAAAGGCCTTTCCAAGGAAACATCTCAAACCTCTTTGCAAACCCAGGCCATGGAGTGATCCTGCAGAAAGAAGAGTGTTAACATCAGGTAGGTCCCTCCTGTGTTAGGAGTTAAGAATAAGAAAGCAATATGCTGCAGTGGGTTGTGTTGGAAGTCTGGATTCTTCACTACCTCCGAGCACTTAAAGAAGCACTTGAACGAACACTTGTCAGACAAAACACAAGTACAGCTAATCCTGCCTCAGAACAGGTAAATCAACTCAGATAAAATGACTCCTATATCTCACCCTCCACCAAAATCAGCTTCTGTGATTCTAAATTAACATGGCTGTGGATTAAATCTACCCAATTTAGACCTTTCAGGGCATGAATTCCTCCCACCTCTCCTATAATAACTTCCACTCATTATTTTGCTCCTCAGAAATTATTTCTGTAACACCTCCAAAAAACGAAAAGGCTGAGATTAAGTTAATCACAAATTAAGTGGGTAGAGACTATGACTTTAGTTTCATAAATGTACTTTAACCTTGTGTTAGGAATGAGTAATTTCAAGAAGAAATTTAAAAGAACACAGAAAACTGAACCAAAATGTCAGAATTCTGCTGTTCATGACAGCAAAAGACAGCTCAAAGTTTAAAATCTACGTTCCTGAAAAATCTATGTTCCCTGAAAGAAGGTATCTTTGTAACATCCAAGAGGAGCAGCTCATTCAGGAGATTATCACCCTAACAGCCATTTTCCTTAAGAAGACTTCAATCTGACTCAACATTATCTTTCCCGGATTTCAAAACACCAAGATTTATCAGTGGACACAAACGTGTGGGCCTTTTAAAAAGAAAATTATAAAACACAAGTTACCCAACCTTTCAACATAATCCATCTACATGAAGTCTTCTCAGGCTTTTTTTCAATATTTTATTAACCATTTTCTGAAAGTGCTCTCTGCAAGTTCCACTCAGTTTCTCACCTCAAGAGAACACAGCACAATAACCCAAACCTGGAGGGAAGCAAGGCGTGGTACCTCTGATATAAAACCCAAGCAGATGAGGTGAGCAGGCCTGCTGAGTGTCACAGGGTGGTGACAGACCTCAGGAGAGCCTCGTGTTCTCAGCACACAGTGTCTCCACCGTGGGACGTTATTAATAACAGAGCAGTGTGACGACTGAACCAGCTTCAAGGAGACATTTTCCCCGCCTTCAACCTTTCTGTTTCTTGTAACTATGAAAAGTTCCCATGGGGAGAAAAATACTTGCATTGCTATTCATTATGTGTGTACATGTGAGAGGTTTTGCCGAATATTTTAACGGGCAGAAAAATATTGAGAATTGGCTCGGTTCCACCATTCTCTATAAAAACCAAAATCCATCCACACATGTGACTAATTCATTTTTCTGGCATCCATCCAGCCCTGAGTTAAATGTGAAATGACTTCATTACTGGACTATCCATTCTCCCCACTGTTAACAGGCTTTTCAAAACAGCAGACCTGAGCACAGTTTACCTATGAGTCTTCATTAAAATAAGTTTAAATAAAGGCTATGTGTTTGGTGAGCGAAGGAAGAAAGAAAGAACAGATATTAAGAAACAGCCTCATGCCTCAGTGAAGCACTATAAATCTACTGAATGAGCCAGCACAATCCCCAGTAGTGATTACTTATTAATAAGAACTTGCAAATAACTGCCAAAACTCCCTCTGCTGCGAGTACTCCACGATAATGAAATGCAAGTAAGCAATAACTGACCTCAAAGTTAGGTGTTAATTATTGGATGTGGTCTGCCTGCAATCTCCCTCCCTCCCAACCCCCAGGCTCCCTCAGGGCACAGGGGCACTGTGGCAGCAAGGACTCCTGCATCCTGCAACAAGCCTCCGCTTTAGAGCCAGAGTCCATCCCGGGGCAGGGAAGCAAGCGCATCTCTCTGCCTGCCTCACACACTCCACACCAGGAAAATACAAGTCTCCAGTGGATTCCAGTGAATGGGAAGAAGATCCTCACAGGAAAAAAAACCTGAAGCTACACCTGCAAGCAACCTCCATGCAAGATGCCAAGCAACTAACCAGCCTCCACAGTGCACAGAGAAAGGCTCAGACAATGCAATCAGCAGCCAGGATAAACACGGAGATACTTTCTGAGAAAAACTGAACAAAGAGATGAAATTATTCTGTAGTATTTGAAAATACATAAATTCAAAAAAAATTAAGGCTATGATTTTCATTTGATCTAAGGCCTTTCCATGAACATGGTGCAATCAAAACACACCCTGGAATCACACAGATCTCCACTAAATACAGGAAAGTACCACCAAGGAAAAAATATTCCTCTGTGCTGGAAATAAGAATTCACTGTAAGTGAAAACCAGAAGCCTTTGTATGAGGAAAGCTATGTTCTCACACTTCTGAGCTGTGCTTACTTGTGGAGTCACAGAACAGGGGGAATTTAGGAAGTCAGCTTCTGAAGTTCAGAGGATTTAAGCACTTGTCTTTCCAAATGATTTTACGAAGCCTCTAAATTGGGTCCTTACTCTTAGTAGGTTATTTTTCATTATCAGATACTCTACACCATTTAATTTAAGCATAAACTGTAAGAGCCCTACAGAGCTACTTCTGCAACTAACATTTCAGAGGCCACAAAGCACCTGGGACTTCAGAGACTCCCAAATGAAAGTTTGTAGTGGTGTGGGTTGGGCACACCCCACTCCTGCTCCACCCAGAGCAGAAAGGATGCAATAGTTGCAGTGGTTTTTCAGACGCTGCATGCTATGTGCTATCAGCAAGGACACGCAATACATATTGCGAAGCATTTTAGAATGTGTTGTCTCTGGATAATGACAGGTGAGAGTACCTGCGAGTTAAAAGGACATTCTTCCTATCCAGGCTACAATTTTTGAAGTGAAATTCCTGGCAAATCTAAACAAATTGCCTCTGGCCTGCCACTCCTCTCTCACGGGACGCATGACTTGCACAAGGCTGAGCTTACCTCCACATCAGTGTCTGGTGTACAGTTGGCCGTAAGTGAAAGACGTGGTTACTGACTGCCAGGTTGTGCTCCAGCCGGAAGGGCTCCAGGACAACCCCATCTCTCACAGGGAACGTCAGGCGCAGCTCATCGTTGTGGTTGGCTGGGATCGAAGAGGGAGAGAAAGCGTGAACTTTCCCTTTAGCATCTGCAGTGCAATAATAATGTGTATATTTATAGAGAATAGTAACAAATTGCACAGTGATCTGCTACTGGGTCTATCTTAGCAGGCTCATACACACACACACAAAAGACAATCAAAAATTACTCTATCATCTAACTGATACAAGTGACAAGGCTCAAACTGAGAGCAAGGCACAGCAGTCTTCTATTATCCCACACTTCACATTAGGACCTTAGCATTCCAGCCACAAACAGAAATCAGGCATGGCAAGAATTCTCAGTTTTTATTACTGGATAGGTTCTGTGTCCAAGCTTACTCTGTTGGTAGAAGGCTGAAAACAAATCTCTTAATTATGTCAAACTGTGATAATGTTTGTTTTCCCTGCTTTTAACAGGGCTCAACATTACCCAATTAGTTTCATAGTTTCATCAGCTGAAACTATGTTATGACCAAAGACACTGGTATTCAATTACTACCTGAGCCCATAAGATGAGATTTTGTGGTAACTTACAGCTGATCTATGAAGTCCAAATGGCTTTAACTCCTGTGTTCTTGCCCAAATAATACTGCAGCCCATCTTCTTCTACTTGATTTTTCAGCTATCCTGAACTCCAAACAGAGCTGCAAAGTGCTAATGCAGCAGCAGTTATTTTACAGAAAACATAAGGTTCTCCCAGCTCCCTAGTAAGTGGTAACTCCTATTGTTCATCAGTCACTTCAAACCTTCAAACATCTCACGCTAGTATCCAGTCAGAGAGATCTTGTTATTCCTGCCCTGTTCCCAGTCAGTGTAGCTGTGACGCTGAGTGGCTTTGAAAGGAACATATATCAATTTCTGGCACAGTACTGAATATTCCTAAGAAGCCTGTACAGATCACAATAGAGACACTGCTATAAATATTCACATTTTATCCTACTCTGCAGTGTTGTTCAATGAATGGCTTTGCCCTTGAACAAAATAGACCAAATGGAAGTTCATACAATAAACAAGCCTACAAAGCACACATAACATAACCCAAAATCAAGTGTTTCATCCTCAGGAAGCATATCAAAGGAATAATTCTGGAGTAAAATCCTTACAAGTTTAACCTGGAAGAACTTTTCTGATAGTCTATTTTAGAAGAGCAGAGCAATCTTTCTCTTTCCTGTCCACTGGCTCAAGTGAGCCTACACTGTACATGCCACCTATTACAACTTAACAACTCCAGCCTCTCCCAGAGCAGCAATCAGAGATACTTTCCAGACTCTGAAATGTATGTGGCAGAGAACAGAGGAACAACAAATGACTGTGAGGGCATTCTGTTTGCTACTCACTTGGAGGTGGTGGTAAAGCATTGATATTTGGTTTAATGTCAGGTGGGAATGGTGGTTTGACATCCTGGTTAGGTGACAGGTATGGAGGAATATTGCTCCCTGGTGTCATGGGTGGCGTGGGGTTTCCTGGAACAGGTGAATGAGGGTAATTTGCCACAGGTACAGGCCTTGATGGCTAGAAAATAAATAACATCACATTGTTATTGCAGTCTTGAAATAAGAACAATAAGCCTTGTGAACAGCACTGTTATCAAATACCAAAGACAACAGACAAGGGAGGGAGGCCCCTCTGTTTCTGGAGAAGAAACCACAGGATGTCCCATGAAGCCTTCAGGGAAGAGGCACACTAGGAGAGCAAAGAAGGAACTGAAACCAGCAGACCAGCCAGCTTAACTCGGGCAATGACCAGATACAAGCAAGGCTGCTAAAAGCTTTACTGTGTTCCTCTGAATGCTCTCTTTCCAAAACCAACCAGCCATTTGCTTCAGTTTTTCCACTGCACCACAGCCCACCCAGCCCTTTGTATCTCTCTGCCTTCCTCCCAAAATAGCCGCAGTGCACAGAAGCCTACATGAAAAACAAAATCCAAAGACAGGCAATTAGACAGTCTGTGTCCTTTTTACTTCCATCTATCCTTTCTTCCACCCTTGTTCAGCTCCTCAGAATTAAAGCTCTGGGGGTCAGGGGATGTTTTTTACTCTGTGCACCTACAATTTGATTCCATTCCTAGTTTGCTGCTAGATAAGATGAACTGATAGAAAAAGGATAGTTAAGTATGAACAGTAGCTATGTATTAAAACACCTCTGGTTTAGTTTCTTATAATTAAGGGGGTGGTTGCAGCCAATGGAATAAACCAACAACCCTGATGCGAAGGAAGCTGACATTAAACAAAACTGCAGCTGCATGGCTCTCTGTGCAATGGCTCATGTACCACACACAGAAACACAGGACAGTGTCAGAAGACGAAAATCTTTACAGACAGCCCAAGCACTGTGACTTCAAACCTGATTCTGTATCTAAATGCTGCTCTGCTAACCTAAGCTACTTGAGAGTGCATAAGAGGAGGGGTGCCTTCTCGAATCTTAAACATTTAAGTTTCCATCCATCTTTGGTTTTTATCTTTGACACACACAGTTACTATCTGCACAATCACTACAATTCAAAGGGTCAGGTTTTGTCTGTGGCAAGCTGGAATTTGCCCTATCCCTAACCAGAATAATCTTTTTAACAAGACCTCTTTTTTTCTGTTTCCAAAGCAGTCAATATTTGAATACAATATAGGGGATACATTGGAAAGACAACAAATTCCCTGTCAGAACTATCTGGTAAACAAAAAACTTAAACCCCATCTAAAATGAACCTACATAAAATGTATTTAAAAAATATGTCACTTAAAAACTTGACAGAGATCTCCTGCAGTTAGTTTAGCATAAGTGACCGCACTGGAATTATTGTATAGAGGTTCTGTCTGCTCCTCATGTTCTTCCTGACAGTGAACTGAAAAAGCTGCCATGATGCAACAGGCATTCCTTTGGGTACCACAGTGGACAGCATGGTTGCACACAGAACAGATGCTCTACAGAAAAGGGTTTTGCTTTCCCTTTATTTTCAATGGTGTTTTCTGTGTGGATCACATCAAACAATTCCAATTCAACACCAATGTGCAACTTAGATTCTTTCAGCCTACATTCAAAATCATAATGTGGTCCAGATACTTCAACAGCTAATGCTTTAAGCAGGTCAGAACATCGATGGTCCTCCCCATTTTTATACTCACTGGAGTACCTGTGTGCAATAGATCACTTTTGTGTGCATTTCAAAGGCGCTATACCTCAGCAGACCCTCAGTGCAACCTTAGTTTGGAGAATACAAAGTGCTCAAGATGTATCCATAGGCAGGTTTTAGGCAACATTTTAACAACTCTAGTTCTTGCCCAAAACAAGCAGCACAGAGGGAAAAGACTGAGAAAAAAGGAGGAAGAGGTTGGAAAAAGTCACAGGAACTTCAGTTCAAAGATGAAACCTACAGCTGGAACACCTTTTAAGTTTGGCCTGGCTTAATCCGACAGTGACCACTGTAGGTCCGAAACTGGAATGCTGCAATATGGAACTTGTTTATTACAAATTTCTATAGTTGCATTCTTGCAGGGGACCATGAATAGGTGAAAATAGTACACCTGAATCCCATTAGGTACTTCTTTTTACAAGCTATTTTTAAAGCAAACCCAACATTTTCTTGTAAAAGCCCCTAATGAGCTGCAGCAACATTCAATTTTCTTTATGAACTGCTCTGAAGTTGCAATACAACTTGGCTGATTGACTTGACTCTATGATACCCAAAACACTAGTAAAAACTCAGTGTTTTTTTTCTCTCTTTCCTTTAGCTATGTACAAGCAGTATCTATGAAACCATTAATGTGACTTCATTAATAAACGGCCACCAGAATGGAACAAGATAATCTAAGAATTCTTACCTTATAATACTGCCCCATGTTGACTGTTGGAGGAGGGTACTGCGCTGTATTTTGCTGGCTTGGCATCCTCTGTCCAGGATAGTTGGGAGATGTAAGGGGTCTTGGAGGGTTGGGAGTGGGGTACTGACCAGGCTGGTTTGGAAACTGGCTGTTTGGTCCATACTGCTGGTTTCCATAATTCGGCTATTTCAGGACAGGGATACAAGAAGACAAAGATGTTTTATGCAAACAGCTTTCTAGTATGGATTGTTAGCATACATTCAGTAGCACAATCAAAACAAACAAAAACTCCTTCAGAGAAATACTTCTTAAAAGCATAAAAATCTTGCAAACCAAAGTGGGGTAAGACACACACACACAGCCTTGCAATGCCGTCAAAGGGCACTGTGCTTGAAGAAACCAGAATTACAACCAGATGCAACGCTCACAAAATTTCTGTGTTTTTGCAAGTGCTAGCACACCCAAGCCTGGGGCTCCTTTTTCAGATGTAGCATGGAAGCACAAAAAGAAAAAGTAAAATAAAAAAAAAAACAACAACCAACCAACCAAAAACAAAACAAAAAACCAAAAAAAACCTGGAACAGGGAAGAGCATAGAAGCTGTGCTGCTCACATTTGCTTTTTCAACCCAACTGCTCTGCTGGCCTCTTGCTAAAGTGTTTAGCAATACTTTAACAATGAAAGAGAAGTTCTTACTAGTTATGAGCACTTTGCTAGTGCCAGCTAAGATTGTGCTGTGGTTTTGGAATTGAAGTCATGAAAATTAGAACTCTAAAGGTAGTAAAATGTCAATTTGAAAAATCAACTTATTGATAAGATGTTTTCATAAATGAACCTTTCAAAAAACAATAGGCAAATACCATCTGCAAAATTCCAGCCCAACAACCATGCAACATTTATGGCACTGTTCAGAACTGACTTGTTAGAAACATGAACATATTCACTTACAATGAAAAAACCTGATTCTGAAGCAGCAAAAAGAGATTTAAAGTCATCCTTAAAATATGAAATCTGAAGAAAAAATCATGTGAACAAGCCACATTTTGTGTTTTCGTAACTTATTTGTAAATAAGTGGCAGTATTTACAGAGTGAAAAGCCTCCCGAGAGAAGCAATTTAATGACCATCATCTTGACTAACATAGCAAGGGTCAACCTGAATAGTTTAAAGCCAAAAAGGAAGAGCTGCTCCCGCTTATATTTTAATGGCTGTAGCCCTGTCAAGGCTGGAACAAAGATGTACCTGTCCTAAAGGGATGTGCACCACACATTACCCGGTATGTTGCAACTTGCAGTGAAAATAACAGTGTACACAAAATAATGCTTATTTTATTACCTCTCCTGGGTATGGTCTCTTTATGCCCTGTATAGGCAAAGATTGGGGCCGTGGACCTGGATAGGCCTGCTGAGGCATCCTCTGCCCATGGGTGCTGAAGGGGCTCATTCCAGGAGGCCGAGGCTGGTTCATGCCCATGGGCGGCCCGCTCATGCTGGAAGGTGTCATTCCTGCTCCCATGCTTGCTGGGTTCATGTTGCCTGGCATAGAGGCAGGACCACGGGGACCAGGCTGGTTCATAAACTGGTTGTTGTAAGCCTGAGTTGGACCCATCTGGAAAGAGGAACAAACCTTCAACGGAAGAAGAAGAAAAAAAAAAAAAGAATAAAATGCGACATGCATTTATAAAATGGGAAGAGGGAGCCGAACATGCTTTTGGGGAAGGGAGGAAGGGAGGAAGGGAAGGATTTATGTCACTATTTCCTTCAATGTTCTCTAACATTTGATGGCTGGTGATGTTATTTATAATAAAAATCCAATTGGAATTGGAAAAGGCATAAGAGTGGAAGACAGATGTAAGTGTAAGGTGAGAAATTAAATTGTTTCAATTGGCTGGTCTAGTACCGTAAGGTAACAGATTAGAATGTTGGCTGTGTAAATAGAGCACAACCCTACAGTTTCTAAGACCCTGTGCTTCCCATCACCTGGCACATGGACCCATATACTTCAGAATTCAGAGAAGTAAAAAAAGGTAAGGAGGAAAAACCTGAATTGATCAAGCCCTTGTTTATTTTAAGAAAAAAATTATTCCATGAAGTCATGAGATGCTAGAAGTTATAGATCACTGGAAATTCATGTCTCACATAGCTGCCCTTATAGACAAAATTATTAAAAACCAAATCCCTTTTCTGTTGTTGTTTCCTTGTTTGAAGGGAAATAACCCAAACAACCAGCTGCAGTTAGAAAAACAAACAACTGTCCAAGAGCTACAAAACCTATTGCAAGATTCTAGAACATTTCACTAGGTACTCAAATTTAGAGGGCTGGGAAAGGCAGCAATATTACATCAAGTCAAATGCAGCTGTAACTTTGAGAAATCTTCAGGTTTTTTTAAGAGGCAAGCCCTAAACTACGAAATACAGTTAGGCAAGTTTTATTGGGAAAAACATGGGAGACTGACATACCTAGAGACACACATTCCAGCAGTTTCTCATAAGCATTTCTAACCATGCTCATGCGCAAAAAACCCCCATACAGTAGGCACCCTAACAAAGACAACAGTGAGAAGGACAGCCAATATGAAGACGCTCTTACCGGTCCATACTGGTTCATGTCCTTATTCTGTGTTTCCTGAAGGGCTGCCACAGTGGCTGTTGCTTGGTTGGACGCGCGGCAGTTGAAGCTGCGGCGGGGCCAGCAGCTGCAGCTGGCTGGGTGAAATCAGCTGGTGGCCTCGTGTGGGGGGGAATCCCCATTCCTGCGGGGGTATTTGGGCCTCCAGGGTAACTAACAGGGAAGAAAAGAAAGAAAGGCAGAATTAAGATGTGCCTGGTGGATTTTGTTTTGAACGTTGGTGTGATCCTCACCTGGAACTGTTCCAAAAGCACCTATCAATGACTAATGAAAGCCAGCAGGACAGGTAATTAGTGTGTAGGGGAGACACGGGCTGCATCTACAGGTTACACCTGTTGCCCAGGTGCAACAGTCGTAGGGCTGCCACTGGGATTGCAAGGCACTCCCAGCAGTCATTTCGGGGGCAGCGAACTGCTTTGCAGCTCTGTAGCTTCCTGCAAAGTAGAACTGAACTCCTGAAAGTTAATGCTCAATTAATCCCAGTAGTTAATCCCAGTAGTGTAGGGGCAAATGCGCGGCAGCAGGAACAGCGAACTTCCTCACGAAAGCACATTCATCTGCCTCAGTGGTGAATTATGGCAAGTGTTCAAGATATCATAAAAGCATTTCTCCCTGAACCTTAGCAGAAAGGCCAGGAGAGACCCAATGCAATCAACTCTACTGGATCCCACACAATGTATTTTGCAGTTCCTACCCATCTCCTCCATTGCTCCTAAGATAAACTAAGCTAAGACATGCCTTTCCCACCTCAAATTATCAAATATCTTTATAAATATGGGCCAATATACTGTCCCCATATTAGAGACGTTAATACAAAGCTGAAGAAACTTTTTGGCTTGTTCAAGGTCACTCAGTAGATCAGTGGCAGAGATGAAGGAAGAGATAAGCCCTCTCTCCCTGAGTGCCCAGGCTTATATTCTTCACACTAGACTGCCTATGCTAACAGCAGCAGTCTTTTCAGCAGCCTTTGCCATGGGACCATAAATAGTGGTTTCAGTTAAGTGCCCTCACCATCCCCGTTTGCAAAGTACAGACACAGAAAGTCAAAATGTAACTAATGCCAGACTATTAGTTTTGGATTTTATGACTAAGGCAGCATTTATTTCCCCAAAATAAATACACAACATGACCATCCTTTTTAACAAACATCTTCATTTCCATTTCTTTTCGAATTCCTGCTGTGGAGTAAGTCTTTGGGCAGAAATATTCTGTTACATAGGAAACTACTTTGCCCAATATTCAAGATCACTCCTCCATATGCACATAGAAATTATACCATCAATACCTTTCACATCCTGGCCTTATTAAATGTTAATCATTCCTAAGCCTGTGGTCTGTTTAACAATCTCTCTTAATTAAAACTTTATTTTGGAGGTTTATTAGAGCTAATTGATTGACCTAAGCCATTTCCATTTACTGTGATAAATTTCTTTGCAGTTTGGGTAGCTGATTTCTGAAGCTGTAAAAGCAGTATGTGCTTCAGTTAACCAGCATAAAATATCTACTGAGACTTTATAAAATTAAAATAAGCCCATGACACTTCTGCCAGGTCACTAAACCAAGCTTCATCAAGTATTTACATCCATTTTCCACCTCACAGAAGTAAATCTTACCTGCCACCAAAACCTCCACTTCCAGGATAATTGGGTCGCCCATACATGCCCTGCTGTATGTACGGCTGAGTGGAGCCCGCCTTGGCTGAAAATTGTTGCTGCTGTCCAGCAAACTGAGGGGAATTGATTCCAGGGTTGCTGGTTGTCATCCCAGAAGCCATGGGATTTCCTGCTGGGTTCATAGGGTTGTTAGCATTTGCCATTGGATTTCCCAGCACCTGCAAGAAGAAACATGAGAGTAAGGGGCTGTACCTTGAACTACTTCAAGCAAATTAAGTTGATTTGCTGCAGTCGTTAAATTAAAACTTAGCCACCCTGTACTCTGAACTCTAAAGAGCACAGACCTCACTGATGTCTGGGTGCACATTCCTGGTGATTTCTCCTTTTGCCATTTCCAAACAAACGGGAGAGTTTTAACTAGGTGGAACCCAAATTAATATGCTTATAAAAAACGTTTATGACAAAGACGTGCTACAACCATGCTGTGACCATTCAGCTGACTACAAGGAAGGACAGAGCTTTTTTTCTGGGTGAGAGTGAGGGGGTGAGGGGTTTTTTGGTTGGTTGGTTGGGTTGGGTTGGATTGTATTGATTTGTTTGTTTGATGCAGGACTTTGAAGTAACTTGGAACTAGTCAGTCCCACTGGCACAATGCAAAGGGTACTACAGATGCAAAAATGGTGAAAGAACATATTTCAGTAGCTTAACCTATTCTTGAATCTCTAAATAGCGTACGAAAGTCAATTGGTTATTTTTATTGCTTCTTGTAAAAGAATCCTCTGTTCTCTTTATAAAAGGATGTGTTTTGCATGCTAAAAGGATTTTTTTTTTCCAAATTGCTACAATTTCCATGGAGATGTAAGTGTGGCTGTTCATGGATCACCTGCATGAGATATCCCAAAAAGTCTCCTACTTGGGAAGAAACTTAGTGGTCATGATTTTTGCAGAAGACTAACTCAACAGCTTCAGGCATTTGAGAAAGGGAATTGGTGAGCCCAGCTCATTCCTTTCCCTCAAAGACTTACAGGAAATCCTGACATTCATTTCAATCTGCTCTGAACAGCTATAATCAAGCTTCATGTTCCAGAGTTTCACTGCTCCCTTGCAGTGACTCTGAAGAAGCATTTTCTTTCTTCATGCAAAACACTTTTTCCCTTCTATTGCACAGTCCTCCAAAGTACCATGACGAGTTCAAGTAACGTTATGTTATTCTTACGATAGAACAAAACTCTGAGGTTTTTTTTTACCCTTTCCTTTTGCCTTTTTAAGTGTGAAAGAAACTGTATTTTCATCTTCTGGCCAGTATATAGACCAACGTGTTTACTCAGGTATTTCTCTCCCAGATGGGATACCTTTTCTTTTAAGGTGTTAAAAGAAACCAACAGTAATAAAACATGTTATAGATCTTGTAACTGTTTCCTCTCCTTATTTTATTGAACAAAGATTTGCCATAACCAGTGCTTACATCACTGCCACATGAGTATCTATACGACTTGGCCTCTGAATAATTTCTTGTTCAAATGGCTCATTCCATTACAATTTCGTTTTCAATTTTCTTACCAAAATTAAAATATTAACCAAAAAATCCCTAGAAAATTTTGTATGGGATCTAATGCCACTTGGTTTGAACAAGGAAGAAACAATAGGTTAGATTTATGTACCATTTGCACTCATTAACGATGGTGATGTGTTTTGAGCTCTTCATCTATGGTGTAAGCAATGCCCAGACTGTCTGAGCACTTAATTTGTGCCACATCCCTGGGAGTGCATACTATCACAAATAATTGGTAAGTTCTTCATAAAAGCAGCTTCTTTTTGTATATAGTATAATTCAAAATATAACACACAAGAGAGTTAAGAGTGGGGAGAACCAAATGAAAATCCAGGAAGTATGGCTCTCACCTGGAAGCCAAGAGCCCATGCTTCTGCTCCAATGCATATTGAAATATTTTTGCAAAGTTAGACAGCACTAACAAGAGAGACTGGAAAGAACACAGCCTAAAATTGGTAGTTAGCAAGTCAGTGTGGGGGTAGACTTGGTACTGAATTTCACCAGCCCACAAGTACAACACAACCCCAGGTAAAATCAACAACTATCATTTGGTGAATCTAGCTAAAATTTTTGTTTTTAATAGAACTCTTCACATTCAATCGGAATTTCCAAGAGGTTTGGGATTACTCCAAACCCATGCTTTTAGTGTTGAAACCACACAGCGCAAAATATGAGGTAAACCCAAGCCTGACATTCGCATGCAGCTAAAGAAGTGACTGATTCAAGCTCTCAGACACCTCCTGTTCAATGCCACCAAAGAGGACATGACTGGGAAAATAATGCATCATACACAACAAAGAAGACAGACACTGCTGTTGATCCCAAGAGGATTTTCCAAAATAACTCCCATTTTACAAACATAAGCAAAAATGCATTATCTAGAGCGAAGAAGGCATAAAAATGAATCTTACCTGGCTTTGAGAGGTGTTAGTCACACCCCATACTGTGGTGACCACCGATAAAGAGCCTGGAGGCTGGTTGGTATTTTGTTGCCAGGGAACAGAATCATAAGGGAAAGACCCATCACTGCAAAAACAAACATTCAGGATTTAGGAAGAGATTTAGGAAGTTTGAACTGTGGCAAATTGCTGGTGGGGACAAAAGAATTAACATCTGACATTACCTTAACTCTCCACTCCTCCACTATTAGCCTAGTATTCTCAGAGGCATGAAGTTTCTTTAATAGCAACGTGATCATATCAAAGCACACAGAACAAATGAATTCCTTAACTATATTGAAGCATGTGGCTTTTACCATGAAAAGGTCTGTTAGCACTGAAAGTCCAAGTAAACTCGGGGGCAGAGTTTCAAACAAAGACACTAAGTTACTCAGAAGCACATATTTTTTTGCAATTCATCTCAAACTCTTCAACAATCACTGCTTCAGCTGCCTTGTATCAATTCAATTCGATTTTGAGACCAGACTACACCTCTACTGTCTGCAGTGGGTCCCCAAATGGCCAGAAAAGCCTTTAAAGCAATAGCAGTTCAACATAATTTTGAGAAGTAAATTGAAATTCAGATAGTGTTCTCCCACATGATGGATAAGCTGCATGCCAAAAATGGTATTAGCTAATCAGCATTCTAGAAAATCAACTGCAGATATACAACACGTCTTTCAGATAAATATGTGGATGAGAGGATTGGGTTTTTCCATTAGCTTTGTCCACAGATACAAGCAAACATTTCTTACAGTTCTTTTCATACAAAAGCATTGGTGGTTTCAGAATGAGCACAGGATAGATACGCACTTAGTGTAACTAATGAAATATCTTAAACCCAGGGAAAGTAACTATCAATTCTATGAGCATAAATTATAAAATATATTCCACTTGAAAGTGGCTCATTCTCGTACTATTAACTCGTAAATTAGATTTCTATTTGCCTATGCACACATACACAGGTGGTCGTTCCTCATCTAGAGACATATACATATATATATACACACACACACCCCCCCCAACTAACAGACACACATTGCTCTTTCATTTTCAAGCACCATTATTTGTATTTTATATCAACAACTGCATTTTTGTCTTGACTACCAGCTATCACCAAAATTCTATCCAGGGCTAACTTGCCTAAAGAATCTATACAGGCTCTACAAGCGCTCTATCAACGTGCTCCAAAGCCTTCTCACTCTCCCGTGACCCCAGACAGTACTCCAGGCTTGGGCCACTTCTCCTTCCTTTTGTGCTGTTAGCCAAAATCAAGGACTACCTCTGTGTTCATTCTTTAGCCTGGTAGTAATGCCAAGTGTGAATCATTTAAGAACAGGAATTGCTCCGCACACAGAGTGCACACGTGTGTGATAAAAACTGCCTCTGTCCCAAGTAACAAATAATGTAACAACAGCAGCTGTGTAAATGAAGCAGTGAATACATTTCACAAACAGCTAGGAAATTTCAAACAAATTCCACAATGCTCTGCCAGCACAACAGCACTGTATTAGACCATAACTGTGAATTTGAACTGACCTATTTGCTTCAAAATACCCTAATTCAATACAGCAATAAAATCACACAAAAAATTAAATTAGAGAAAAGAATAATTTCCCCTAACAAATAATTAGAGAAAATTAATGGAAAACAGTAATTCTCTATGAGATGCCTGACGTGATGTTTACATTGACAGCGTCCATATAAACCAGTGTGTGAACAAGGGCATACTGAACACCTTGCAATCCCTAAGTCCTGCTAGCCCATGTTTCCTTAAAATATTTTCTCTTAGAATCTTGCCCCTCTCACTCAGAGGCTCAGACAATGGCTTCAGTGACTAATATTTGCAAGTGACGCAATGCAAGTCCCTCCACCAGCATGGAGACAAATGATGACTAACCCAGAATTTGTGACTGCTATTAAGATTTCCTCTTTTATCCTGCTCTGAATGATGCCTCCTACTTTACTTCCTTCTCTGACTGTTTCTGATGATGTCTGCTCTGTGATTTGTTTGGATATTTATGGCACATGTGAATGTTCATATACTTCAGTGACTACAAAGAAGCTCTCTCCGTGACACAAACAGTGAAAGGACTCACTGCAGACATTCTTCTCTATTCCCCACCGATGTGCTGTGGACAGGTAATGAAACCTGAGGAACAAAGCAAATATTTTGCAAATGAATGAGTAAATAAGAAGGGTAATGACAGGCAGGAATCAAACCACAGAGTCACTGAAGATCCTTCTAATGCAAATACACCGTTGGGTTTGTAAACACACTCCCAACTTTGAGCAAGCAGTGCTTTATCCTGCTGTTAAGAAGTTATAACTATTACTTCACTTTCTTTGCTTCCTAAGCATGTTTCTCTTGCCCATCTTTTTCCTTTACGTTATGCAGAAGAGACTTCATTTATAATTCCTCCACAGTTTTCAGTGATAGAGTCTGATCATTTGTTCAGTGGAAGGCTACACTGGGTTCTCAAAGACTATATAATCACTTCATCCTAATTATAAATACAGAGTAAATCACTCAATTTTTACTGTATTACAGTTAAGATGGGTGGCACCTCAAGAAACCATATTGTTGACATATAATAAAGCCTCCAGCACCATACAAAAAAGCTAGAAAAAGAGACCAGCTACAGATTTGTTGAGAAATATTCACAGTGCACATTGAACCATGCGACTATCCCTATTAACCCAGTGTTAATTCTCAAACATTATTGGTATCAGAAATTGTAGCAATTCTGAAACAGTGATAGATGTGCCTTGCAGAACATGAACTTAAATAGCCTAATATCCACTTACTGTCCTAAATCTCATCCCTCAAATTTCACCTTAGTTACCCCACGAGGAATCCATGGCAATCTCATGGTTTGCACTCCCCAGCATTTACTCTGGCCCATCACCAATTACATGCATGTCTGAGTATGACTTCTGCCATACTGGATACAATACCCACCCTTCCTCCATCACATGAAGGCTTCCTTGGTTTCAAGCAGTAGGAGATGCTGAAACTTGTGCCACTCAGCTAGAGGATTACTTGTCCCTCCACTCCACTCTTTCAACTTGCATTTCTGTCCTTAAAGCAACCCAAAAGAATATTCCCACAATCAAAGGAAAATCCATGTAAGTACCATAATGAAACATGACCAATCCAATTCTCATTTGCAAAGAGCAGTGGTTTTCCCCCGTTATTATACAGAGCTGTGAATTATCCTGAAATCCCTTTCTTTAAACTTGGAAATGGCAGCCAGTAGAGAAAGAAGCTTCAACCTCTTCAGCCAAAGCGAAATGCTGCCCATGACATTGTTCCTGTTGAACTGCACAAGGGTAATTAAGTCTCTCACTGCACCCTGGAGGGCAGTGAGTCAGTTTGGGCTCAGCTGGAGCCCACTAAAAGAGTATTGACTAAATTTACAATAGTGCTAATGAACCTATACATACTACTGGTCAGCATTAAAGGCCAAACAGCAGAGGAAGCCACAGAGTGAAGAGGAAGAATGGAGGGAAATTATCTCTCGAAGTAGTGTTTTGCTACTGTGATGTAGCAAAATTGCAATCAAGCAATGAGGAAGGATTTCTTAGCTACTGGCAAATGTACTGAACCCACCAGCAGTATAACTTCTCATGTTGGAGAAGTACATTGGTAGTTAGGTCTAAAAAGCTTCTCTTAATCCCAGTACTAGGCAGATATCCAGTCTCTAGGAAAAGTTACAGACCTCATGTCAGACACAGACTGACAGTTAATTCTAATAAAAACTGCTTAATAACAAGTGACCTCTGTAGAGCAAATTAATACTAGTGAATTACTGTAGTTTTTACATGATTTGTAGCATTATTTGCTGTATTTTAAATATGCTTATGTTGTCACTAAAGCAATTGTATATGTATCTGATAGTCTGTTTACATGTCTTTCCTTGAGGAAGGAAAGATTCAGATGGTTTAGCGAAGCATGCATCCCTAGAGCACTGGCACTTTACGTATTGTGAAGGAGGGTGAAAACTGGAATTACACTTTCCTGGTGATTTTCCACATCGCTTGTTGAGAAGGCCAGGTGTCTAAAATACTACCTGCATAAAGGATCTATCTCTGTTTTAAACACTGTAAATCTACAAACTACTACACCAGATGCTGACTATCTAAAAAAACCTTCTCAGTTCAACCACTGACATCAAGTTTCCCACAACTGGGCCTTCAGCGGCTACTTTCTGTTGTTACCCTCAAACCAGCTTTGCAGTTTTGCAGGGGTCTTTAACATCTCTGAAGCATGGTCATCCCACCCGAAGGGTAGTTGACACACATGGAATTCACACCAACCTTGAAAGCCACCAACTCTAACTTTCTCAGTTGACACCAAGATGAGCAGGTAACTGCCACTGTAAAACTGACTGTCATTTCTCCTACATCTTATTTTGTCACCTATGGACGCCTTGCGAGGAGAGCACCTCATGACAAGGTGTGAGGTGTCAGAGAATGACACAGGCCCAACACATCTTTGCAATAACACATGGCCAAAAATCAGAACACTCAAAATGCAGCCCAAAGCAGGGATGCTGATCTGTTCCTGCCTTACGGCACCTCTCTGTGTCTGCACCTTACACAGATGTGTGCTCAGGGTGCTCAGCACCCCTTGCCTGTATTCTTGGTTGGAGCCTCTAGGTGACACTACTTTAATACAAACAAAACCATAACAATTTCCAAACAAGACTCCTTGCTCCCCTCTTTTCCCCCTAAAACCTCATGCATCTGCAGTAGAAAAATATCACAAATCTCACCACCAGAGCAGGCAAGAAAGCCCTGGATAACTGAAGAACCAAGACATGAGTTTCATGCCCGTATTGTCTCACAAGTTAGGCAGCTCAACTTTGTTCGTCCAGGTTTAGTTTTTGTTTTTCTTGGATTTCTTGAATGAAAGCTACTCATGTAGCTTCAATTATTAATATCGATTCAGATTGCAAACCTTCTTGATTAGGGCACCACCATGAACCTAACACTAGAAACTGGTAAAAAAGATTGGGGAAAAAAATAGCTTAAGTCCTTTCTGAAGCATTTTAGTATTTCATACCAAAAAGGCAGTTCAAATTCAGTACTTGCACTGCACCATGTAAACCTAACGCCTCAATAAACTAGGAATCCCTGACAACCTATTCATAAGTTACAGATCAAGTAGATTTTTTTTTTTTCCCTTTTTGGTCGAAGTTCCACTGAAAATATCCTCAGCCTTGAGTATTAATTCAAGAAAACCCCACTGTGACAACTGAAAGCCAAAATTTGTTTTTGCTTACTGCCAATCAAAAACATTCTGGAGATCTGCTTTTATCTTCTTTTTGAAAACCCCTGGACATTTAGAAGGAAACAACCGACTTCTCATTTTTCACTGAGCTTTTTCTCAGGGAAACAAAGCCAGCAGCTCCCTGCCTGAGATACATGGACCATCTTCATAGACCTACAGTGCTTGGCCAATGTGTTTCAACTTGAACACCTAACATTTGTTTTCAGTCTAGCTGACAGTTACTATTAAATATATTACTATTAAAAAAAACGAACCAGAAAATTTAACAGAGTTACCCCTTGACCTTTTGTGCTGTGTTTTCTGTAGGTTGTGTAAACCAATCTGTGCAATTTGTCCTCTGTTCACACAGAGGAAAATGGCAGAGCCAGGAGACACCAACACAGGAAGAACACAAAGACCACTTACAGTCAGCAAGGATATACAACATTTTGTAAAGGAAACATAGAAGAAGTACCTCCGTACATCACATACTGACGTGAACCAAAGCAAAAGCTGATGTTGTGTACAGGTACCCTAAACTGTTTCCATTGAAGATGAGGAAAGCAAGAGGGTGGTGTATGTAGCCAGTCTGTATACTAATACTGACTTTGGATGGCTAGCAAGAATTAGCTTTTGACTGATGCCATTCATGTGACTGATTCATACCTTCCTCAAATAAATTCCTCTATTTAGCATTATTATTTGAAGAAGTTTAAATTGTATTGGCGTAAATTAAGGCATCATCCTGCATTTCATTAAACAAACACGTAAAACACAATCCCATCCAAATCAGTGGGTGTTTTTATGTAACGTTTAAATGAAAAAAGCCGAAGTATTCTACAAGACTTTATTTCCCTCTGCTTCTTAATGGCGTGACTACAAACATCCAGATTTTACAAAGAAAATACACAGTTCCACAAAATATCCAATCATGATTTCTCAAGTCTGTTGACTCTCTCCACTCTTCCCAACTAGATCACTATGTCCTCTAACCCTTTGGAAAGCTTTGATTCTTCCAACTCCAAATGCACAGCATTTCTCTATCAAGAATTACCTCAAGCATTTCAGTACTGGATGTTGCCTGTACCATGAAAAAGAAGACTGAAAGCAGTTAGAAATTTTGTAATTACTGTAAAAAGAAGGAGGCTGTTTTCTGACAAACTGTATGAGAACACAGAAGGACTCTGAACCCCTTCTAGGTGAGCAGATGCAGGTGAAGCAGTCAAAAGGTGAAAGCAACAAGCCATTTATCAGCTCAGTGGTTTGGATGGCACCTGCTGCTAGCAGGTGGCTATCACCCCCCTGCTTCTGCTCTTTTCAATATCCACACATACATTTATAATAACCATTCATGCAGCCACACACATACGCATAATACAGCCGTTTGCGTGGCGGCTGGGACAGCAAAAACAAGACGGGGCGCCAAAGTACCTCTGAAAGCTGAAAGCCCTTAACTTTTTCTTTATAGTTGTGACAAGGCCTGTGAGGCCTGGATGACTTATGACTGCACAAGGAGGGAATGCTGCCTTCCATTTCACATTGGGTTGCTACAGATCAGGCTGTGACATGCTCGCTGCTGTGCTTCCTGGCGCCTTACTCTACACTCAGTGTCATCACTTAGAGCCATGCCTGCAAGTCTCACGCTGCTCAGCAAGACTTACTGCATCTGATTTTAACTCCTGAAATTAGAAAAATGCATCAGGCCAAATAATTAGATTAATTCATAAGTTTTGGAACCTGAAAAAAGCCACATCTCCCCTGCATTCACACACAGTCCTGCTTCACTACAGATTTCATGTATGTTCACACACGTGTGTGCGCATGCAAAGATACAGAGATAACACAACTTATTTCTGTCCATGTGGAATAAACGATCACAGCTATGCAGGTAAGAAACAAAAATTCTCGTGAGATCCACTCCTGCCTCGAAGAAGCAGAAGGGGTTACATTGTCTGACATGGGGACTACAGCATCCATCTGATCAAAGGAAAAAAGATTAAACCATCACACCCAGTTCTATTGTCACACAAGTAGACCATGCAACGCATTACTATAGCCCAGATTACAGTTACAAAATCCACCGGTAACAGCCCTGCTATTAACATGCCACCTGTTACCTTTTTCAAAATGCTGAAATTATCTTATGATCGTTTTCAGCTTGACAAATGCAGTTTAATCTTTATTGCATCTCACAGCACAGACCTGCTTCATCCATGTCTTATTTATCTCACGTGTGTCGGAATGCAATCCCCAGCCCTCAGTCCCCCCCTGCCACCAGGCATTCCTTCTGCTCTGCTTTATCAATATACCTGGGTTTCCATATCCGACTGCTCCTTTACAATAAAAAACACACCCACCCAGTATTCTACCATTGCCTGTTGCCTTGGTAATCCAAATGCCTGGGTACTCGCTGATTATCGGCGAATGAGACTCGCATTGTTCACACCGCAGCGCGTCTGCTATGTTAATGTGAGATAATGGCAGCCAGAAGACTCCTTTTGTTCCCAGCTTTGCTGTTTATTCATAGTGCCTGGAGGTCAGCGACTGCTACAACAACCGGGGAAGGAACCGCTGAGAGCGTGAGCAGATTCCACTTCTGCTTTTGCCTCTGAGACAGGGGGAAACACGAGCAGCCCCGCACAGCAAGAAGGGCACCGGGAGCTCTGCAGTCTGACTCACGCAAGGTGTAGCAGGCGGCTCGGAGGAAGATGTGATGGACTTGCACTTCCGAGATTTTAGATGAAGCTGATTTACGCTCCCCGACAACAGAAAAAAACCGCTTTCTTCGAGAGGCACGGCGGGAAGGGAGGGAGAGAGGGAGGAGGGGGCAGCACAGCACCGCCGCAACTTACGGGAAGCGAGCCGGGCTGGGGGCTCCGGGGCTGGCCGGGGGGGAGG
>NW_008246060.1:8860969-8879694 GCF_000691975.1 Corvus brachyrhynchos
CTCCCCGAGCCGTCTCCGCGGTCTGGCTGCCTGTCAGAGTGGTTTGGAAATGCTGCTGGTGACACAGTGACACGGGCAAACAAACCGTCACATCGCGGCTGCCCTGCCGCGGTAAGTGGGAACTGAGAGCACGAACAGGCTGGGGTACCTTCCCCGCATTCCCGGCTTGGTGGAGATGAGGACATTCAAGACGGTGCCCCGGCTGGTGCGCTACTCCTTATCCCCGGAGCAGCCCTTTCATGGGAAGAAGCCACCGACTCCTGCTAAAAGCACTGCCAGTATCTAATTGATGTCACCGACCCATCTGCCCAGGTTGCTGATGCGCTCTGTCTGCCGAGCAGGCTTTGTTTTCATTTCTAGCGAAAACCAGCCAGGAGTGTCTTAGCTCGAATTGCTAACCTTTTTTTTTTTTTTTTTTAATAAGGAAACCATTAGAAAAGCCCTCCATCACTGCAAATAGTAATGACTATTTCCTTTTCTTCTCATTGGGATTCTGTGAGACTTGAGAACCCAAGTGTATGGGAGTAGCAGGAATACAACAATTGACAAAATTGAGCACCGGGAATTCACTCCTTTCCTAATCTATTTACAGAGAAATCCTGTGGAGGGTGACATTTTCATCTAAGTGAATGAATAACAGATAAATGTAAAGAAAAGGCATCAAGAAAAATATCAAGTCTTAGACAGAATATACATCTGTGTTCCGGTTGCCAAATTATCCAAAAATATAAAAAAAATCTTTTAAAGAGAAAGGTATTTGCCATATTTTATGTCAGTAATTTTTACGTGCCAGACTGCAAGCTCCCTCCCTGCTTAGAAGCCATGTCACCTCCTGGCAGGCAGGCTGGAGCGCGATGCTCACAGCACGGATACCCAGAAAACAGCTACTCACACTGAACTCAGCCTTGTGCTGAACCACGGGCTGGCCCTCCCCCAGCCCTTCTGTGCCTAGAAAGGACTGCTAAACCTCACAGGTGGACCTGACGCTGGCGAGGTTGAAGGGCATTGACTTAGTTCTGATGTTCCCTATCCAAAGGTGTTCAATTCAGTTAAAAGACTCCCAGTAATTTTAACGAGTTTAGCAACAAAGAGCTGGGCAAAGTATAGCTTTCAGTGTCACCAAACACTTACCGTGCTGACAGTCAAAATAGTTGAAAACCAGGGGTGCCGGCACAGTTTAATGATTTTGAACCCCACTGCCACCAGAAATCAGTTGGTTTCATTGAGAACAAGTGACAGAAGGTACCTTCCCAATATGCTCGAAGAGGAAAATCATGTAGACGCAGCACATATCATCTGCTTCTGAGAGCAGACCTCATGCAAAGAGCATGATACCCCTGTGATTATTGCTGAACAGTAAATCGCGATTGACCAGACATTTTCAGGAATTAGTTGTTCAATATGGCCCAAACATGAGAAGGATACCAGTCTATTCATAGCTGTTGCCATATTTTAAAAACTAACATAGCCAGCACAAAGCCTGAGAAGATCAGATTTTGCCTCAGTCAGCAGACATACCTTAAATA
Organism: Corvus brachyrhynchos; assembly: GCF_000691975.1. NCBI lineage: Eukaryota > Metazoa > Chordata > Aves > Passeriformes > Corvidae > Corvus > Corvus brachyrhynchos. The sequence goes on from NW_008246060.1 coordinate 8,862,496, forward strand.
ATATTTGCCCACTGCTTACTTATAAAGTAAGCTTATCAGCTGGCACTTTTTAATTAAAAAAAAAAAAATCACAAACTAAAACCATAAGACTACAACAGCTACAACATGTAGAGGAAAAATATAGAGTATATAGCCAATTACACTTACTTATCAAAAAAAAAAAAAAAACCACAAAATTATAGTAGTCCTGCTACATATTAGTCTTATTACAACAGCATTTACTTTGACTCGTCAATCAATAAAGAAGACCTGTTTCCACATCTGTGCAAGGTGCTGTACACACAAGAAAAGATGATCCTTATCCTATACCTTTTACCAAGCATGTAAAGAATGTATCTTTGAAAATGAGTTCCCCATTATTGTTTCCTATTACCATAAGAACTGACCACAAACTAAAATGAAATGCAGATTTTTCACATGGAAATATTCAATATTTAATTATTAACAGCTAATGGTTACTTATCAGTTTTCAAGGAGAAGGTACTCATCATTTGCTTTTAGCTTCAACAGGCTCAAGGTTTTCTTCCACCTCCTCCCCGTAAGTGTATGTGATAAAACTTGTATCAGTAGTTTCACTTAGAGGACAAGATGAACAAACAACTCTTGGGACAATACTTTGGAGTAGTTAGTAATTAGTTTTGTCTTTGCAATGCTTAGAATATAAGCATACTGTTCTGAAGAAATTTTCCATTTTTTTTTCTTTAAGAAATGGCACTTCTGCAAAAACATTTCTTGATTCTGAACTCTTCCCTTATTTTCTCTTGAAGGTAAATTTTAACATTTCTTGACAAAAAGGAAACCAGAAAAAACAGCAAAGCTACTCTTGCAGAATCAGAAGTAATACAGGTTTCTTTACTGGGTATATTCTTTTATATTAGGATTTACCATCTGTTCAGTCCCTAATTATATTTATTTCACAACTCCACAACCAGAAAGATGAAAAAGCTTTGAAACAATTTCATCTTTTACCTCAAGAGTTATGAATTCTTTTGCAAAGATTGTCCCTGCATGCCAGAGCCACATCACATAATGGAGCAATCCCCTACTTCAAACTGATGTATAAAACATGCACAATGTGCTTGTTTTTATAAAAGCATGCTGCACCTGACCTCATCCAGACATTTTTAAAGTGACTATCACTGTTGGTCAAAACAGCCTATGATGCAAAATTGAAAAGGCAGCAGCCTTTACAGAACTTCTGATACTGTACTAGTATGTTCTAACCCTTTCACTCCTGATTCTTAACAATGCAAGACCCAGTCCTCACCACCCAGCAAAAATTCAGACAGAACTACCATTCTTTTCCAAAAGCTCCATTCAATGTTTGAAAGTTCAGCTCTTAGTCAAGTTTAAATTGGAAGAAAAAAAGGACAAAACAAGCACTAAAAACAAGCACTCTTGTAAAGCAAATCTAACCACTAAAAGGTATTTATGATTGCCTGAACATAAAACATTAGTGATAATAAATAACACATCTATTGTAAGATAGAATTAATGCTTCATTTCATCTACTGTTCAATTTTCTCTAAACCTTTGGCACTAGGTAATTTGTGATAAAAGTAACATTATCTTCCTATTTTTCATCAATTGTGATGTGCCATACAGGCATTACCACCCTTTGGTCACTAACTGTGAGACAGCTGGCAATTAATACATAAGACCAAAATTTGGAGCAAGAGTGAAGACAATAAGAACCCTACAGATGCTCATGAAAAAACACTGAACTGCAACTAACAGCTGTCTATTTTTAAGTGGTTTTGTTGACAAATAAGCTTTACTACAAGCTGTGCTAGAAATGAGAAGCCCCCCGGGCTTGCCTGGGTCAGACTGACGTTAAAGTGAACTAGGGTGCAATTCCTGCTGGGATTGACTGAAACTGTACCCATTTCAACCAAGATTCAATTTGACACACATGCACAGGTCCACCACTTAAGGCAATAAAGTGTTAAATAGGAACTTTGTAAAAGCAACGGAGGTGTATAATGACAATAATTCGTACTTACATAACAGCATTTGCCAAAGACCTTAAATTAATTCAAAAATCAGCCACCTTGAGTAGTATCTGTTATTACAGACATTATGTCAGATTGGAAAACTACAACATAAAGAAGTTACATTATGCCCTGCAAGCTAGAAAGCATGAAATTTCACTCCTGTGCAGAAGGGCTACCCCAAGGACTAACAGCTCTCCTTAAGTTCCCCATAAATCCATTAAGTAGGACTTTAATTAGAAGTTATACAGGATTAAGGAGGTGGATAGGTCTTACACTGGTCCTTCAATACAGGAGTAAAGTTTACTCACATGAATCAATAAAAAGGTCTAAGGCAAAAATAAATAAAAATCTCACACTCAAGTTTGAGCTATTAGACTGCAAAGACTTAAAAAAGAGGTAAGATTAGGAGGTTCTTTTTGACAATCCAGTGCTCATTCTGCTCACAAAACACAGGAGTTTGCAATCCAACCAACTGCCCTACATTAGACAGTAGGTATTTAGCTGATTTTTTTTCTAAATGCAACACTTTATCATTCTGTAAATGAAAAACTAAATTTAGAAGAAATTAGCACAATACAGTCCCTACTCTGAAAGCATTTGTTGCATGTGTGCACATCCTTGTATGGCTTATATTCTGCTCTCTGTAAGTGCATTTAACCAACAGTAACACTATGAAAGCCCTCCTTGATCAGTCTACTTCAGTTTTCTCTCATAGCTCAATTAACTTTTTAAAAATCAAAGATTTTCCTTAGAAACAGGCCAGACCTGAATTACTTCTAGTGTAAGTGCCCATAGTTTATTAAATATGAATCCTTAGATTTGGATTCTTGTGATACATTATTGAGTCAGAATTTATTTTAAATAGCTGAGCACTGTTTCAACTTTGAGACTGAGCAGCTGTGTTTCTGTAATACCAGCTACATCAGGATTCTAGTCCCTGACTAGAGTTCTGGGTAATTTTGTTGCTAGTAAAAGGAACAGCAGAAAAAGCTCTAAGTGGAGTACTCAGGATCATCTGATGGCAGGGGAAGGATTTAATTGTGTGTCTAGTGATAATCAGCAGCTCACATATATCTACATTGCCTTTGTTAAGTAAGGTTCTTGAATATGCTCTATAATTTAATATCTAGTTCTTTTACAAAACTTGAAGTAGCTGGCTACGTTAATTGTTTTAGGAAATACAAAGCCTATGGTTTTTTTGTTTGAATTAACAGAAATGTCTTGTGGATTAGAGATAAGATACTGTGAAGTTTAATATTAAGTTTTTGATCCAAATGTCATCTAATGCAAATACAAATGGTGCCTCATCAACAGCTTCATCACTTTTTGTGATGTTAATGGCTTTTCATCTTTTGTTTAATTAAAACAAATAGAAAACTCAATTCTTCTTCACCCCATACTTCACTACTGTCTTATAGACTGATGATAAAACATCCATGAAAATAAACAGTTCTAGGTGGAAAAAGAAGTTGGAGAGGCACAGGATGTCTCATTCTAATGTACCACCTGAGAGATTTTGAGCAGTCACATTATGGCTAAATTACAGACAACAGCACACACCAAAGCAGTGATGCAAGTATTCCAAATCCCGAAGAGGCTGCTGCAGCTAGTGTAGATAAGAAGTTATGCCACGGAAATTCTGTTTCTAGAGGGGCATCTCATAGGTAAAGAGCAGTAATTTAGAAATTACTCCCCGTGTCTTCCCCAGTAGAGCATTTCAAAGGCAGTACTTGAGAAAAATATGCAGGAACTTCTTAATACTGGGCAGGATGCTCTACTCCAGGCAGAACATTGCATGACCCGGTACTGCCGGGTATTTAGGTTTAGCAGAAGGAAGTTTTGGTTTTTTTTTTTGACATGTGACAGTTTCAGTGGAAAACTGCCACAAAAGAAGTGAGTTGAGCCTATCTTATTTATTATATAGTAATGTAGCACACAGCTCCTGTGAGATAGTCTTACTTTATAGACTCTAGAGGAACAGAGGCTAAAAGGTCAAATGAGAATCAGGCATCTAAAAACTACAAAACTACACCTAAGAGAGTACATACACTGCACCACATTCTCTGCAGATCGGCCACTAATTCCACTTTGTCTTCTGAAAAGCCTCTCCCAAGTGTAAAATTATTTTAAAACATTAAGTTTTCTGTGGGTTTTTTGTTAAGTGTGTTTACAATCAGTCGTTTCATAAACAACTAAAAAAGAGGAAATCCAGGTACTCTGAAAAGCCAGTGATGATATATTAATTATACTTCAAAAAAAGGACTTTATTTATTCTCAAGGGCTAAAATAAAAGGCATAGTGATTGCATGGTTTTCCCATAAATGCAACAAAAATATTGAAAAAAAAATCCAGCCCAAACCCCAAAAGTTGTTTTCAGACAAATTTGCGTATGCAAATGCACCGGTACAAAGACATCCCTAAGCTCCATTCTAACACAAAAGTTCAAGTTAGGCTATCATGGAACCTAGGTACAAGGAATTTAGACTCATTACACTCTCATAATCCTTTACCAACAAAAATACTCTACACTAAAACAAATTTATACTATTTGTGATTTCTTCAATGGGATGCTGAGGGAAAGAAGGCCTTGCAAAAAAAATCCTAGAAACATAAAGCATGGAATGAATGCTTAATCCTGTCTACAGGATCCTGTCTACACTTAATCTCCAGTTTTCGCTTTGACCTAGGCTGTGCAGACAAGAAATACAAATAGTGCTCCCCCACATAATTTGGTAATCAAAGCCTTCACATCATCTTCTTACAGTGTCCTTTAATGCTCACGTTTTCTCTAAATCAACACAAGTGCTTTGTGATCCTCACCTGATACAAGACCGTACAGGACATTCTCCAATGTATGGCTACACCCACAGAACAATTGCTTTGCATGCAATACATTTCCAATGACATTTAAAACATCAGTGAAATGTTTTCAACGTCAAGAAAAGCCAGTTGTATTTAAATAAACATCAGGCAAGTGTCTGATGAGAGACATGATGTACAAGTTTATCTCTAGGGCACAACTTGAAGCTTGAAAGCAAGCCCACTTGATGTGAGCACAGATTTGAAGATGGAAGTGTCACTTCACTATGCACGGGGCAATAGCAAAGAGAAAATCTGAGTTTATTTAGTGCTTGCTGTAATTACAGATACCCTGTTGTCTGCAGTGCTGAGCAGTGCGTGAAGCAGTGTCGCCCCCCCATCAGCGGTAACAAGCACTTCAGGTAACAGATGTGTCACACAACACGCTGTCCAGACTGCACTGCTGCGGGCTGGGCCCACACTCACCTGTGAGATAGGGTGGGTTTCATGGAGCTCATAGAGTTCATGGGGGGTTGCATGGGGAGCTTCCCAGGAGGATCGTTCTGCCGGCTTTTCTGGTGGCGAAGCAGCAAGAGCCGTCCCAGCTCCTCACACCACGATGAAAGCAGTGCTGTGCAAACAGAACGAATGACAGTGAGCACACATCAGAGGAACCAGCACAGCCCAGTGCAGGTGCAAGCCACTGTAACAGGAGTCACAAGCTGAACAGACAAACACCAGGAGTGCACAGCTTGTCCACGACCCACCACTCACATTATTATCCTATCAAACTGAGTCTGTAATTGCCCTACACTATCATTAGAATGTTTTAATGCAAGTTACAAACATTCTGCATAGCCCAGGAGGCACAAGAGAACTTGTCTGAGCTGAGCAGCACAGAGATGAACAATAGATGAAGCAAAAGCATATAGGATAGCTGTTACAAGTGAAGTAAGATGCATAATAATTCATTTCACACTAATAGAAAAATAACAAAAACATTCAGAAGACATCATTTACAGAGGGGAGCAAAGAAAAAGATTTCTGTTTGGCTGGGTTTTTTTCAAAAGATTAATTGGAGAGAAACCCATGTGCATGAATTAATTTCCAAAACTGCTATGAGCTACCAGTCTTGAATAGATAAACAGGAGAATGATGTATGGACACAAAGTTAGGCATTTAAATCTATATTTGACCCAGAACAACCCCTAAATGTGTGTTTCCTTTATGTGCCTAATCTTGTAGTAAATGCGGGTATTCTGTGCTTACAGGAAAATCACGGTTATGAACTACAAAGATGCAGAGATTTCTTAGAGGAAAGAAGAGCTTGCAATTCCTACTAAAGACATGAAAGGGGTCATTATTCCTGAAAATGTGGCCTCTCCCTTACGCACCCACAGTCAGAAAAGACCAGGCCCTGTTAGAGAAACCACCTACTCTGCAGTAAGCAGAGCCCCAGAAAGTGACTGCAAGTGAAACCTGGCTCCCATGAGTACACCCAGCTGAGACACCCCACCAAAGTCTCCAGCAACACCCATCCAAGCCTCAAAGCTGCCTATTTAATTCCAGCATCAGAAGTGGCTCTGGTAAAAAGTCAGCCAGGTATGACGACACAGTGAGGAGCTTCACTGCACCAAAGTGCAGACTAATTGAAAAATCCTGCAGTTTAAAGAAATCAACTTCTCAAGTGCTTGGGTTTTTTTCTTCTTTAAAGGATGGTTTATAAAACCCTTGGAACAAAAAAGTGCTTCATGTTTAATTTTTAACTAAGTGCCTTCCTGAGGTGTTGTGAACTGAACACAAATCAACAGATTACACGGGTGGGTGAGAACCAGAAGACTACTGAAAACCCAAGCTGCCACAGCGGTTTAGAGTAGTAAGAGCCCTAGATGTAATTTTAGCCTTGCTCGTTTAAAAGAGACAAATGCAGAATTCTCTATAATTGAGGCTTCTGTTTTCATTCCTAATTTTCTAATGGTTGTCTTTTCACTGAATAACATAATCATAAGCAGTAGCAAACCATCATTTCAGGGTATACCACCTTCTTTTCCCAGTAGCTACTCACATGTACTGTTAACACAGAACAAATTCCGAAGAGACAGTTAAGTCATATTTGTAAGGGAGAAAAAGGAACCTGCTTTACCAAAAACACACACAAGTATGGTTTTTCAGTACAAGAAACAATTGGATTTTCTCAAGTTAAATGGCCACACAAGAAAAACACTTAGAGCCTGGGCCATTGCTGTGAATTAATCACACATTTGGACAAAGAAGAGGTAGTAATTTTATTGCATTTATCAAGCAGAAGGTCAAGAGTGGTGTTTAGGGAGGCATTTTAGAGCTCTGCTGTGACAAAAAGGGGACAGCATTTCTTTATGTAACTAAACATGGTCACTCGGAAATTGTCAGCCTCACATGTAGCCTACAAAAAGCATTCCCCCGAGCTCTGTGAAATGTTCCAGCAATGAGTGTCAGTCTAAGCTGCTTCTCTATTAGCCAAGGAATCTGTCAACAAGCATTTGATCAAATTATACTCACCTTTTATCCCTGGCATATCATTACTAATGTGCCAGTGACAAAGGCCCCCCTCCCCCTTTCCAGACGCCTGGAGATACAAATTCCTGCCTCACAGGGTTTCTTCCCTTGCGCCACAGCCACTTGAGCTCGGGAAACACGAACAAAGTGTTCTACCGAGCACTTAATGCAGCCATCACAGAGTAATAGTGGATGAGTAATAGTGGATGCTGAGCACTTTCACAGCCGAGTGTAATTACTACGGAATCATCCATCTTAGACGAGGCTGTGATGGGAGAAGGGACTTGCTCCTTCTGCACACCTATGTGCACTTGACAAGTAAGATAAAAAGCAACAACCCAATGGATCTGAGGGCATGAATCTGCAAACAAAAGCCAAACCTGCTTGGAAAAAAAAGCAGTGTAACTCCTGCAAAAGGAATATGCCAATGAGAGCATTGCTTTGGTGAGGTGAAGATAAGAAAACATCTTAATGAGTTATTATTACCAATATCCAGGACACACATTTATAAAGCGAAAATGTAAACCATCAAAGAACGAAGAGGTCCTCAAGATAAGCTGGATGGTTTTATTCTACAAGTTATCTGGAGAGGACTCATGTTTTTAGAAACTAAGAGACTGCAAGTAAAAAAACCTAGCAAATTTACTCATCCCTATCACAGCATTCATTATGGAGAGGTTCAACCTTTCCTCCCTTGGGACATTTCAACTCATGTACCATGTATAATAATCACTCTCTACCCTGTGTTGGTACTTGTGCATGGACTGAAAACAAACCTGTTTGTAGCCACCTCAGGAGTTACCAGTTCCCCTCTGACCTGCTCTATCCTCCCTTGAAAGGAGTCTGCTCTCTTCTGCTGGAAAATACAGGGGAGCCTCCCTGCTCTCCTGCCCCATCCACTTTCACTGCTCTGCTCTCTGCTCGGTAAGATGAATATATACCCTGCCAACACACATCTGGTACAGCTGGCTTCTGGAGAACATCACTTCCTGGGCTATTCAAGCAAGATGAAACAAACTCAAAATGAATTTACAGATTACACTATTCATCTTTAGTGTACTTAGTTACTGCTTTTTATGCTGACAGTATTAGGCGTATCTCAACTCATTTACACTCAAAGCACGAGAATTTCAGTATCATACTATAATGAACAGATAAAGCAGCAAGCACAAAGGACAGCTACAGATGGTGCCAACAGTCAGTCTCACCCTCTCACAGCACAGCCAAGCAGCTGCTTTTTCTCCCCCTCCGCCCCTCCTCCTTGTACAACAGGAGCACAGATTTTGCAGATGGACCATCCACACCGTCTCTCGCAGCCTCTTGCTGCGGCAGTTTAATGATCAGATTTAAATCGTGTTCCTCTGCTGCATTGCTACAATGTCCCTTGCATACAATGATTTGGCTTTCCTGCTTAAGTTGAACTCAACTGTTGCAGTGGGAGGAAAGGAAGAATCCTTGAATGTGCACACCCCCCCCGCCAAGAAACCCTGTACACAGCCCAGGTGTAAAATACAACCTGTCAGTACACCAAAATTGACATTTTCTTTCAACCCCAGTTCAGTCACAGAGGGCTCTGCTAGCTTATGCAAAAGGATGCAGAATAATGGCAGTCAAATGACATACTGACAGTTTAAGTGTATTCACACATTTATTTGGCTTAAAGGGACACTCTCTGGGATGATTGGTGCAATATTTGACCTACTTTTCTCCATCTGCAAAACCTGTATCACTCTTAATGGGATTGCGTTTTACTTTTAGCACTGATCTATTTCCATAGGAATAAATCAATACTGATTTGCTAATGACGACTTCGTTAAGAAACCAACACAGACATGAACAGCCTCAGCTTTCACACTTGTGAAAAGAAGAAACATACATTTGAAAATAAGAGAAAATTCAATTACAACTAGCCCAAGGGGTTTCCCTAAGGAAGCAAGTGAAAAAAACCAGTTCAGAGATACTCAGCTTGCTGCTACCCAGTCCCATTTTTGTTTCTCTATTCTTTGAAGAGGACCAGACATGGCAAGAGTGTGCCTCAGCACAGAATGTGACCGACCTCTCCTTAAAATACTCATAAATACTCCCACACACACAAAGTTGGCAACACTGTATGTCCTTCTGGATTCCTCCAATAGTTTTAAAGTCTTTCATTGAAAAAAAAATCATAAGACATGGCAATGCATCCACATTGGGATCCTGGGGACAAGGAGAGGAAAGAAGACTGGAAGGCAATTTTTTTTTTCCCAGTCAGCCCAAGTCACATTTTAAGCATTTCTCTGCAACCACAGAGCTAAGCCTTGCTTGAAAGAGAAAGGAAGCAATTGTTATTTAATCCCCTGCCTCTAGGAGCCAAGTCTTTAAGAACATGCCAAGTATCACAAGATTTGCGACACAATTATTAGGACTGGCCACATCCCCTGGTACTGTTCCTTTCCTACAAGGACCCTTTTGTGCTGAAAACCTGCCAGGCAGTACAGAAACAAAGGCCTGCACTGCTCGCTCCGTGGCACCTTCTCATCCCTCATAGCCATAAGTGCCCATCACCCAGCAGCAGCATCACAACTGCTTTGTAAGTGCTGGGGCCCTTCCATTAGGAAATCAAGGGGCTTGAGCTGGGGGAAGCCATGAATCATGCCCAGGCTGCTCACACCACTTAATACTTCTTGACAACAAATTATGTTGGCATATCTGCAAATATTACATGATGGATGCTGATGATGCAGCTCAAAGGTCATTTTATAGCCATGGGATTGAAGACTGGTATAGCCCATTACAATCCTTTTTGGGCCAGGGACCAGAAGAAGTAAAGAAGCCAGGGTGTGTGATCAGTGCTACCCCCCAGAGGCACTAATGCATTTCATCAGCTGCACCCACGGCGGCAGTGGGAGCCGCAGTTCTGCACTGCCTGGTTGTACTGTGCGCCGTGCAAAGTGCCACAGTAAGCACCTCCGAGTGCAGGAGCCAGCGGCTCCCTGGAAAGCAAAATACAGAGAAGCACAATGCTAATCTATTTACCTATTATGATACCCTAGTATTAGTTACAGCTTATCACCTCAGTAAATCGCTGCCTCTTGTTAGGGAACGTGCTTAAAGGTGCAGCAAACTGTTATTTACAGGCAGACACTATATTTACAGCCACAAAGACAGGTAAGGAGGGGATAGGACAACAGCTCAGTAATTTCAATGCCTTCTGCTTCCCGGGAGACTGCTGGAAGAGCACAATAGGATTACTGCTTCCTTGCTGCAGTTAAGCTGCAGTAGATAGTTCAATAGGCAGACTGGCAGACCCGTATTTCTCATTCGCTGCAATGAAAATATTAGGAAAAAAGGAGGAGTTTGATTTGGAGAACTATCTGTTCAGCACCATCTCGCTAGATTGGTTTCATGTCTCAGAAGGAAATGCATTTGGCTGAAAAGATATTTACACCAGAAGTAAGAAAATACATCATTTTTCACCAATCATATCCATTAATTTTATATTGCTTTTAGAAACAAGTTTTTATTTTTTTTACATGGAGAATTCCAGATAAGTAGAATGCAGAGCTACTGAGTGCTTTCTACTCTCTCCTCTACAGACTGCAATCTAAATACAGCTTTTATAAAACATTCGGTGAGGTAATTTGGTGGGGAGGGAAGGGAAGCAGCAATGAGAAGAGAATGAGAGGAGTGGAAATAACTATTGTCTTAGTTATTCAGAAGAGTTATTCTTTCTACATAGAAAATGGAGACTGTATCATGTTTGGAAAAATACATTGAAAACGTTAACTACCTAAAGCTCAGTGTGCTGACAATATTAGAAAATAAGGTCAATTGCTTTAAAAGGATGGAACCTTTGTTTGCAATTTTGTGAAACTGAAAATCAGATGTTTTCCTTGTGTGTTAAAAGATGTTTTACTTTTAAACAGCTAGGAAATGGGAGAAAGGGAGAAATCAGTAATTCCAAACTATTTCAAGGATTGATTTTCCTGCAGCTCTCCTCCTCACATACTCCAGCAGAGCCTGGCAATGGCTGGCTGACCTGTCAGACAGTCGGTCAGGGCAGCAAAGCAAGGCCACAAACCCGGGATGTAACTGTCCATTAGTAGAGATTTGTGTTTGTCCCTCCTCTGCAGTTCTTCCAAGGTACTGCTACATGGCCTAACCCTGAGACAGACAAGCCCTACCCCGTCATTACATGAGCTTCTGCTCTGTGTCTACCTCAACACTGAGAACACAAAAGGAGTATATACAGAGCCAATTACATAGCAAAAGAATTACTTTCTCAGCAGTCTGGCTGTTCACATTGGACTCAAAGTAGTTCCCAGGGAGTCCATCCCTCCTCCCAGGCCTACCCCTCTGGCTGCCAGCAGACACCCACTTAGCACACAGCAGCCCACGGTACAGAGCCAGTGCTTACTCCCAGGTGTTTGGTCCCACCTCATCCCGGGAGGCTTGCACCCCAGCTGGCTGCCTTTTTGGAGCACCTGAGGATTGTGAGCGTTCTTCTCCATCAGGCAAAATCAGTCATGTTTGCTTAAAAGTCCAAGTAATTTGGATTAAATGGACTGATTTTATCTAAAAAGTACCAGCACAAAGCTCCTCCACCACAGTGAGGAGAGCCACCTCTAAAGGTACACAGATTCAAAAAGTGCTTGTCCCAGCGACTGCACAGCAAACTGCATGTAACTGAATTCCCCAGCAGAGCAGAGGGGGCAGCTGGCTCAGATCCTGCTTTGGGAGACATGAACTGCCCTACTAATGACAACAGGAACATGAAGTTAACAGCCACAGTTCAACACTATGGAACAGGGCATGATACACATTTGTACCCCTAATATCTAAGTAATGCCCTTTATCAACAATGCCTCCTTCATTACTATAGCTACAGCTGTGTCCTGCAGAAATATCCAGCTTTGCCCCAGTAAGATCTATAATGCAATTATGTATTACATTTAAAGAAACAAAAAATCATGCAGGTTTGTAGGAAAACAGATAATGAAGGGGAACACCTAACTAAACTGAATGTAGCATCACATTAGTTAAGAGAGGTTTTGTTCAATAAAACCCCTACTGCAAACCTGAGAACTCTCCAGCATGTGCTTTCAGGACTGCTGCATGAGAGTGACACCATGTATAAAGTCTGGTCTTGAATATGGGTCCAGCTTGCCTTGGCATATCTTCAATTCTTTACAAATACCTCTCACGACACATATATATGTAGGCTTCCCCAAAGGCTCTTGCCGACTGGAATAGTACATGCTGGAGACACAGATTTGAATATGCTATCCTCACCCTATGCCTTCAGTGGGACTGGGTTTCCCTAATTTCCTTCTACACTTGCCAAAACTTGGCAGAGGATCTTACCAGATTTACTGCATTAACTTTGAAGTAATATATTACAAAACATAGCAACAATGGCTCAATTTGGCAAGCACAAAACACTCTGTACAGATCCAGATAAAATACGTAAGCATCTCATTTAGGCTTAGCTCTGTCCAAGCTGCTACATCTGAAAACACAGCCCATTATAGAAAAAGAAGACAACACTGGTGAAAGGCCACCAGCAAGTGAATCTTGGATAAGGCATTCCAAGGAAATGCACTCCAATAGCATTAGACTGCTTGTTTTCTTACTCATCCAATTGTTGGTTTCACTGCTTAGATTTCAAACAACAGTGTCTTTCATTACTGCTGTACGCTTTTATTTTGTAATGCCAGTTCAAGTCATCAACAGACTTCACATATAATCCAGACATCTGAAAAATGAGACTGACACACTTGAACCCATCTTTGGCTACAGTCAAAGCAGTGACCTACAGGCGAGAGGCTCAGTTTCATTTAATCCATCCTTAGCCCTCCAATTACTACTGTTAACAACTCCTGAGCTAGCACCACCACTAACATCTGAAAGTGCTAGGAAAAAACCCAGCAGATGAATTTAACAGAAGCTGGAACACAGGGAAGCCATGCACAATCAGTACAACAATGGAAGTCTGGAAAAGGGAAAATCTAGTGTCTATCATTAAAAGAAAGAAAGGAATAACTGCAGAATTGGAGGTTCAGCTTCTTATCATGGAAAACTAACCCAAATTATTCAAAAGGAGGAAAGTAAAAAATGAGTAACAACCAAAATGGACTTGTCAGGAACAAATCAGGCCTTACTTCCATACTTTTCTTTACACTGGCAGACAACAGACCTTGAGCATAGATTAGTTTGATTTTAGTCAGGCTTTAGTGCCGCTTAATATGACATTCTTATGAATAAACAAGGAAAATTAGGTCTAGCTGAACACAACACGAAATGGCTGGAAACTTAAGCCTTCCCAAACTATTAAACCAATAGTCACTAACAGAAATGAGCATTATCTGATGGGGTTTTGCAGTTTTCTCTGGACCTGAAACTACTGAATGTTTCATTTATGGATATCCCTGATGCAGATGAATAAAGGGCTAGACTGCGTTCTGGGTCAATTTACAGATGGCACAAGCTGGGAAGAATCATCAGCTCACTGCAGAAATTTGTTGCTGAAATCATCCTGAAAGGCTGCAGAACTTATCTGAAATGACGTCCAACAGGAACAAGTGCGAAGTCTGACACAGCACATCTCCCAACAAGAAGGTGAGAAGCAGGCCTGATGGCAGGAATCCTCAGAAGGGCAATGAAGGCAGGAGCTGTGCTGTGCTGCCAAAGCACACCCAAGCAGCCTCCTTGGCTGCATGAGTGGGACCCAAGCCTGGGAGATGCACAGCTCTCCTTTCTCTCTACCCCACCACAATGTACAGGCACAGAAGGGAGAGAAAAGTAATCAGAATGATTAGAAAAAACCCTACCAATATACCCTGCCAGAAATGATTGCATAGATTAGGGCTTTTGGTGGGTTTGGTTTGGGCTTTTTTTTTTTAAAGAGGGAAGACTGACGGCAGCGGTATTCTGATTTACTGGGTAACAAAGCATTAACTATATCCACAGCAGAAACACCAATATAGAGAGATAAAAAAGACACAAGTTAGATATTAGGAGCATACTAATGCTCTTTAATATGCTAAGGGGTAAAGCGAGAAATTTCCATCGAATGGAGACACAGAGGAAAGGTCAGACAGAGATCTAGGGAGAATGGATTCTTCAGCCAAGGGGGCATGGCACCAATGACTGTCTGAAATCTTTTAGAATCAAATGAAATCTGTGTTTGCGAGCAGAGGAAATTCAATCAAACAGTCTGCATTGGGAAAGTATTTAAATCTGGCTTGTACTCACAATTATCCCAAAAAGACATCTCAGCTACAGTGTGGGGAGCTTCTGCAGAGACTGCTGAAGTGGCCATCCAGCTACATGGCTTACTGGCTAAGTTTTAAAGATGAAAGAAACTGAGAGCAGGTGATGTGCTAAAGGTCACACCATTTGTGACAGAACAGAGTCCCAGAACAGAGAGGATCATACACCTTCCTGTCTTTGCAAGGAGAAACCACAACTACCACATCAAGGGGTTACTGCTCTGTGCCCGCAGTCTCTGTGCCTGCCATGGAACATTTTCAAACAGCAACTGTAAAACATCTGGAGAGGCTTTCATGGAGGGGAAAAAAAAATTGCAAAAACCACACAACTAAAATTTATAGCAGAAACGTGTTTCCAAAGTTAACACTGCACAGCCAGAACTCAGAAGGACCAAAAGCTATTTTAGGAACTTTTGCTTTTTGGTTCTGCCGTCTTGCTCTTTGCTTTAACTTAACATTATTTTATATTTTTACAGGAAAAGAATGTTTTATCAGGTGTCCTCAGAATTTTTTTTATTTTTGTATGATTAGTGTAATACAAACTTTGCCAACTTCTCTACAACTGCTGAAGGAAAAAAAGTGTTTGCTTTCAATGTTGGGGATTGCAGGACCATTTTTCATACTATCCAAACTTCATACTTGAACAGAACTAAGCTAGAAATACTCTAACCCTATCCTTCCAACCACTCTTCATTCTGAAGGAAATACTACAACTACGTAAAATAATCTCTAAGTGCTGAACGTGAAAACAGTTAAGGACATCAGGAAAGAGAAACAGCCTATAGCAGATTTTAACTTAACTGATTTCTGTTCAAACAATACAGGGCAGACAGATGTGTGCATGCACTGCAGTTTCAAGGCAGCAATGCTTCCCATCTCGCTGCCCAGTTGATGAGGTAGTTTTCCAACAGTCGTTACTTGTCTTTTTTCCCTCTGTGTCCCACCAACCCCACAAACCTTGTCATCTTCCTTTACTAGCAACCTGCTCTGCTCCTCTGGTACCAATCACCTTTTCTTCAGAACTGCCTAATTAATTAACATTCAATTAATATACCAAACTCAAATACCAAGTAATTGTTCCCAAGCTGCACTGGGAACTTGGCAACTAAACTGAGCAAGAAAAGTGCTTCTGTATTCTTAAAGTTCCATTTCTTCTAGTTGTGTCTTCCAAGCTAACGGACCTTTCCCACCTGAAACACGGTTGTATTACAGGAGCAGACTTTGTGAGCCATGGATGCTCTTGTTAAGGCATTCTGAGATCCATGAAGACTCCACATGCACTATGTTTATTTTATTTATTACCAGTAAGGCAAAAGTAGCAAATCATCTCTGTTCTGTTACAATTAGGGCCACATTGAAAACGCAAGCTGGCATAAATTAAGAAACATCTAAATAATCCTACCCTGATCTTCAGATTATTTTAGTTGTAGTTTCATGATACCAACTGCTCTGCAGCAGTACCACCTTGAGGTAGTCCCATCTTCTGCTGCCTGTGCCCATGCTGTGCTGTAGCCTGCACACTCCCAGCTGTGCAGAAGCATTTCTTTGTGTGACCACCCTGTGAACTCGACCAGCTTTTTTTCATTTCTTCCTTTTTTTTTTTAATCTTCTTTTTCCTTGTTTCCCTTTCTTAAAAAAAAAAAAAAAAAAAAAAAAACCCAAAAATTTCCCCCCAGACACGTAGTTGGTTTTTCCCTAGCTAGATGAAATCCCTGCAGTGGCTCAGAGTGTGGCCCCAGCAGCAGGGCTCCGGCGCTCTGCAGAGGCAGCACCAGGCAGCTGTTTCCTCGCGCAGGCGGTACCCCAAGACAGGGCTCCAATGCACACGGAGCAGCCTCAGTGCAATTAGCTGAGCTGCAAGCACGAGACGGCTGCAACAAGAGACTTTTATTTAAAAACCTAACTACGAGCATTAGTTTTAGATAGATTAGAAATTGCTGTTTCCTTGTCTTCAGGGGCACGCTTATCATTTTACATAGGTAGAAAGAGGTTATCTGTGGAAGAGGGGAGAGGTATAAAAATGAACGTGGCTAATTGCTTTTTACAAGCATCTAGGGAAGAAGCCAGTAGAAATCACAGCCCAGACTGATTTTTCAATACCTTTCTTTTTTCTGTCTGAAAATAAAAAATAATTGGGGAAGAGGGAAAGGGTTATTTGTGACTGCTTCTTCTTACGGACATTTGCAGAAGAGCAGCCTGCCTAAATTCTCACAGAGGACACCTGGCCACCTCTCCCTGCACACAAGTGCTATAATTTCAGGACTGGAGTGCTATAAGATAATGCCATCACTGCTCTTGCCATCTATAAATAACTGCATTTGGATCTAGCCGAGTCACGTGGAAAAGCTGGCCAGCAACACATACATGTATGTGAGCGTGCCTTTGGAAACCCAAATAATTCTAAAAATATTGCACGAAATGAGCTTTAGCTTTCCAAATTTAGCTCTGGTCCATGCACTCACTGCGGCTCACAGAGGACTGCTATTATTTCTTTTTTAAATACTGTTCTTCCTTTGGAAGCTGCTGACTAGGGCATTAGCGGGGCATTGTGCAAAAGCGCCTCATGTGCTGCTGCTGCGCAGGCAGACTGCTCGGAGAGGCAGACGAGAATCAATTGCTCC